>NC_136619.1:26263234-26648234 GCF_933228915.1 Telmatherina bonti | reverse complement strand
AGTGTTTTGAGGATCATCATGCTGGAAGGTTCCTGCTCTGCAAAGGTTTAGCAGACTGTGAGATACTCTGACTGTAAGGACACTTTTTTCTGGACAGAAATTTATGCTGCTATTTAACAATGGCATTGGCCCAATGGCCCAAAACCTTTAACATTCATACAGTCTGTACATGATTAATAAAATTGACAGTGATGGTCCTAGCCAGGCTCATGCCAAACATTACATTTATTCTTTTATTTATTTTATCGAATAATATACTATGCTCACACTGTTGCCCAGCATTTTTTTAATAGGCGGCAGTAAAGCTAAAATTATGCAGACTTTTGCTTAGTTTCTCTAGTATCCTTTTTCTTGGACCCATCCAGAGAGTATAATGTTCGGATGTGATATCCATAGCTGCTGAGCTGTCACATTAAATCATAAAAGACACAAACAGGAGTATCATAGTTAACATCTCCCACAAATCTTAAGTATGACCAAAGCTGAAGTGCACATGTAATTCATTATCCATGATATTATATGGCTACTTCAATCAGCTTTCCTCTGGTGCTTATCTGTGATCACAACCTCTGATTTGCTGACCGTTACTGTTTTTCCTCAGTCTGCTAGTCGCCCCACAGGATCTTAGTTCTCTCATTTTCCACCACCTTAGGAGGTGTATCCTGTTTCGATCTTGGGGTCTCCATTCCATATTCTGCACAGATGTTTTGGTACAATACGCCAGGAAATTCATAATGGCTTTCCATGTATTCTCTTCCTGTCAGTATTTTACACTCTGCTATTATGTGCTGGATTGTTTCAAGGGCATCCTTTCACATTCTGCACATGGGATACAACCTGGTGTGGCAGATCTGAGCTTTTATTACTCTGGTGCTTAAGACATACTCCTGTGCATGTCATGGCGTTAGAGCTGTACAATATATGGTTTGAGCATTGTCATCACAAATGTGCGTGTGTGCAATAGTCACATCACAAGTCCTGCAATGTAGGAGGCAAATGAACTCAACAGGTTCATTTATCTATCTATGACCTGCAGAAGTGAATGGAGAACCTGTCCATGTTTGTTTATGACTGGTCCAAAGTGGCCAGTTGTAAATGAAAAATGATCAAACCAAACATGTACTCAGAACGTAGAGCAATGAAAGCAAGCACCAAAAGCTAAGAAAAAAACTGAAATACAGACAAAAAACAAAAATGTAGCATTATAACTTCTATTAGCAGTAGGTTAACAGTCAACAAGGTGGCAAAAGTGCAGCATAACCTAAAGTGCTATTCAACTATTCTGTGGAAAATTCCTGTAATATTTCATACTGCTTTATAAAGAGCTGGGTTAGAAAAAAAAAAATCGCACATGAAGTTTTGTCTAATATCATGCAGCCCTAATCAGCACCTCCTTCATTCCAGCCTCATGCGCACGATTTGATCATTTTCACAACTTCAGCTATCTGTCAGTGGTACAGTACATCCCATGCAGTGTTTTTTTTTTTCTCCTCTCCTTAAGTTTCCACTACCTGAGACATTCACACAATACTTCATCTTACAAATGGAACTGTGCTAGTTGCTTCATAGCTTTACAGGTAAACACTGTGCTGTGAAATAAGCCTTTCATGATCAACAAGCTGGATCGATTAAGCTAAAAAAAAAAAACCCAAACAGATTCCCACGACTTCCTTCACCTTCTTCATATGAGCCCCATTGTCACACAGGATTGCAGGATTTTAGAGCAACATTTCTGCTTGTGTGATATTACCCTGCCATTGGTTCAGAGGAGAACGGACAGTTTATTTCCCTGATTTCTTTTTATTTTATTTTTAAAACCCTGTGGCATTATATTGATTATTCACAGAAAATAAAATAAAAGTTTTAATTTACATTTTAAGTTTTACCTAAAAATACTTACAAAAAACTTGCATTCTTCTTTTTCTTTTTTCCCCCCCTCTGACAATTATTTTGATGGTGCTGACATGTAGAAAGCTTAATTTGATTCAATCAAATTCAACTTGGCAGAGGTGGATGGTTCAGTGGATGTTGGAGCAGCGGAAGCATTGAACCACTGTTGCAATCATCATAATCATACCTAAAGAATGTGAATTTAATTTTCATAAAATTTTCTGATTGTTCTTCAGTTTATTTTAAACATACTTAAAATAAACTTTACATGGTAAGAAAACTTTCTGAATGGAATTTACTCTGCAGAGGGATAAAGAAATGTCCCTCATGGTTTCCCATCTCTTCTGATCAGGTCTTGTTTAAGTTATTGATAGCACTGTTGTTTAGATAAGGATGAGATTGTTCAAAGGGTGAATTATGTTAAACATGTTGGTTAAGATTTCTTTTCTGCATACATTTCTGAGGGAACAGGATTACTCTCTAATGAAGTTGGGATGTTGCATAAAACAAAAATAAAAATCCAGTACAACAATTTGAAAATCCTTTTTAACCTCTATTCAATTGAATACACCATATACACAATATATTTAAAGTTCATACTGATAAATATTTTTTTTCATTGCAAATATTCACTCTATTTAATTTTGATGCCAGCAACACAAACAATTAGTGTTACATGTCGAATTCTTAATGCACTGATCATTACTGAACACACAGTAGTGTTAACATGTAGTCTGTACCTGCTCATAAAATTCATTGACGATCCCTTCTGTCCACTTGAGGTGCAAGTCCCGAACTTTGGCTGGTCCATTGATATCTGCCAGCTTGATACACACTTGACACACCAGAAGCCTGTCATTCTCATTGGTCCAATCAACTCCTGGACTATTCACATCATTCACCTGTTCAGACAAGAAGATGGTTGAACATTAAAAATCAAGACCTGTCACATGTGGTTGCATGCTGGAGTGCAGAAACAGTTTATAACTCTGCTATTTAAAAAAAAAAAAAAAAAAAAAAAAATGTTTGTCTGCTGAAATCTGACTGACAAATCTATCACCTGTTTAATGAAGTAAATTAGTCACGGCACTCAATACAATCAGCTGTGTTCCACCTTCTGCAGTCACAATCACCAGAGGTTGTAAGTCACGGTTTTGGTCATGGATATTTGTACCATAATCATAAAATTTGTTAAAACTTCTCAATTAAATATGTACCTCATTTTCTATGTCAAGCAGAAATAAAGCAATAAATTCTAGAAACAAATCTTACTAAAAGTACACCCTCTTAAAAATTCCATGCATTATGGCAGTGGTTCCCAAACTTCTTCTGCAGGGCCCCCTTTTCATTGATGACAATAATGTCAATCGCCCTCTCCCCCCATCACATGAACCAAAGAAACATACTGAAAAGTGGCTGCAGTTTAGTTCACTAGTGTTAAAATCGTGTCAGCATCAGTATCATCATCTATTCTTCTGCTATGGTGTGACACGTTTTAAACCAGGAATCTCTGCAAACTACTTCAGGTGAGCCGAGTTTTCAATGGTGCTTTAGTAAAACAATTTTGCTATGTATGATAGTTGGGTAGTTTATTTCTGAAGTAAACCCTGTGATAACTATGGGCACCTTCTGGGGGACCCGTAACCAACAGGCTTTGCTCCAAGTTCAGGATGAAAAGTCCCCAAGTGGTGTTGTAACTTGTTTGGCTTCACACGTCATAACATCAGATGATAATAATTTGATACATACAACACACTGTGGTCTGCTGATTACCCACCACTGATTAATACTACGACTGGACCATCCTGCTAACTCGACCGTAAGCAGGATGCCAGCTTGGCCCAAACTGGTCATCTTTCATCGGTCCCAGAGCTGATACGCAGAATTGATAATAACATGGAGAGGATGCGAGGATTCATGGAAATTGACCCTCCCATTCGGCTGTTTGGGGCTGCCTACCTGAGACCTGCTATGGACTCAAGGCCGAGGGCAAATTGTTTTCCTCGCCTGGAACCCAAACAACAATCATATCTGGATTCGGCTTCCCAGCGGCCTTGGGCTGGTGCAACCCACCCGAGAACGAAAGAAGAGATATTCATAGACGCTCTGTCCCCATCCTCAACCATGCCCACCCCTCCCCACCTGACTCACCGCCTCCCTGGACTGTGTGTGTGTCTCCATCTGAGTTTGTGCTTAAATATATGAGGTGTTTTTTTTCTGTATCTCCAGACTGCACCATCTAGAGGCACAGTCTGGAGGTACATGTTTATATTTCCCTCGACCCTCCCCTATGATCCTAATGTGTCTCTGTTCTTTTCTGTTATAAGGCGGCGCTGGTAAAACTGGCAGCAGGGCCTAAGCTTCAGTTCGGCTCTGTAAACTTGTCATAAATGTTAACTGTCTGTATGTCAAACCTTAGAAGAGCTGGCTTGAACCTTGAATTTCCCCTCTGGGATAAAAAAAGTATCTTTGATTGATTGATTGATGGATTGATTGATGGATTACCTATTCAAGCCCAGGGACAGATATGCTCCATCATATTTTCTTCTCTTTTTCTGAAGTACTTGAAGCCTTCTTTGCTGACTCATCATCGTTTCCCATTAGTTCTTTTACAAATATGTCCAGTGCTAAAACTCCAAGTTTTATTTAGCCTTGCTGTGCCCCCCCATGATAACTCCGGGCGCCCTTTGGGGGCCCCACCCCCCCAGTTTGGGAGCCATTGCATCATGGTAGGTTGGCTTCCTGCATTTAGAATACCACTTGGGGGCTCGCTTAGTCTTACATGGAGCATAAAGAAACCCAATAATGGCAAAATTTAACAGTGTGATGTCAACTTCACACTCTCTACTAATTCAGCATTCATCTATATCTGGCAGTCCTCAAATAAACACCATCTCGACATCTTAAAAGAAACTATTTCACAGAGATGAAAAAAATTGTAAATGTGCGACTTGTAATCAGATTGTTATGAATCAGACCTTGTTGTTGAACTCGGCCAGGAAGTCAAAGTGCTTCTTGAGGTCTGTGGCAAGTATGGCCTCAATGACAAGGAAGCGAAAACGCTTGAATTCCACATGATCTAGGTTGACCAGAAAGTTGTACTCAGGCTGTGACAGGTAGAGGCTCCAGGCAGATGCAGCATGGTGGTTCTCCAGGACTGAGCGGTCATTGTACAGCACCGCCTATAGTTTAAAAAAAAAAAAAAAAAAAAAAAAGAGAGAGAGAGAGAGAAAAGTCAAGTGATGAGAGAGGAGAAATCTGATGAGCATGAACATTCCTAATGTTTCCTATAGAATATTTGAAATTCATTTTCTTACATAATGCGTCAGCACATAGGCTGCAATATTTGTAATAGATTTAACAAAAGCAAGCGCTCAATAAATGAGATAAAAAGACACGAGGGTATTATGAAATGAAAGAGCTACAACAGGCTCAGACGTCTAGTGCAAGTGAAGAGCACGTTAAATGCAGTTACATGGACATCAGTTACCAAAAAAGACACAAGATCTATTTAACAAACAGCATGTCTGACAACCCGTCTATTAGCAATCAATAGGTTCAAGGTCCTTCTCCTTTCTTTTAACCCACTTTCCTAGGAGTAAACCGAGACAGTGTGGGTGCTATCACAGAATAGGTTGTGAAAATACAATATTTAAACAGGGGCAAGTGGTTAACCATTTCATTTCTCATCTTTCATTTACATGACAGAGCACAGCGACAAAGTATACTGGGATGGAATGACCATGTGGTGAGAAGCCAACCTTGTATCTGACCCCTACTTGAGACATGGTAGACAGCTGTTGAGAAACAGCTGTAAAAACGAATGTCAGGAAAAGAGATGTAAAGGAAAATGTTAACTCAAGTTAAAGATTAACCGCAAAACTGGAGACATAAAACATCAGGACAAACCACACGGATAAAAGTGAGGTGGCTGAAGTAATGCTAAAATATGCTTAAGATAGAAAAGGAATTTGAAATTCCAATGGTAAAGCAACACATTTATATGTCGTTACAACTATTTTCTAAAGTCCAGCAGAGGTTGTTCAGTGTTCAGATGTAAGTTGGGAAAAAAAAGGCAGCCCAGTGCCCCAGTCATTCCGTGTGCTGAGAAACTATAGCCTGTAAATAAAATATGCATGTCAACCGGTTTTATTATCTTACTTCATTCCAAATATAGTCATAATTTACTAAACTAAATCATGCTCTACTAAAGAAGACTTAAATCTGCAGATTAATAAATCAATTCAAGTTGTAAACCAGTAAAAACTAATTTGCCATAGAGATCTATACCATGCGTTTTGCATTTTAAACCAGAAGAGTTGCTTCCTGTTGCCCTTCAGATAAAATGCAAGTTGAAAACTCATATACTTTAGTTTATTATTTCAGTCCAGAGGGCTGCATCCATCTTGTATGTACATACCATATCCGTACAATCCCATTACTTTTAAAAGTAATTTATGATAGATAAATACCTTCTAATGTTGAATTTACTGGAGTGCTGATTCTCTGAAAAAGTAACCTTACAGCATTTCTGAGAAGAGTAAATAACAGCACAAAATCCAAACATTTGCTGTTATTTGTAAATGAGGAATGCAATTCTTGAAACCACCAGAGGTTTGGCTGCGAAGGTCTCATGTAAAGGTCTCAAATTTTTAAACCATGCCCATACATTTTATGTAAAAACTGCTCGGCTGATTTTTCTAATTTTTTCTTCTGATCATGGATCTTGGGAGTAATCTGGAAGGAGTTGTATGACAAAGGAATTGTTAAAAGGATTCTTGGCAGAAGTCTGTGCTCTCCGGCCACTTTTCTAATTTTAATAAGCTCATCATAATAAATTTTTTATAGTTATATATTATAGAAAAACCATGAGAAATTCTCCTAATTTAAGGAACGTATGATGTCTTTTAAGAAACAGGGACATAATTATCACCCCCGTGAAATTGTTAAAAATACTGTTGTGTAGCTGGTCACAAATTATCAGAATAATATACATTTCCTAATTAAATATTAAACTCATGACATATCTGTAAACTTTTTTGGTGCACTTGCATGCAGCATGAAGTTGACCCTTAGCAGCTTCTGTAATACTGTGGACATCCAGCCAACTTTACATCCACCTCCTTTCCGGCACTGTAGAAGCAGAACCTATTTCTACACACTGAGCTGACTGGTGTTTTGGAGCAGGTGTCTTATCAGATTTAAAGTAGAAGGCCATTGTTTGCATTTTACTAATGGTTTTATTATTTTTAGCTTCAAAGTCAAGTTAATACTATTTCTCTTACGCCTGCTAGGTCAGCTACAATTGAGCATCAACACAACACAGGATATATAATTTCCAAAAACATGTAGGTCTATCTGCCAGGAGGGGTTAAAATGGGTAAAACAAATCATGATAAGAGTCCCACAACATGATAGAGTCCCACAAAGACTGATGTTTATTGCACTACTGCAGAGAGGTAGTCATGTGACTGTCTGTTGACACACAAGGCTTGTCTCAGGTCAAGACGCCAAGATTTATATTTGCTTTAGGGCTGTTGGTTTTCAGAGGAAAAACAACATCTTCTTGCAAAGTATGACCATGCTGAGCAGATAACTTAAATATAGACAAAGAGAATAATGGTGTTGCATTATTATTATCTTATATTCATTTTGGCAAATAGCTTGAAGCACTGCTGTACCGGCTCAACGTATGTAAGACTTAAATATGGAACTTGTGAATGAACTAATGAAGCCCTGGAAGTATGTTAATAAAGCCATAAATAGGCATGCGCCATCAAAACACAGCAACATTTTCAAGACTGAGCATAACCTTCTTAATTTGTGTATCCATTCAGTCTTCATTGAACTATTTTGAGAAATTATAATCATGCATTATTTTTCAGAAACTCATACTTTAAACTTGTGATTCTCTGTTTCTATAAACATGAGTTGGTTCATACTGTAATTTTCAGAGATGTTGTACCTGAGGTGCATTAGTGGCTACTAGAAAGGCATTTGTGCGACCGGGATGGTCATAGTCGTGCATTGCAGCTGCTACATAAAGGGCCATGAGTTCCAGGGCAGGTATGTTCCAGGCCAGGCAACCATAGTTGTCATCTGAAATCGTGGAGCTCTTGGATGTGGCGTAAGATATCCTCCCAGGAGATATCCCACTATCTGAATCTGGGGAGTACCAAACAAAACAGGTGACATGACTTTTTCACATCGATGACAGTAGCAAAGCCTTATAACTTCTATTAGGGCTAAGAAAAAAACAATCTGCAGATACATTTGCAGAAAAAAAATCTTAATACCACCCTTGAGTTGTACCAGATGGTCTAATTATTTTTTCTGTTACTGTAACCCTTGTCATTTTAAATCAAAATTTTAAACTGCAGTAAATTAAAGCAGTTCTATTATATGCAGTTCCAAAAAAAAAAAAAAACAGTCTTCTGACAGGAAGAGTTTCATCATGCTGGGAATGAGTGAGCAACCATATGTCCAGATGACAACCTGCGCTGAACAGTCTCACTGGGATTTACCTGTGTCACTCCCCGTTATATGCTCACTGTGGATCTGCTGGAACCCAGGGATTGGTCGAGTGGTCAGGTACCAAACAGCATGGAGCACATCAGTAGCATGGACCCGGTTATGATCTGTGTTTTTTACAATAAAACAGGACTTAACTTATATATTTTTTTAGCACACAGCTGCAATTTTAGTTCATATCCATAAAATCTGCACGTTAGGTCTGCCTCACAATATTTACTGAAGTGATCAGACGATGCAGATGTACATCTCGGGATAACACATACAACAAAATTACACCTTGCACTGTGTAACACTCACAGGGAATGTCTCTGTAGCCATTTTCCAGAGCGCAAAAGTATGACATGAACTCCCTCACAGGGATCTTGAAGATTTCAAATAGACACATGTCTTTGAAAAGGGTGTATGTCACCTGGGGAAACACAAGTCAGGATTAATGAGAGCTCACTCTGGAGGCAAGACAACAAGCACCTTCACTGGTCAGTCAGAATACTTCAGTATAATGGAACATTGAATGATACGGAACTGAGGTTCTCCGGTTTGACTTTTACCCAGGATAATAAGTGTATTGATTGTATTTTATAGATAGAATGTTAATATTTGTAATGTTGCATATTGTTTAGCACCACATACCTTTCCTTAAAGGACTATGAAAGTGGGAAACTAGTGTTGCTGATATCAATTGCAGCAAAATGGAGCTCTCGAAAAACTCTTTACAAACCCAGACATGAAGATCTTTAGGATTGCCAGTTTCAAAGCACTTTTAAAGCTCTTTCTTCAGTCTAGTAGTTTTCTTAGCTTGACAGTGACCACATGGAATGCATTTTTGCAGTTTCTGAACAACATCACAGTGCAATCTCTATTCTGGACAACCTGAGCCTACTGTGCCAGGTTGAGCAAATGACCAGAATTTCTATTAATCATAAAGAATTGTTATATATTGGGCGGATGTGTGATAAAGAAATTATAAAAGATATAAGCAAGTCTGCCACCCACTTGCTGACTGTTAAATTAGAGTTATTATCTAAACAAAGAAAAATGACGGCATAACTTCATCTGTTTTCATTCCATTGTGAGAAAAAGATTTGATATCCAGTTGTTTTCTTTTTATTCAGGGAAGACAGACTTATACAGAGACAGAAGATTTGTTATACTAACATAGCTTAGGATCCTCCCAGTCTTCCCTCCCGTCTTGTCCACCAAGTCAAAGATCTGGAAGTTCCACGTGTTCATCCTCTCCATTAGAGCCTCGTGGTCCTCCAACATAGCATCTAACCTAAACTCCTTTTCACCCTGTAGACGAGCACCAAATGGTCAGGTGGGAAAATATATCTACATTCTTACATGGCTCAGAGAAGAGTGCTCTGCAAATTTAGCTTCACTCTGACATTCCTGGATTCTTATTAGACAGAACAAGAGAATAATAAAAACATGTTTAATTTACAACAAGGCTGTGAACAGTTTGCTCAGAGACATTTATGTGCTTTGCTTCTGTAGCAGCAACTTGCTAGTCTCACTTGGTAGTTGTTACTCCCTCTTGAAGCAATATATCAGATTTTACAAAGCTCTATCTAGAATAAGAAAAACAACTTTACCGTGTCATTTTTATATATGTAGTGTTACTCAGAGAAACTTGCACACCATAACGCTTGAAATCATCTCTGGTTTCCGTTTTGGATGCAGTGATTTTTGTTTTAGTACAATGAGAAAAAAGTGCTTGGGTTTTTTTTTTGCCAGGAACAGAAACAGTGCCTCCAAAAAAAATCCAGAAGAACTTTTTGATGGAGCCTACAGTAATAAAAAAACCTGATTTAGTTTGACTGTTTGTGTCAGTGACTGATCTATGGATTAGGAATGGGATGCCACTTCATCTACAGCATACATGTTCATATACATGTATCGCAGGTGAGCGAATACTTCTAGCAATATGGTGTATTTATATGACAACAATATTTTGATTAATGGCAGCTGAGATTTGACAATAGAGATATCTAAACTCTCAGAAATTGCTTTACTGATACTGGAAGGTCACAAGTGGGAGGAATAGTTTTAACAGATGTATATGCGTAAAAGAAAAAAATTATAGCTTAAAATTAGCTGCAGTCCAACTGGAGAATTCAAGAGATCCCAGACTGTGGCTTCAGTTCACAAAGTAATCAATGAGTAATGTTTATGGGTCAAATTATGGCTTGTTGTTGCACAACGACTGATTGTTTTTAAAGTAATCGCTTGAAGGTTTGTGAAGAGTGTGCTCCATGAAAGGCAAATTATCAGCATCCACATAAAAAAAATATAATAAAAATCAGTTTTTCCATCACTTTAGCGACTACAGATAAAGTTTGACAATGATGAGACGAGCATCCACAATAAAAAACAAATGCTCCACCTGCTTCTTCAAGCACACATCTGATTTCTGATTCTGCTGGTCTGCAGATGAAGTATTCTCCTCTTCTTCTGCCTGCCCATGGTTTCCTCCAGTGTCTGGCCTCTCATCTCCAGAAACATCAACCTCTGGGCTCTCCTCCCTGATGAGAGGCTCCCCTGAGAAGTCCAGCCCTTCACCTGCTATGTACGCAAACATGCAACATGATTTAATGCCATACTAGATGCAATTCCTTCAAAAGATAGGCCTGAAACTTATTTTAGTGTAATGTAAATTTATGGGATGTGAGTAAATTGTTACAAAAAAAAAAGTATTAGTTGATACTGTGGAAATTCATTACATGTTAACTTTTTCTCCTTTTGTTTCTCAAATTGCAGTATTCTTTACAGTCCAGCAGAGGGCAGCAGTACACTCGTATAACACTGGCAAAAGTGTTTCTGTGTCAATCACCAGCACACTGAACAAGACAGCCTCCCATGACTGCATTCCTTCCCATGAGGTGTATTAAATGTGTTCGTACCTGAGCGCCTCCGTTGAGTCTCACTGCTATACGACTGGTGAGACTCCCCAATCTCATTGCTGGAAACTCCCTTGAGCATCTGACGACCACAGCTATGATGGGTAACCATAGAAAAGACCAATTAAATGCGGAATTCTAATTTTCTTTCATAACCTGTATGATAAAATTATACCTCAGGTCTGAAGGTCTCACCTGGTGCAGAAGGGGAAGGCAGAGCTGCGAAGGCCCTGCTGGAAATCAGCGGAGCTGGTTTGGTAACCCAAGGGTTTGTGCAGGTTCAGATTGACACTCGGCTTTGTCAGGAAGTCCGCTGTGTCTGGAAACTCCACAGGCGATCGAGTGACAAGGGATGATGAGGAACCTGTACCTAATGCCGGAGGACTGTGGCTTGGTGAGGTGACAGGGCTAAGGCTGGGAGATGTGCCTGAAGAAAATGGAGAGAGTCCAGGGAAAGAAAACATCCCTGAGTCAAACTGTAAGCAATTCAACAGAGTGCAGCAAATTTGGGAGCTCAAGTCTTACCTGCTCTCCTAGGCCCTGCATGGTATGTGAGTGTGACAGAGGAGGACCTCTGCTTGGGAATGGTGAGGAGGTTTGCATTAGGACCATTGGACAGATTTGAGCTGGAGCACAACAGAAAAAATGTTTAATTCAGGGTGTGAAAAAAAGAAAAAAAAAAACAATGTTACAAATTTCCTTGATAAATAATCACAATTTCAGATATTCTCAGATATATTGCTTAACTCGGTGGACTAATCTACAATGTATTCTAAAAATTCAATGGTCTTACACCACTGTAACAAAAAAACATGATGATCTCATCATCAGTCATTTTCTGCCATCCTGTGGACACACACTGTAGAGCACTGCACTCCAGTGTGTGTTTTCTAGCAACTACTTTTAACTGAAAAACACAAGTGCTTCTTTCTGCATTTTAACATCAAGTGCCATATCTAAAATGTGGTTACACTTATTGCTTTGGTGTGTAGAATACAGATGTATATCATGTTTTACTCTGTGAAGACATTGCGTTCTATGACGCAAATAACTCATGTTTTATGCTTTCTCTGTGCAAGCCACAAACACAATAGAAGGAAATGATGAACCACGATATCTCCCAATTTCTTGTTTGTGATTGACACTTCAATGTTCAGAATGCTAAACAAAAAGCCCAGCCAGTGCTGTCATGTTTTACTGTTTTTTTCAAATATCTCTTTTGTCCTCAAATAACAGCTATTCTGTACAGGTCCAATCCGTCTCATGTGATACGCACAGTAGGCAATCTGGCTAACGTTTTGCCTTTAGCCTGATGGGATTAAAACAACAAGTTTAAAGTCATAAAAAAGTATACCAAAACTGGAGGTTTATTGTACAAAATGTGTCACATCTATCCAGTGTGAGGAAAAGAGTGGCACAGCAAGAAGAATTATTTTTCCTTTCCTCATCATCTGCCAAGGAGGTTATGTTTATGCCGACGTTTACCGTAACTTTCAGGCTATAAGACGCTATTCTTGCCACATGATTTGAATCCTGCAGCTTAAAAAATAATGCGACTGGTGTATGGATATTACTAATGTGTCATTTTGTGCTTTATTGACACACTGTCATAATGGAAAACACAATGTATATAATGTAGCCTTTAAGGTGATCGATGGGGCAGTGTGTGGCTTATGTCAAGGTGCGCTCTACAGCCTGGAAATTACAGTGTGTGTGTGTGTGTTTGCTTGTCTTTTTGTTAGCAACTTTACACAAAAACTACGGGGTGAATTTTGGAGGGTTTTTTTGTTTTGTTTTTTTGAGAATATCACCCAGTAGATCTTACTCTAAATTAAACTACTAAATTTTCAGGGAGGTCTGGGAGGAATTGTAGACAGAGGCAATTTTTAAAAAGATTCTTCATAATATGGGTGGAAATTAGGTGCTTGGCAGAGGTCTGCACTCTCCTTAAAATGATGTTTTTATATTAAGTGTGCAAACAGACAAAAGTAACCGTTAATCCCAGCAAGACTTAAGATGTAAAAGCAAAGTACATGAAGATCCAAATAAAGCCAAAGCAAATTTAGACAGTGGTAACAATATTCACTCCCTTTAAGTGAGGTTTGCATTTCTGAGGTGGTAACATCATGTGTGTGGTGTATGTGAATGTGAGGAGATCATATTTATTTGTCACCACTAAAGTGACCAATCATTCTAGGAATACATGTGTGAATATTACCTTTTTGGTTTACAAGAGATGCTGCACACTTTGGATAATAAGCTGTGCGGAGTCTTCCTCGATTTTCTCCCTGACAGAGTTTGTGTAATTAGACTTCAAATACTTTTGCAACGTTTAGCCTGGCTTTTATGAATGTTTTTCACCAAGTGTTAAGCTGTGTTGATAGACTTGATTAATGACCAATCTACCTTCTGAATAGTCTTCCTGCCTTGGCTGGATGCTGCAAAGAGGTTTACCTTTATTGTTTAAAGCAATCACCCAATAGATCAAGTCCCAGGCTGTTCACACTCTGTAAACGTAATCAGCATGCTCACTTTTTCTCATAAGTTTTTCTGATCTTCCTGCTGTCTATCAGATAGAATGAACCAAAAGAAAAATAATTCTAATAATGTATGTTTTACTCGCATTGCAACTCTTTAGCCAGCATGTTATGGGCTCACAGAGGCAAATGGCTTGTTCAAAACCTTTTACCTGCACAACAAGAGCTAGTTAGGTTAATTAATCGTTTTAAGTTCTCCCTAGAAATAAATGTGAGCGCAAATGGTTATTTGACCCTCTCTGTTGGCCCTGTGATCGACTCATGACTTGTCCAGAGTGTACCCCGCCTCTCGCCTGATAATTGCCTGGATAGGCTACAGCTTTCTCGCAACCCTAATTGGAGTAGGAGGAATGGAAAATAAACGATCTTAAGAGCCCCAAAAAACAGATATCAATCAGGGCTGTAATAAAAAAGGAACAGTCTGCATCTTAATACCATATTCACGTACCTTAATCTATGGTAAAAAGACTGAACATATATAGCTGTGTCTGTGCACTCTAGCATTCTGAAAAGGATCTTCTCTTTTTACAACTTTCAAGAAAATTAAAAAACACTTGACTTTACACAGCAGCTGCAGAGCCTCTTAAGAAATACATGACTAAAGTTAGCTAATATCTGCATTTCTTTTGATACCTGGTCAAGCTGAGGTCTGAATGGGGTCTCTTTCCATTGTTCCGCTCCCATCGTGATGAGGCGCCATCTAGAGGAGGGAGTGCAGTGGGTGCGGATGAGGTGGAACTGCGTCTGGGCTGAGGGGTGGGGAGGCTGTTTCTGCTGCTTAATCCCTGAAAGGTTGGACACACAAACAGATGATCCTGTTACACAAACATTCTCTAACTTCAGTTATAATAACTAGGAAACCTTGGGACAGGTTAAGACTGATGGCATGCACGGTTGGTAGAACTACTTATTTTCTTCATTGCCATTAAACATGTAGTGCAGCATTCTGTAAACAGCAGATATAAAGCAATATGCCATCCATAGAGATCTCTACCTTAATGCTCTTCCTGTCACTCCTCTCTGCAGATTCCTCCACTTCTACAGAGTAGAAACCAGGGAAGGGAGTAAAGGGGTTGACTCTGGGACGGCATGAGCCAGAAAACGTCCCCAAAAGGCTGGAGACACTGCGCAGAGATGCAATAGTGTTTGGCGACAGAGAGGAGTCCAACAGCAGGTCTGACACCAGATTTCTGGCCTCATTGATCACTGAAAGATCCACGCCGTTCCCGCTCACAGCACCCTGCCGCATAAACACATACATGAGAGGGCATTTCCAGTGCAATGCCTTTTCTGTAGATGGTTTTCCAGAAGTTTATGGTTTGTGTTGGCTCTTTTCAGGAGAAAAAAAAACTGTTACAATTATAAAGGGGTCTTTACATCTTTAATCTATGAAGCTGAACACAGTTTTTGATGCATACAGTTTCTAAGACCTTGTGTATCCCTTTGTTAGAAATTTTGCTCAAAACTCTGCTCTACACAATGTGATATTTGTTCCCTGCCCTTCTAATGGATACCAGAAAGCAGAAAGTTACACTAAAGTATTTTTTATCAATCACATAGTAATAAAATGAAATAAAATACAACAAAATATGCACAAAAAAAAAAGGGAAAAAAAGAAACGTTAATTTTTTTCTTCAAATTTTGTTAAGGGCCAGATTGAAAAAACTGACTTTTCTCCCCAGTCTTTCTTAGATCAAGCTTTATAAATGTTCAGCGATCTCATTTTTCAACTTCCTCTCCTACTTCATTCGTCTCCTGTTGTCTCCTAATCTCTCTTTTCTGTCTCATGTTTCATAAATAACAAGAGAGTAACAACAATTTCAGTTTTTAGAGAGGAAAATACACCATATCTAAATTCCATTTTGGAAGTAGAGCTCTGCTAATATCTAAAGTGACATCCCATAAACTGTAAGAGCAGTCCATCACCGTGTTTAATCCTTGCATTTTTAGAGCAGGTTTCATAAGAGACAATGTTCTGACTGGGTCTACTCTGTCAGGATCAGGAACAAATACTGACTTTTGGCCTCTGTGAGAGCAAAATACTTTGACAGATTACGCAAATTGTTCAAACAAGTCATACAAAGACTGAGAAAGATAAAATGTGGTATGACAATGATTCCAAGGGCACTGTATGAGACGTTTTACACAATGTGTACTATGCCCAACCAAAAAATGTGAGAGGAAGAACTGAGTGTCCTTTACGGGGAACTGTGGCTTTGCTAGTGGAAAGCTCTTTTCTCAAAAAAGCTGTATCTTCTGAATGACCTTCAAACCTCAAAACCAGTAGTACTGACCTGATACTGTGGCTTGTACCAGTGTTTTAGATCCCAGTCCCACAAGATCATCTGAAAAAAACATAAAAGAGCTGTCAGTCAAATGCCAGCACTGCAAGAGATTAAGAATAGTTTTTAAACAGAAGGAGCATGGGCTCCCTCTACTTTGAGTTTACTGTTGCAATGAGGGTACTGGCAGGTCACTAAGAGAGCTTCTGCTGTCTATCATGTCTGTTATCTAAACACACAGTGCAGCAACAGTTTACATTAAGGATTTCCTGCACCACTTAGTGCTCTTTCTACTACAGGTACTGTAAGCTACACCCTGTCTGAGCAAAAGCAGACTGAGGCCTTACGCTGAGAGCAAAAGCAGCAAAGCAAACCACTAAAACCACCATGGTGCGTATACAATAGAGTTATGAGATCTTATCAACCCCCAACTACGTCAATCGGCAGCATTTTCATGGTATCTGTTGATGCCCACACAGGAGCTCTCACACTTTGTAGAGTCAAAGCTGGCACAGGTTGTGGAACAGTATGTTGCTGAATGTGAAAGTGTCACACAGCACAATTTCTCACATGCCGCAAATGATTGAAATAAAAACAGGCAGTGAGATTGCAACCCAAGATATATTTAAACTAGATTTCATTACATGTAAATTACGGCTCTGCACATTGACTCCAAAAGCATGCCTCATAAAAATGAAAAAACAGTATTTGCTTTCATTTTGAATGTCATAAAAGATAGAAAAATAAAAATAATACATCTCACAAATGTTCCTTAACATAGCTTCCATGCAGTCTCGCCCCACACCACAAGAGGGACAGACATGGAGAACCAATTCATACAAATACAAGCTCTTCCACAAACAATCCACCACAATCCATAGCTCAGCACAAAATCACTGTCCTGTCAGGATTACACAAGGTACATCCTGCCACTTTAAAAATATCAAGCATGAAACTTTGGTCAAATAAAACATTTTCAAATTCCATCTGTATAATAGAAATGTAGTATTTATCAGCAAATAAACTACATTTAATAGAAAAACTAAAACCTTTTTTTTTTCCTATAGTGTTTTTGTTTTATTATGCTACCAATGAAGCATTTTCTTGTCTAAAAGTTACTACAGCAGGATTCAAATTTAAAGATAAAAAAAAAAAAAAACACAACATACACAAAACTGAACATAGGCTTGTTACATATGGTTTAAAAAATTCAGTGACTGAAGTTGTTAAATAGATGAATGAGTTTATTCCATTTTTTATAATTAGTAAACCTTTCATTTATCAAAGCGGGATGTTGGGTGTTTGTCATCAGCATCTGTACAATGCCGCCAAACATTTAATATGGCAAATAAGCCCTGCCATGGCAACCCAACACAGAGGCCAGCAAACAATGCTCCATACACCATGGCAACGAGATGGCGGGAGACGGCCGGAGAAAGAGTTGCTGGCCTTCTGATGTTTACGGAGAGAAACAGAAAGGCTGAAATGGAGAGAAAGATGAATAAAGGTGAAGGAGAGGTTGCTTTTAAAGAATGGATGACAGTAAAGAAGGGATGAGAGGTACAGGCAGAGATAAAAGACAAATTAAGACACAACCGCATTCCAAGTGTTCTGTTGACACCCAGTGACGTTCTCAAATGTCTGCAGCGTGTCACACAGTAATAGCAGAGTGCATGTACAATCTGCCAACACATCAACATAACAGCATGCTCTGCGTTTTACCTCTGCACAATCTGTGCACAATGGACAAAAACACAACCTCCTCCAACTCCGTAGAAACAGGAAAAGCTGGCTGAATTAGTAGAAGCGCTGCTGCAGCGAGAGCCAGGACAGAAATTATTTACAAAGAGGTGCTTTTTCAAGCTTTAAGATCAAAACCTTTAAGTTAACAATGGAAATTTTTTTTTGAAGAGCAAACACACAGAGACACACATCAGGCACTTGCACTCAAGCAACTGCACACACCAATTCTGATTTCTACGGCATTTACTAAATAACATCTGTGAAGTTAACTTTTGCTCAAATGAAAAGAATAAATATATATATTTTTTTATTTCTAATTTACTCTACGTACTCATTTTAAATCTATATAAAGTTTCTTTAATGTATAACAATATTTAGTGAATGCATAACAGCGCTTATGTATTTGAAATATATTTTTTCTGTGTAATATGTCAAAATTATCTTATACTTTCAGAGTATTTGACACTGTGATATTATTAGTTTTACTCCACTTAATAACAGAAAATATAATATAATTTTCTTGTATAAATTTGTCTTTTTTTAAATCTGTCCAACTGGTCATCAGAAAAGGCATGAATATAGCTTACAGATCAGCCATTTTCAGAAAAAAATAAGATGCAGCACATTTACGGACACTTTCTCAAATGCATATCCAAAGAAACATAATCAGACAAATCATAAAAAAAAGACATACATTAAAATGGACAGGCAGAAAAAAGAAAGAAAAAAAAAAAACAGGAAATACAAACACAAAAACAGCTCTTCATACACACACACTATACTTCAACATGAGACAGGTCATAAATATTTCCTAACAGGAGTCAATAAACCTGTGCAGGCTATTAGACGGTCAGTTGGTTACACCCGTGTGTCATATTAGCCAGGCTCTGCAGCTTGAGAGGTGCTAGAACTGATAAAAACATGTTAATAAGAGAGAAGGGGGGGGGCAGAGAAAAGGTATCAATGGCAAGCAGGCAAGCAGTCAGGCAACACATTTGTATGGAGAGGAGCAGGGCGATGCTGACGTCAGTCTGCAGCGACATACAGCGTCAGCAGCACTTTGAACATGCACACGCTGACAACGTGGACTGGGCTCTGGCTGTAGAGGGGAGGAGATGATGATATAGAGAAAGGAAACGCAGTTTTACACACGTGATATTCAGGACAAAGAGCTAAGCAGAAGAAAGGTCTATAGAGTGTATTGCACTGTGTGCTGCTAGCTTGGACACAGCTTAACATACAGCAGAGAGCTGTGCTTGCATCACAGTGCTAAAGGCTCAGATGATGGGAGGGAGCAGACTGGGATTAAAAAACTGTATTTGAACTTTTTACCTCATAGGTCCCACTGTGAATATCTTAAATTCAAACACATAAATATTTTGTACATGTAAAAAATATAAAAGATCTGTGTTCCAGGTGCTGGCTTTTGGTAAATTTGCTTCAATAAATGTACAAGTAAGATACTTAAAATGGTTTGATACAAACTGTACTCAACCAAAAATGGCAGATGAAAAACAATGAAAAGACTAAGCAGGTATGCAAGGAGAGGAAGAGATAATGTTCTTCAGCCAGATAATCTACAGGTCCAGAGGCTTGCACAAATCTTTCTGCATCAGCACAGCTCAGCTCACCGGCACAGAGATCAACAGATCCAAAGGGATAACTCTGGGTACTGCAGATGGCTGGGCTGCCTGTGGCTGTCACTGGTGTCGTCATGGGCAACCTGGCAGGACCATGGAAAATTCTTTGACTAAGGAAATGAGCTCTTTCAGTATGTCATGCCTCTCTTTCACACTCATCTACCACTTCAACAGACCTGCTGTTGTTTAGCGTCCACCAAGCACAGGCCAGTATCTCTAAGTGTCATTTGGAGTAGTTATTTCTTTATTTGTTTGATTCTTTTAAGTTATGCTACTTTGGATACCATCGTGTTTTCCAATATTGTTCCAATTATATTTAATAACAAATAAAAACAGCTATCCCACAGAAATATTTTACTCATACATGTTTAAAAAAAAAAAAAGATTTTTAACACTATACATTTTGAATGCTTCAGTGCAGTAATAGTTTATTAATAGTTTTTATCTCGTTAACCTCTCATAGTTGAAATAAAAATTATATCACCACACACAGACCTAAAAAGCATGTGATCAACTAAACTAAAAGTAAATGCAATAAATACCAAATATTGAAGCAACTGCTGATAAAGGTTAAGTTTTTTTTTTTTATTGCACTTGTCTGTTATATTAGTTGCCTTTGACTACAAATTTAAATTACACCAATCACTTTCACAGTGGAAATATGTAAGAGTATTTATAGAAGTCAGCATGTACTGAATGGGGAGACACTCAGGATAATGAAGTGCATGAAACAGGCTTTGGAACCAATGTCATGACAGGCTGCATTCCAAGTATTTCAGGGGCTGATAGGTCATACTTGTCAGCAACTGGTGTTAGTTTACAAACAGGACAAAGAATGGATGTGCATCCAGGACAAATCCCAACTATATATGTGCTGCAAATAATCTGAGAGGGACATGGTATTCTGAGGTAAAAGAAGAAAAAGGTATACAGAAAAAAAAAATCCTATGCTCAGTGTTTCTGCTCTCCCCGATAGTTTTGCTCTCGTTTTCTACTGCAGCTGGACTCCTCTTGAATTTCCAGTCCCACTGATCTTTGTCTTAGATCTCTTAGACCTCTCTTTATTTACAACTGTCTCCAGTTGAATCCCCATTTGAAAGTACACCAAGCAAAAAAACCTCTGTATATCAAATTCAGCAAACAATGGTCGGAACTTAACCATAGAAAAAATGAATAAATCAATAAGTCTTGGGTACAAGAAAGGTTTTATTGCTGCTCGTTTTTTTTTCTTTTTTTAAAGAAAAAAATATTTCCAACTTGCTATTAACGTTTCATAAGTGTTAACTCCATGTCAGATTATCATTTTTATCCTCTCTACATCTATTTTGAGCTAAGATTAGATCTCCCTAGTCTCCTGGTCATGACACTTGCATCACATCAAATGAAGCTTCCCACTAATGTAAGAATGTAATGTCAAGTATTTTAAGGCATTTAGTAAGTAAGGCGCATACCACAACCAACTAAAAGCTAAATAACTAAACGCCATGTATTTATATACAAGTTGGAAAATTGCTATTGAACTGCAGGGCTTTTATTGGAACAAGATCATCATGGCCAACCCTAACTAGTGATATAAACTGCCAGCTCTGAGGCATTCTTCACACGTGGCAGGGTATCTCACAAAACAACGATCATTTTCCACAGTTTGATCTGTCCTCCACACAAAAGTGCAGATTCACGGCAATAAAAACTATTCTTTCAAAAACCTCAGACCAAAGTGAAGATTTCCGAATATCGCATTTGTGCATCTGCATGTGGACATAAACAATGTGGGTTTTAGGTTTCAAAACATCACTGCCTGTGATAAAAAACAAAAAAGCTCAATGTGTGACCAGTGTTCACACTCAGGAACAGCATGGATGCTCTTTGAAGGTAATTGACAATGTGCTTATGCAGTTAGGTGTGGACTGACTTTTTGTTTTTTTTAAAAGACAAGGTATTGTGGATAGTGGTTAGCACTTTGGCCTCACAGCAAGAAGGTCACTTGTTCGGTACTCGGCTGGGGGGATACTTGGACAGTGGCCTTTCTGTGTGGAGTTTGCATGTTCTCCCCGTGTACGCTTTCCAGGTACTCCGGCATCCTCCCACCGTTCAAAGACATGCATAATTGGTTACTCTAAATTGCCCCTAGGAGTTAGAGTGAACGTGAGTGGTTGTTTGTCTCTGTGTGGCCCTGCAATGGACTGGTGAGCTGTCCAGGGTATGCCCTGTCTTTCGTCCAAAGACTGCTGGCATAGGCTCCAGCTTCCCCGCAACCCTTCATCGGTTTAAGTGGTTAGGATAGTGAATGAATGGTGTTGTGGACTCAAGTGTTTTTTTTTGTTTGTTTTGGGTTTTTTTTGCAGGGGGTGGGTGGGGAAGGGGTGTAAAACACAATGGGACTGTGCATTATATTCTCAATCACTTCAGCTAACAACAGCAGGAGCTGGTGAAAGTTTTTTTTAAAATTTAACTTGTACTTTTTTTTTTTTTTTTTTTTTTACTATGTAAGAACCTGTGATTTGAAAGTGTTGAAATGACAAGAAATGAGAGGACATATGTAACACCTCTGTAGTTCTTATAAATCCATCCAGATGTTGCATGCCTAAAATATTTCACACAATTTGCTGCTGAGTTTTCATAATTTTACAGGACTGCAGTGACTCACTATTACACAGTGTAAATTAATTTCCTAGAAAATCATTTGCTTCCTCTTCACATCCCAGGATTATTCTACAATACATGAGGGCAGCAGGCTTATCAACAACCTGTGGACCAGACCAATAATATGATTGCTATCTTGTAACACAGTAAACTTTGAATTCTGATGTGACCTTTGTCAAAATATTGTTGTAATGTTGTATGAAGATTAAGCTTTATTTCTTCCAGTTTCCCAAATCAGTTAATAGATGCCTGTTTATATGACCCCCCCCCCCAACTATGTAAAACCATGCTCAGTCAAGTGCTGTAGGACACTGACATGAGCACAACCACCTACTAAATATAGAATTAGTTTATAAAGTTTAGTGAATTGTGGTGTACTATTCACTCGCAATCAGCGAGTGAATAGTACACTCGCTGATTTTAATAGGTCAGGTTTGTCTTTGCTGTAAAGATGTAGATTACAGCCTTTCAGTAGCACACTGCATTTCAACAACAGGATCATTTTCAAGGTAACAAGGTCTTCCGTAGGGTCTTTTTTCTCAACCCCTCCATTTGTTACCAGGGGGTAAACAAATTTAAGTAAAAAAGTTAACAAAGGTTTTTGTTTTGTTTTTTTTTTTTAATTATGTTGGGAGACACATGGTGAGAGTAATGAAACATTTATTTCATATTGTTTCACAACAGTTATACTTTAAGATATTGGTTCCCAACCTCCAACGTCCCTAGACGAGGGGAGTCCCTGGACCACTAGGGTCCCCCAGGCTTTGACTGTTATAGAGACATGTTGAGGTGTATTTGCTTACGTTGTTTTTTTTTTATTATTATTTGTGTGATTCATCCACATGAAACTTCTGCTTTCTTTCAATCATCATCACTTTGGGAATCACCATCTAGCATGACCAATCACAAAAGCTCCATTACCACCACTCTGTCAAAGGCAGACCAACCGCATCTGGTGTGGCAGCACCCAATATTTATAGGGGCCTGCAGACCATAGACTGTATAAGAAAGATGGACGGAGCCTCAAGCAGTTAAAGTGCCTATGCGGAAGTGCATAAAACTGCAGTTCCCCCCCTCATTCGCTAGGGGCTGGCTGCAAAACAGAACAAATCCCCATAGACTCCCATGTTAAAAAGGCCAACTTCACAGCAGAAATAAAAATGTTTACAGCCTGGTGCAAAAATCCATTTTCGGTTTTAATAGGTCAGGTTAACCTTCATGACAACTGTTGGGGGAGTAAATTTTTTTCTTATTCCCTCGTTTAAAAGTAATTTAATCTTGAAATTCGGCATATTTAGGAGCGTGTCCATTTGATTGTAACCCGATCTCCCATTTCAAGTAAGAAGAATGTAGAACAACCGCGGTTTTTAGCCGGTTAACAATGTGACCTAGCTTTAGCCTGCTTACCTCCGTTAGCTGGTTAGCTCATGTTATCTCCGGGTTTGCTTGGTTAGCTCTTAGCTCCAGAAAGCTCGGAGTTCGCTCAGTGTCAAACCTCCACTGTGACGCTCACAGCCCCCCTCTCAGCTCTATCTCTTTGCCCATGTTTGTATTTTTTTGGGCGAGACGACAGACATGCCCCTGCCATGATGGCGATGGTAGGAACTGCCTACCGAGCTTCAGTTCAGCTCTTCAGAAACCTATGGGTGACGTCACGGAGGCTCCGTTCATCTTTTTATATACAGTCTATGCTGCAGCCGCTCACCTGAAATTCTTGCTTTCTTCCTTGCAAAGATCATTTGAGCTTCTCACCTATTCTGATTCTGGATCATCCGTTTGACTTTTTGCAGATGAAGTTTTTAAGGTAGTCGGAACACAGACATTCTTATGATAGGATGTATTTTTATTTAAACAAGAAACTGTGTTGTACACGAGTGGTTCTTACTGTGTTGGGGCGGACCTCCTGTTGCAACAATGCAAAAGATTAATCTTTGTTCTGAAAATAAAAGTAAGGCTATATATTTACAATTACCTTAACAATAATTTTATCAAACAAAAGGAGACAGACAGAATGCATTTTTTATGATGAATTGATAGTAAATGAGAGCATTAAAATCAAGCATGAACTCAACACTGGGTGAGCAGGAGGTTCACAGTTATTTGGTAGTTGATTGAAGGAGCCCTCATAGAAAAAAGTATGGGAACTACTGCCCACGGGATTTTATAAAAACACCCCAAATCACACCTAAAACTGTAATATCAAACAATTTCAAGGGGAAGAACCAGACGGACACTTCCTTGTTTACCTGTCTATAGATCACCCTGATCAGCTCGGCAGTGGCACCTTGAACAGCAGAAACAGAGGCAACACTGGTCATAACAGCATAATAGCAAGCAATAAAAAGTTATCTCAGATTCTTTCATAGTTCTTATGATCAAAGACACTAATAAAAGCTTCCACAGTGGACAAGTGCAACATGAAAAGATTTCATATCAATATAGCTGAAACAAACTTCCTGGTTTAACAGATTGTGTAGGCCTTTGATCAGGCTGTTAGTCCCAAAAACTCTTGCAGAAGTTGCAAAAGGAAATGCAGCAGACCTAGAACTAAAATAATCTTTTAGCACCTTGAATAGAGCCCCCAGTATTGTTTTGGATGCTGTTTCACTACGTTTGCCTACTGAATCACAAGCACCATGAACTCCACATCTTTTCATTTAATAACTACAACTGAATGTTGTTTAAAAATAGTAAAATAAAAAAATAAAAATAGATTGTTTTTAAAACAAAAAAGTACGAACCAAATACACCAAGTGATTGGTATAAGCCAATTCCACTTCCAGTAAACAGTGATCAGTCCTGATATGAGCGTGCTCATTAAATACCATCAAATCTGCAGTCTACATGGCTTTAAATTTGTCTCTGTAAAAGAAAGCAAACTAGGTTTGTAACTCAAACAGTAAAAACTCATGGAAGCCAGAAAAGAAAAGATATCTCAGGCTGCCGTAAAGCTGCAGGTGTGTGTCCTAATTCCAAGACAAAGTGGTGAAAGATATTTCAAGGTCCCAGTAGAATTTCTACATTTTTGGATTTACTGTAGCTCTCAGCTGCCCCTAAAATGACAGTTATCCTTCAGACACAAATGGAAGTGTCTTTGTGCCTCAGTCATTGTTGATTATACAACTCCACCTTGAATTATTCCAAATACTTTCATTGTGTCAATAGTCTTCTATCTATCAATCTGTCACATATACCTGACATGTTTCAATGGTAATTCTTTGGTCTTCATCAGAGCTGCCACTAGATGAAATGACAATCCAAATTAGATTAATTAAAAGAATTTAGATGTATGGCGTTGTGATGTTTAGCATCTTAGTTCAATGGCAAAAAGGCTTTTTTGTTTGAATTTGGCAGGATATTTTATCCAGAATCGTGCAGCCCTAAAATAAAGATGCAAAACAAGATAGCTGAAAACTTTATAGGTTATCAATAAAATAAAACAGGATTTACCTTTCAATTACACAATGAAATTGGGAAGAGCAATTATAATGAATAGTACAGTACTACAACTGTGGGTCAGAGGAATTCAACTGAGTGGTCCATATTTGTGATTTTTAGCCTGGACTCAAAACATAGCTCTAAGTCATTTGAAGAGGTGGCAGATCTTAGCATACCTTGCGAATATGGACATTTTTAAACATGTATTTACTGTCATTTATTAATTTTTACTTAACCTAGTCACCTACCAGGGCTCCACCACCAGCTGATATCACATGACGTTTTTGAGGAGACTGAAGTGACAGTCGAAACAGTTCACAAAGGTAAAACTAGCTCCTTTCTAAAACGCATTTGTCTAATGAAAAAAGAAAGAAACCACGTATCTGTTATAGTAATTTTCAGTCCATTATTGTTGTCGCTCAATAGTACTTTTATCTTTAGTGGGGAAACATAGTAGTGCACAACACAATGTGCACAAGATTAAAATGAAAAATTATATATATATATATATATATATATATATATATATATATATATATATATATATATATATATATATATATATATATATATATATATATATATATATATATTGGCTCATACATATATTTTAGAAACTGGCTGCTTGAGATAGAGAGTGGAGCTTGCAAAGTAACACGCACACCATGCAGGAACAACAAAGAGGACACAATATGAATAAGGTCACCCTAGTGCGTCAGTAATGAACTTTTTCCCGCAATGGTATGTTTCATGCTCATGACTTTTTGGATTGTACTTGACACTAAAACTCAGCAGAAAGGAATGAATAATGACAAAATACTGTCTGCATACTGTTTTTGTGTCTTTATAATCTGACTCTTGAAACTGAACATTTTTTGTTTCCATTATATTTTAATTCTGCTCTGCACGAAAAGAATTGCCAATTTTTTTTTTAAAGATATGTCTAAACTGTTAAGACAATAGTGAAGATCTGTTTGGACATCATGTTTAAAACTCTGTCCCCAACTGCTTTTACAGCTGCTTGTCTGATTGGCTGCAAGGTTTAACTGTGCAGAACACAGAGCTTGTTACAGTGTGCAACCTGCATTTCTTTAAAACCCAAGCAAGTATATTCACATAGCATACTCTGTGTAAAGAGATTCTACCCATGCATGACTTTGTCCCCACATTTACTGGAAACCACTCAGTAAACAATGCCCCTATAAATAGTTGAAGGCAGTTTGCAGTGCAGGTTATGCAGGCAGGTTACATTTTATCTGAACTTAAATTTTATGTTGACCTGAAACGCTGCAATTCACTGCTATCACAAAAGATTGGCAAGAATATAGACATGCATGACCTTTGGAGAGTGGTGGCACAGAGCCCATGTGTAAATACTCTGAGTATTACTTCTCAAAGTCCTTTATGCTGACACTGATTCGCTGATTTGCAGGTTCATAAAAATATCCCAGGTTAACTTGATGTTAACGCACGTAATTATTAAAAGACGGGCTGACCTTGTGACGCATAGAACATACAATCAGAAAACCATGAATTTTATTTTTAAAAAAAGTCAAATTGAATCAGCAGGTGTTTTGTCATTTTTGGTACAATAAGTACATTTTGTTTTGTTTTACTTTTATTAAAGCTGTATTTCCAAATACCAATCCAACGCTTAC
Organism: Telmatherina bonti; assembly: GCF_933228915.1. Lineage (NCBI taxonomy): Eukaryota > Metazoa > Chordata > Actinopteri > Atheriniformes > Telmatherinidae > Telmatherina > Telmatherina bonti. Next base: position 26,620,972 of record NC_136619.1, on the reverse strand, counting down.
TTAGTAAATTATTATTATCAAGGTGAATTCAATGTACACCAGTGGAATGAGATAATTTACGTGCCCTGCACAAGACAGGCTCTTGTTTGTACAGAGATATTATAAAACTTTTGCTTGCACATTTTTACATTTGAATCATTTTTTTCTACCATTGCTCCTTTAAACTATTCAATATTGAGGCACAGATTATGCATGGTAAATTTAACAAATGGCTGTACACATGGCATCTTACAGGCCTTTACTATGTTAACACTGAGCAGATATGAGGACAGTGAAGCTACAATCAGTTAGAAGAATAAAACAGCAAATCTGTTTGACATTTCACTTCATCATTTGCTTTATATTGAGGGAAACAGAGTAGAACAACTTTCCCCACTGAGCCTTCATTGAAAAAAAAAAGAAGCCAGAAGCATTTTGGACTGGCCGAACACCTCCAAAAGTAACTGTGAATTTATGTACAATTAAGTGCGGAAGAGGACAATAATTCTGTTAACTAATTACCTAGTTACCAGTCATGTGAAAAAGATAGTACCCCATCTGCTAATTCTGTGGTTTTATGGATTTTGGGGGAAAAAATAGTCTGGTCCTTACCAGCTCTTAAAATTTTATAAAAACTATCTCAGAAGGGCAATAACACATGACAATTTTACACAGTGTTATTGCAGAGACTACACAGAAGCAGTTAGTGAAACAATAAATACACTAGTTCCATGGAAAATTTAAGAGTTTAAGTAGAAGCCAGGTGCTGCTGATCAAATGTATTTGATGAAGTGATTATCAGCAAGAGTGAGCACTCTTTCAAGAAGAAAGAGTTTTGGCAGATTTCTGACCTGGTGCATTTAGTGTGAATTAAAACAACATCAGGGAGGAAAGATTTTCACAATGACCATAGACAAGCAAGTGCTGCTACCCATCAGTATGAGAAAAGTTATAAGGCTAATTCCAAAAGATATGGAGTCAATAATTCTCCAGATTATTCACAACTGCAAAACATTAAATGTCTCTCATAAAGCTTACTCATTTCCTAATGCACAATGATGTACATTAACACCTTATACCAAGTGTCAAGCACGGTGGTGAAGGTATAGTGATTTGGGCCAGTTTTGCTACTGCATGACATGGACGTATTGCAGTCATTGAGTTAAATATTAACTCCTCTATTTGCCAAGGTATTTCAGCATCAAATATGAGCCCTTCTGCCCAACAGCCCAAACTTGGCCTAAACTTGATCATGTAAAGAAAAATGATTCCAACCACAGCATGAAATCAATAATAGGAAAATCTACACCTCCGGATGATTGAAATGTTGTGGTGGAATCAAAAGAAAGTTTTGAATAAACGCATTCTTCTAAACCAAAACTGAGGCAACACCGTAAAGAAAAGCAGGCCAACATTTCTCCAACAAAAACAAGAGAGCCTTATAACTGACCATCACTTTAGGTTATTGCTTGCTCCACAAGCTTTTGAATCATGGGGTTTACTTATTTTCTCACACAATGATTCTAGGTTCAAGCTTAGTTTTTGTAAAAGGCATAATGACAGAATAAAATCATGCATTGTTGTTCATCTGAAGTTGTATCTTGCTCATTTAAGGATTTAGAAAGGACAGGCTGTTTTTTTATGATGTCCAAATATGCAAAATTGCTAAATTTAAAAAAAAAAAAAATGAAAAGAAAAAAAAAAGGGAGAGTACTTTCTTTTAGCTATAATTGTAAATTATTCATCAAACAAAAATCTTCTTTGTTGCCAAGCTACTTAACTATGGATACATTACCAGCATGCAGATCTGAGTGCAACAGGAAGAGTATACCCGATATGGCAAGAGAGCTACATGAGGACGGCTCACAGCCTTGTAAGGGAACATCTGGTTTTATCATGGAATCAGTGCAGGCTCCCCTCATAAACACAACCTAACGCCTGAGCCCTAGAGCTCTGGTCAATAACAAGCATGTGAACACAAACTCCATCCATCAGAACTGAACAGCAGTAAGAGGAGTTCACAGGGAAGTAAAGAGTGAAACAGAGGGAACAGTTGAAGAAGAGACCACAACAGTGGTTAAGTAAATCATTTACAAGCAAGTGACCGACGCTGGCTGTAAGCAGCTTCTCGTTTTTTCTTTCCATATCACATTCACAATACTGCAGTTAAAGCTGCAGTGACAGAAGGTAGCCTTGCATTGCATACAAGTAGAGAAGAAGGCCTAAATCAAAACGGAATGGACTACTCTGAAGCGTCACACCATCTGTCAGCCTCGTTGTTGAAGCAAATTGAGAATGTAAATAATGCAACAGCTGTGAAGTATGACAGCAATTTAGCCAAATTCAGTTCATTAATCAAGGTAAATTCATGGTGAGAGGCTGTTTGGATGTTTGCAACAAAGAATGGCTTGGCTTCTTTCTCTTTCAGTATGATATATGTAAGGCCTGGGCTGGATTACAAGGGAGAAGGTCAGAACCTTACATGTCTCAAAGTAACTAGTTTTTTGTTCTGGAAACTCTAGCTGGATATATCTTTTAAAACTCCAAAAGTTTTTTGCTTCTACTGAAAAAAAACTGCTCATAAACTGTGTGAAACACTTCCTAGGCATGTCTCATTTTTCCTGTTACTTATTGACATTAGCATGTAAAAGATTTGCCTAATGACAACCTGGTGGCTAGTTTGGCAGGCTTCAAATAAAGAATGAGAAGCTGCCACCATTTCTGACTCATAAGAAAAAAGAAGGACTTTTTGGGAGACTGCAGGGTTTCAGCTGAACCAAAAGTTCAAACTGAACTTTACATGGTCTCTCAACACAATTCAGCAATTTTATTCCAACAGCAACATAGTGTTTTCAAGAAAAAGTCAAGCTAAGCCAAGTCTAATTAACATGATTTTTTAATACATGTAATACAAATAACACAAAGCCAAAAAAAGGTCAGAAAGAAACTTAGATCATATCACATAATATCCCTCAATGCACGTGGAATGTGTAGATGGGAAACTATGCAATAACCTAGTTATTTGTTTTGGTGAAACAATGGACAACTGAGCAACTTTAAAGTTTGACAGCTGGATATCAGATGGTTTGCAACACTGTCAACAAGTCACAGACCTGTTAACAAGTCTTGGCATTTTGCTTAAAGGGGTGCTATTATGGTATTTCAAGTTTTCTGAGCTTTCTACAATGTTGAATCCTCATCAGACATGTGAACGGCACTGTTTTTTATCACCTAAACGCATGTTTGAGTTTGAGTTCCAGCGCTCTCTCCGTTCGGTTTCCATGGCGACGAAAAATGCGTTGTTTTAGAGAGTTTTTTCTGTTTCGAAATCCTTGTGATGTCCCGGGGGATAAGGTTCGGTGATTGGTTACCTTCTACTGGTTAACAAGGGCATGTACAAATACATCAGGCGGGTGGAAAACGTCGGATAAAGTTATTTCCAACGATGGCTGGTGAGTTTACCAAAGACAGACATCCTGCTGCATTTGTTGCTGTGGGTTGCTGTTACCCACTTCGTTTTCAGGGTCTGATTCAGGTTCCAACATGTAGGGCTGTATGCTATCTGTTGACATTGTATTTTGTTTTTTTATTGAGTTCATTTTAGCCTAATCCTTCTGTTTATGAGACGTTACAATGGCGGCGAAAGCAGTTGTGGTGCGCGCTCCCAATGTAGTGCAGTGGCAGGACGCGGGGCTTAATGCGGAAGAGTCTCAATCCACTCGTTTTGCTCACAGGCTGATCTGACAGCCTACGGAGAGGGTCGATCTGAAGTAAATAAAGCGATTTGTAACAATAACTCATGCAATCCCAGCCCTTCTGGGCTCAGAAATAATAATAAATTAGCCTGAAATGCACATAATAGTTCCACTTTAAAGTACCTTTGTTAACTGGTTCAACAGCAGGGAATTTTCTAGTTCTACATTGCTTATGGTTTGGATATTTCAATATTTCACTTTGTGGGGTTTATAATTAAGGGTGATTGTGACCCTGCCGTGAGCAAATATGATCTTAGTGATAAACAAAAAGAACCTGCTGCTGAAGCAGCACACAAAAGTGATTGTTAGATTGAGAGTGAAGTCTCAGGCTTAATCAACTAAGAGAGAAAAGATGAGATGGACCAGCTGGTTGTGATTGAACAACAAATGCATCAAGGAAAAATCATTCCGATCAAAATAAATGTAATTAAATTATGATAAACACATAAACAACTTTGTCCAAAATTTAACCCTAAATATACACAAATCAATATGCAGAAGTAACAACCAGTGACACCACCACAGCTTAATGAAAACCACTTTCCTTCATCTTTTTCCAAATTATTTTCTCTGCAATATTACAGTTTAAATAGAAATTTCTGCCATTTAGCATTGATGTTTTCCAAGGTGGCTATTTAAGGTTGACCTTCATTACAGACTGTATCCTTCACATGATTCTTCTTTCAACAACTAGGCACAGGATATTCAGTTTATTTGTAGATACTAATTGTCTATTGATTTATTCAGAAAAAGGCTGCGATGCTCATTACACTAAATAAACAAAGTACATTTTATAATATTATTATTCATGATATTATTATTATCAATAATAATAATAAGAAGAAGAAGAAGAAAACAATTCACAATAGAGAAAACTGCTGTAATAAAAAGACAGCCACACTTGAATTCTTTCAAATTACTAAATCCTCATTTCTTTACAAATGCATCATGCAAATAACAAGCTAATAAACCTGCCAGAGTTATTGTTTTAATACTGAACAGAGTCTTCAATTAGTGTTCCTGTTAATCCCGCCTGAAGAATGAGCAGACTCATTATCGTCCATCGCCTTAGATAGACCCCACATGGCAAAAATACTGGAACTTACAGTCCCATAAGTCAGCGTCACGCAAACAAACCTTAAGTAGGTTGACTAAACAGCATTAAGGACAACGAAGGTGAAGCAAGCACACTGGTACATAGTTTACCAAGATTTGTGTAATATACAAACTTTTAAAAAAAACTTACTAGTTATTTAAATGGTGAGAGTGCAGTTGATAGAATCCTGTTTAATAAACGGAAAGTATATCTCCAATAAAGCAAATAGTGATTCTGAATAAAAAATATCCCTGGCCAAAACTAAACAGAACAAATGAAGGGGGTTTCAGCTGTCTAGGAATTCCAAGTGGACGTTATTACCGGGTAGTTGCTATTTCTGTTTACTTTACTTTTGTGAGTTCCTAGTTTCTCAGAATTTCTCAGATCACTTCATCATTTCCAGCAAAAATGAGTTGGAACTCAGAGTTCCGAGGACAACTGGAGATTACTTCAAAGCTAGCTGTTGCTTCAGTCAACGAGGAATCACGTTGCCTCCACCTACCCGTCCTTGGTTTAGAGGCAAAAAGCAGGAAAGTTTACCAGCTGTTTCTGTTGGAGTTTTTACCAACTGTGGAGCCAACAGACCAGAGCAGCACAGTTACTAAACTGTCAAAGAAATGTTGCATTTCAGGAGTAAGTAGACCAAACTGAAATTCCAGGAAAATAACTGGCTTTGTTTCTGCTAAATGCTCCCTCAGGCAGTGTTTACTTCACCTTGCAGAGCAGCCACCATAGAAATGCAGCTAAACCTGGTAGGTTTTGGTATGTCACCTTTTTTATTATCATTTTTTTTATCTTTAATTAGCTCTGAACTTGCTTTTTGTTTACAGTGGTACAAACAGCTGACCTGACATGTAAAAGAACTCAGCAAATGTAACATAAAACTTTTTGTATGATCAGTGTGCCTGGTAGAGTTCACCTTATGATGCACATACTGCATCTTTAATCCATGCTTACCCCCTGCCAGCTACTGCTATCTCCAGTTGAGCATCCACTGCTTAATGCCCTGTGTCTGTGTTGCCATGCCAGGGTGCCTGCGGTCAATATGTGGAATCATGTCCACTGTTAATCCAGCTGATCCTTTGATACAAGGTCAGGACAGGAAAGGACAAAAGAGGGTCAGACTGCAACTGGCAACAACTTTTAGAGTTCTTATGAGTCCCCTTTCCTCCCTTCTTTTGTTTACATAAATATATTATATGTCTCTTCAGTGCATTAAAGGTTGTCCCGAAATGAAACATGAATATTTGGCTTGCTTCCCTTCACAGTCAGGTGTTCAGGTACAGCAGAGGGGCATCTTGCATCCACAGCTCGAGTATAACCTGAGTGTTTATTGGAAACTAACCCACTAATTATTCTTCATGCAAATTCCTCTGAGCACATTCATGGGCATGAATAAGGGTTTTGGACAGGCCACAGTTGTAACGGTGTCTGCACAGCACAGCGTGCATTAGCTGCAAAAGAGGGTAGAAAGGGGTGATTAAAACTCTATGCCCTCTGCTCATTCACTCAACAATTAGTGAGCTCCGTATGACTGCTGAAAACGCATACATCTCAGTCCATAGACACCACCTCACTTTTGGTGCATATGTTTCTCTGATAGCACCTTCTACTGCCTTCTACTAATGATGTACTAGACACAGATGCACAGATAGACATGTATTTAGCTGTATATGGACTGAACCTAGTGCACAGCCCCCAACCCCCTACTTTAACTGGTGTGAAATGCCAACAAAAACAACGCAATAAGTGCAAGTCTCATAAACAATTTTTTTAAAAAAACAAAAAAACAAACAAATGTTGTGAGTCTTTTACTATTTCAACTATTTACTATTAAAACAATTTAGTAATCTTGACTTTGTCATATTTTGCACTTTCTGATGTACTACTTGAATTTAGTTGCTAAAAGAGCTGGACTGCAGTTGAGCTAGTCTAGCACCCACACTCTTCTGTAAGAAAGTGATAATGTTGTGACAGACCCAGTATGTATTTAGCATTGTTGTGCTAAAATATGCATCATAGATGTTTTAATAATTCGAAATAACTATAAGATTAAATACTTAAAGTCTTCAAGAGTTTTACACTAAGGAACATAAGAGCTTCATAGTTTAAACTATAATTAAGCATAAATGTATCTTGAATCTCCCAAGCAAAAAAATGACATTATTATATAAAATAAAAACATTTATTAATTAGTGGTGGGACTACATTAAAAAATTAAACTAATTAATTAATTAATTTCATAACAATATTCTTTTGATTTAAATGGATTTTGGTGGATAAGTGTTAGACACAGATCTTATATTGTATTTCTCAAGCTCTTAATGTCTGGAAAAATATGTTTAATTTTATTTTATTCAAAACAGCAGAAAAATAGAAAATATACATAGCTAAAACACTGAAAGTGATTTAACTAGCGGCAGTCTAAAACATGTTGCACGGTCTTCAATAACATATACTAATATCTCACAGTAAGCCAGATTGTTTTATGGCTTAAGTCTGATCATGGAGCAAAGATGATCATTTTCTGCTCTGACTACAGCTTGAAGCTGGATATTGTGTGAGGACCAAGCTTCCTGTGTGATGTTTTTGGGTGTGTGTGTGTGTGTGTGTGGGGGGGGGGGGGGGGGGGGGGGGGGCGCATACGTACCTTCACATTACTCACTGAAACAAATCAGTAACACCATAAAAAGTCTCTAGACTTGTGTATAGTTGCCGTTTCTTCAACAGAGCTGCTAGAGTGGTCTGGAAATTCACTAAATATAGCGCTAAATTGTTACATTTTTAGCGCAAGTCTACAGTGTGCGTCAGTGTAATCAGTGTACCCAGAAATTGTACATAAATAAACATTTGAAATTAAAAGTTAATTTAAAACATTTTCTGTACTTTATTCATTGTAATTAAAGCATTAAAGTCTCACCCTATTATTTATAATTATGTAAAATCTATGATGTAACATAAAATAATTTTACATAATATTTTATATAAATATACAATTATATGAAAAGTAAGTTGTTTGATACTTAAATCTGTGTTTATCTTACCTTCAGAAAGACTGTGCTTCTCTTAGGTTCTCTTTTTATGCCAAACCAGTCAGTGATCTGTTTCCAATTACTTTTATTATTTTACGTTACTGCCACTTAATTAGGATTAGTCCTTTTTTTAAATTGTAAAATTTCTCACTGTCAAATACTTGTCTATATTTTATTTTGAGCAAAATAGTGGTTTGAAAAAATAAACAACAACAACAATCAAAAGATTCCTTTTTGTTGTTCTATAAATTCCAACTTTTGCATCAAGAAAGTTAACTGGTCTGGTTCATCACACAATAAAAAAAATTAGCTTGATCTAATTTAAAGTGCAGAACTTGTCTTTTGTATACTCCAAAAGGTCAAATTTCATGTGCTGTAACAGGAGAAAATTTGACACGGAGGGAAACACAGAGGGTGAAGAGTTCGACACAGATCCCTGGTAACTGATTACCTCAAATAACGTCAAGTACATCAAGAACAACCTTCACTACATGTGGCAGATATCACAATGACACTGAGTTTTTCTGATAAAAACATTTGCCAACAAAAATCATATTTCATGAGGAGTGGTGGTGGGGTATCTGGTATTTAAGTACTTGTGCTGGGGGAGGGGCAAACGGTGAGGTGGGGGTTAAAGCCAGAAAGAAGACAGCGACGGACTAAAGAAAAAGTGAAGAAAAGGGGGTGGGGACTGACAAGAGCAGTTTTTTTAAAAAATAAATAAATAAAAATAAATTGCACTGAACGATATCTCTTTTTTTTTTTTTTTTAAATTAAAATATTCTAAATAAATTGTACAGTTATTTGAAATGGTGATCCTGTTGGTCGGAGTTAGGGTTTTCATTGCAGTGACTAATAGTGCTTCACAGTTTTGCCCTTTTCAGTGGGATCTGCCCTCAGCTGCTAAACACACACAAGCCCTCCTCTGTAGCTGCGGCTGACGTCAACCGTCACTTAGCAACAGCCTTTTGGTGTAAAAGCAGCAGCACTGACACCGTTTTCAAAAGAGGCGCACAGAGAAGGAAATTCAGAGAGAATGAGAAATAGATACAGAGAATAAAAAGACAACAGACAAAAGAGAAAAGAGGCGAATTTTAAAGACTGCTTTAAAATGTTTCATATGGAACGCAATACAAAAAAGATCATTGTTATTATGTTTTTAGCAGCAAAAACTTTAGTAAAAACAGCCTAAGACTACTGAGGGGAAGGATTATGTCATGTCAATAAAGTTGTCTGGAAACTATTAACAGTCAATAAAACCTATGGCATGTTCTCATTTAAATACAAGTTTAATTTACTACATCCTCCACCTCTACCTCTCTGTGCTTATGTTCCCACAGAGGCTATTTAACCAACGACTCTCACCACCTATATAATGCCAGTCAAATTTAACCAAACTCCTTTCTCCCACCTCTGTGTCACTGGAACACGAAAGGTTCACCAACTTAGCCTAAACTCCAAATCCACATTGCCTGAGATGTTTGCATTTTTGGAAGCTTTGTGGTGTAAGCAAAACTTTTTGGCACAAGTCAAGCAGAAAAATCTGCAATGTCAGGTGGAAAAAAAACTTCTGTACTGCAAATGGAACCACTTTGTTATTACTTAACTTATTTAGACACTGCATTTTTCTTTGCCTGTTTTATTTTCCATGTTGTGGAAACAAACACAGTATGGGAGGGAAAGGATGAAGAAGAAAAAGAAAAAAAAAAGAAAAAAAAAGGTTTAATTAGCCCGAAAGTAGCTGACGGCAATGGCTCAGCATTCCACTTTTCCGACCCAAATTTCTGGTCCTTAACAATTAACAAACTCAACTTTTACAGATAATACAGAAACAAGGTCATGACATAAACGCTCATACAAATAAATATGATAGAGGGAGCATGACACACAACTCTTTCAATTTCAAAACAGCTATAACATTAACTATACTGTCGAATAATAGCTATTTACTGGCTACTTTGTCAATAAAATGTTGAATAAAAGAATTTAAAAAAACGTGGTTATATTTGTGAACCCCTTTTTGATGCTTATTCTTCAGACACCAGTCATTAGGCTAAGCTCCGGTAGACCAATCACAAATACTAAAGAGCTGCAAGCTAATTGCTGGTGATCATGACGCAAACCGTTTCCAAGGCAACCCAGGTTTTGGAGTACCCGCTCCAGCATTTCCTCATCTGTTTGCACTCACACCAGCAGGCTGACAATGCAGTCGCTGCATCCTGTTTCACTCTGCAGTCAGCCAAACACAGAGCCTCGCTCAACTTAACCCTTTCTCCTGACTGCCGTTGCAATGAAAAATTAAAAAGCACCTATGCAAACTAGCTCTTATACTGAAGGCAGCAGGGGTATGAAAAGCATTTGTAGGCTGTGACAGCAGCCCATCTGGGTCCAACAACATAAAACCAAAGTTAGGCGCAGTATAATTTCCACAAGAATAAAATGCGGTGCATTTTACACCTGGATCAGAGCCACAACAGATGCTGGTTCAGCTCTGACATTAATGAGATATTCAACTATATTATCCGAGCATCAACAAGAAGTTGCTAAGCAATGAATTAAGACGTCATTGTCTTGACATCGCATCTGTTACTCAAGTTCACAAAATACAGAGGTTAACGTGTCACAACAATCTCCTTCAGTTAAACGATGACTCTGCTTAGGTCCCATTTCATCAAATACAATTATATTAACCAGCTTAAAGTAACATTAACAAGACTTTGACTGAACATGGGGCCCACACCCATTTAAATTTTAAAACCAGTCAAATTAAAATAAATATTTAATGTTTTTTTTGTTGTTTTTTTTTTTTTAAATTGACGCAAGCTGTGTTGTTCTTTTTATAAGAATAAATGTTCACACTGATAAAAACTAAGATGCGAGGTTGTACAAAATTAAAGAAAACACCACACACATTCAATCTATCTGTAAAGACAATGGATGTTTTGTCTTTTTTTATGTGAGAGCTATGCTTTTTTTTTTGTTTTGTTTACTGAGACAACAGTAAACAAAATCTATGTTGAATGTAAATTTTTTTTTTTTAAAAATGTAATATTATTAGACACACAACTGTCATACCTTTATGTTTAGGTTAAAAGCTGATTAATTACAGATCCAGTCACACATACAAGCCGATTTTTCTAAACCCCAACTCAGCCATTGGGTCTTATACCAATTACTTGCTCTCAACCATAATACTGATGAGAGAGGATTTGTTAAACATTACATAACTAGTTTAGTTCATTAAACCGCCGTGCTTATAGACAAGACAACCTCAAACGTTGTAAGGCCTTCAGCAAATAAATAAATAAATTAAATAAGCCATTTCTAAAAAAAAATAAATAAAAAAATATATATATTAATACATGATTTTGAAACAGAAAATAATGAAGCGAGCAGTTTTATCTGATTTTCTATTAAGCTGATCTCAAAGTCAAATTCTCCATTACACCTTTTCCCCAGAAACATTTTTCAGCCTGCTGGAGGCAGACGCTACATTCTACCAGGCAATTAATGAGACTTCTAATTTTTTCCCCCCCCCTCTTTGCAATCACCCTGTGGTACGTCACTCGGTTGTGACGTCAATGTTATATCATTCCACATGGCTTAACAGCGAGCTAACGTGACAGCTGAGAGCTGCTCTGCGTTTTGCACCGCTCTCCCTGCAACCTTTTTCTCCACAGCCTGCCTCTCTGTTCTTCTCTAGATGGGGGTTAGTTATGCGTTTTATTTACCCCCGTCTGCCACTGTAGAGTTTACCAACACAAAAAGAGGGCCCGCTCCTTGAATTCTACATCGCGGTCTTAGCCATGAAGTGGAGCTATAACCTTTATACCGTGAAAGGCAAAACAAACAAACAAAAAATACTTAAAATATATATTAATTTCATTTTATCCAACCTAATCTGAAAATATCGAACTCACCCTCAGATGTGCTGGCATAATTTAGAGGAAGGTCTGGTTTATTATAGAAAAAAGGTCACTTTAAATAATATATACTTATATAAGATTAATCTAATAGTAACAACAATTTTATTTAATTGATTGATTACAAAGTTGATCAATAACTAATTACAAAATAATTACAGTTAACACTTTATTTGCATTTGTTCTAAATTCAAATTCAACAAAACAGACAGCTATAACGGTAAATCCAGCCTGACCCCTGGCAGTTGCAGTCAATCCATAAAGCTCTGGTCGTGCAGGAGGTTTCAGGTTACTGTCGCAGCACAACACAAAGCTGAGAGCACAAATTAACATTAACTGAAACTGGAACAACCTCAGTGAAACGATTGTGAAAAGAAAACACCATTCATCGCGGAACACTGATGGCAGCAACCTTGAAGGGTTTTCTACTTTTTGACACAAACAGTGAAAAGATCTACTAAACTAGCAACAGTGGCAATCCCCCACGCACCATCACAGCATCACATACGAGCAAGGAAAGAGGAGAGGCACTGACCTTTCGAGAGGAGGGTGGGGGGTGTAAAATCCTAATTATTTATTTTATGTGCTCATTTGCTCCTTACTTGTGGAGCAGATGATAGTGGTATGCCTTGGTTATGTGAAATAGTGCAGTTCTTTGAAAATATTTAAAAAGAAATAAATAAACCAAGGGTTATATTTAAAACAGCAACAATCATTTGATTGAGTGTTGAAGACCAACATTTCAGTCATGCTATATTTCATAAATGATTTTATCTCTATGAAAGGAGTTGGGGTAATATCTAGACTAGTGTGAGTGCATTACCGACTTCCTCTCATAATTTTGGGTGTTAAACTTTGCATTTTATCAAGAAACATGCACAGTATTTTTTTTTTTACTCTAAACTCCTTCCACATGAAACTCCTGAAAGGCTCATGATATGCAGAAAATAAACAGTCACTAAAAATAATAGTTTGCTGAAACGAGCTGCCTGCGAAAGAAAAATTTAATTTTCTCATTAGACCCAAACATGTGCTGGTCAGTGCCAGTGAATGCCCAGCCTTAATGAAACTTTCTCTAGTATTCTGCTATTTAGTTTTAAAGAAATTAAGCAAGGTGGGGTTTTGTTTTTTTTAAATTTACTTTTCAATCATTCATATACTAGAAAATAAAAATAAAAGCTTTCTTCTTTATATTGCTTTTGTGTATATTCCCTCTTTATCTATAAAATATAATGTAAACAAACTAATATAGCTGAATTTTCCCTTAATCTTATGATTTTTTAATGTTTTAGTGTTTCTGTATTTCTGCTAAAGAAAAGGAAAAAAAGGTGCCAGTGTATTTTGAGTTACACTTAAACTGCATGCTGTTGGGGTAAAAAAGGGCAAATAATACAACAAAACAAAATTACTTCTCAAACAGCAGAGATCTGTCTAATAAGTTTTGTGTGGGACAGGAAAAGAGTTATAGTTCCTTACTCAGAGAAGAAAAACTGATGTTTACAGTGCTGTTTTTGGGAGTTTGTGCCTTTAGCAGAGACAACAGACCGGAGCAGAACAGCAGTATTTTATTCAACTGGATAACAAAGTGGAATGCATATCATGCGGGATGACGCCAGCTTAGCACAGTTCTACCAGCGCGAGGACGACTCCTACATTAAATCATTGCAAAAGTGTTGCACTTCAAGAAAACATCACAGCAAAAGACAGCGAAAAATGGCCAGTTAATTGTAGCTAACTGCTTGTGCGGAGGCAGTGTTTAGCTTTTCTAGTAGAGCATTCGCCCAGTATACACAGAGGTTATAGTTCCTTGATGTAACCTGCGCAGATTAGAATCCCAGCCTGGGGCTCTTTGCCGCGTGTGACTCTTTCACACTCTGACCCCATTTCCTGTCTACATAATAAAGGCCACAAGAGCTTATTAACTTTTTTTCCCCCAATGACGTCTCACCTGATCAACTAATCTGTTTTTACTGGCATAAATAGTTAAAACATTACAAAAAATGTTCATCCCTACTTTATTTAACATCTAATGGAACTGAATATGTGGTGTAAAGTCAGACTGCAGAGTCCCACGCCACCCCAATACCAAAAATATTGGACTGAGCACACTGTAACTTTTTCTGTAAGAAATCAATATAACAAAGTACCTTTTAAATACATTTGTAGTTGCAATCTTAACTCAGACCTTATATATATATATATATATATATATATATATATATATATATATATATGTATATAATTTTTTTTTTTATCATTTTAACAAACCTGAACTGCTAAGAGCAGTTTACTTATCTGAGGAATCCAACAGATATATTAATAAGTAAAAAACAGAACTTTTCCGGCACCACAGAGCCAGAGCAACTGTACATAGAAAAGCAAGTGGTACAGCATTTGAGCTGCTCTTGCTATTTAAAAATATTTTCAACAGCTAACAATAATGGCTATTATGCTCAACACAATGATGATGGTCTTTTTTTTTTTATTTATGAAAGAACTTTTCTCATCTCATGCATCTTTGGACAAACGTTTCTCGAGAAGTAGAAGTTATTTTAATGTTGATGCCATCTACACTTCACGCTATAGTGATAAATCAGTCAGATGTATTTATAATAGATTGTTTTATAACCTCTACCAGGGGAAGGGCATGCTGGTCGAATTAAAATCAAAAGCTTGCCATTCTGATCCTTAGCTTTCCCAGTTCACTTGTCAAAGTGTTCCAGTGCCAGATACTGAGCTCCAGCTTACATCTTACATGTTCCTTATACACTTTAGATAAAAGTGTCAGCTAAATGAATGATAAAAACTTCCACTGAGTTGATCCATGGTATGTTTTACACAAACAACACACTTTGCATGCTAATATGGATTGTTGTGACATGTTGTAAAGAAAAAAAACAAGCTGGCACTCTTTCCATAAATGTTACAGTTATATCTGAATGAAACCACAAGAGAGGGTTAACATCTGAATTAATATTGTGGCTTCATCAGACTGATGAAACAATCATTTTTATGCATCTTATAAGAGCTAAATTTTGGGAAGATAAAAAAGGAAAAAAAAAAAAGGCCTTTCATTGGTAGGTTAACGTCACATATCTCATCCATTCACTCATTCCCTGATAAATAGCATGACTCATGAACAAAAATGTGTTATATGCAGAAATCCCAAGATTTTGATCACACCATCATTAAAATCTCATAAAAACAACCATCACTCCTCCCCAGTTTCTTAAGCTCTGAAAATGTGTTCTTTTCGTTTGGAAGGTCTAATACGTCATGCAGTCCAAGTTTAATTTTATGAATCTCCATCATTGTGGATTAGGACACACATCTATGACTCTCCTGTCCACTCCCATAGTTAACCGTAAATTAACACAGATATGTCCTTAAACATCTGTTTGCCATTGATGCACGTGTCAGCTTCACGAGTCATTGAATCTGTTGGTGAGAAGTGCAATATAACCCTTTGTGTCATATCAGCAAGGTTCTCCAGCGGGGAGCAGCTGCCTTTAAATACAACCATTACACACATCTGTGGCTCTTTATTACACCCTTAATACTCATTATAACAAGCAACTGTAAACCATCATCTGCTGGCTTTGGAAATTGTGCATGTTGCTTGAAGTTTGTTTAAGGTCTTTAAGAAATGGTGTATGCATCCATGTTGTGCAAACACACTGTTTATGTGTCTAGTCCCTAGTGTCTCTTAGGTCTCTGATTCAGAAGGAGGACATTGATGTTGAAATTTAAACCCTACAATCTGTTGGTGTTTCAGACCATCGCTTGCACAAACAGATTTAACATACTGGCATCAGAGTATTAGAGGCATTCTGCCTTGTAATCCAGCAGAGGTCAATCTAGTAGGCGTTTGACCTATTGCATTCTCAGAAAACTTCAGGGAAGTAAAGAAACGTTAATGCTGAGCTTACAAAAATGTAAATGGGAGAGACTAGCACACAAAGCACAATTATAACACCAAAGATTCTAATCAGACTGGGAGATTGACAGCAATATGAATCTTACGCTGTAAATGGCATGGTGATAAACTAAAATTAGGCTGTTGACTTTAGAGAAAGTAACTATCCTACCCTACAATAGCAAAGCTGCAAACTCACTGACTAGTTTGTCATCCAGAGAAGGCAATGTGTGGTGCATACACGATATGCAATAATAAGGGGGCATTCAGACCAGGATTGCCCACTAGACTCCATACAGTTGGGGCACTTGGTTGATTAGGGGTTGCAACATTCTTCTGGTCCAGGTTTGTTTTCACACAGCACAAACTCAAACAAATTGGACCTTTTAAATAACATATCCCCCTCCTCGCCAGAGGTGGGCTGCATTAAGCATTACTGAAGGAGATGACACAACACACAATAAAGTAGAAAACGTGTTCATCTATTGGTTAATGCAGGGCAACTTGTTTCTACCACATCAGAGCAAAACATGGAACAGATCTTAGAGATCATGTGTTCACCATTTTTCGATCAGAATATATTTTTTGCATTCTTCCATGTCGGACCGTGAGCTATTATTTGATGTAAGATATTGCTATCGTTCAAAGGCCCAGTATGGGTTAAGCTATAAGATCTAAATTGATTACCATTGAACTTTGCGAAGGTAACTCTGTAGGTAACTCCTACTGGCATGATCCACAAGTATTTCCCATGCTAATATCAGTACGCGCGTCAAAAGCCAGAGATGGGCAAAGCTGAACTTTGGCCACTTGACGCGGGGCGTCAACCAATCAGAGCGACCAGCTCACAGCTCCTGGAGGATTTCTGTAGTGAACCCAGACATGGGGCTGAGACGCTATTACTCAATGCAATATTTAGGATAACCATTCTTTGCTAAAAAGCTGAATGTTGCTGATTTGGTTAGTAGCAGGATACGTTGCCTAGTAACACTTTCTTTGGGGAGGTTGGCGGCTCTCTGCTGAGTACGGCTCTTGTTCCATTAACACTGACTATCACTGCCCTACAACAACGTTCTCTAGCTTTATTCATTAAATAAAACATGCCATCTCTGTACTGAATCCGCCATCATTCCGACTGACCGGGAGAGAAGCTCCGCCTTTCCCCCTCTCTTCTCCACCGCGTTTGCTGCTCGCTCCAGACAAGCAGCAGACGCGGCAGGAACGTTGGGAGCGTTTTGGCCGTCGGACACAAAAGTGGCAGTTTAGTGACCAGCGTCGAGCGTTCAGTGTTTTGAGCATTTTCGACGATCAAAACGTGTTTGGTCTGAACACACCGTTAGGTACAAGCAGGGTTGGAGTAAAAGTGCACAGGCCCCTGGGCCCAGAGTGTTCCAGAGGGCCCCGATCCACACCATAACATTGTAAAAATTGTGAATGATACACAGCGAAATGACATTTCTAACATCTCTCAGCCAGTGGTACCAGTAGCAATACATTAGACACTGTGGTGTAACTATCTGGCTTTTATGTACAATTGTTTTTCAGGTCCAAACTGTGGGTGTATGCCCTACGTGTGCCCCACATGGGCCCCGAATGGGTGTGGGTCCCTGGGCAGGTGCCCATAATACCCATTGGATAATCCGGCCTTGGGTACAGGGGCCACAATATACTTAACAATGATGTCCTATGTACTAAGATCCAGAGAGGATGCTACAGTTATCCATGCTGTATAAACAATCACTGGATAATTTTAACATCTTCTAAGCTGTAACAGCAGACTATGAGATTTAGAGCAGGGTGTCCACCTCTGATCCTAGAGGGCCACAATCCTTCAGGTTTTCAATGTTTCCCTGCTCCAACACACTTGACACAAAATAATATCATAGGCTGTTGGATTCATTTACTTGAAGCCAGGTGTGTTGGCACAAAGACACATTGAACCCTGCAGGACAGCAGCCCATGAGAAAATATGCAGCCCAAAAACATACAGAACTGAACTTTCAGTTAATTTTCTTTTAAACTTTACTTTTTGGAAAAAAACTGAAAAAATATTGACAACTCCATGATGGCGAGAATGTGGGAAAAAGTTCCACCCATATTAATGGGAGATGTTACTAGGGCTGAACGATTTATCGTGTTCAGATCGAAATTGCGATTTCAGACAACGCGATCACGTGATCGCCAAAGCTGCTGTTTTTCCACTGACCCAGGATCTGTTCTTTTGACTGTCACACACCTATATGCCCCCTCCCTACCGTGCTTCCAATCACACCAATCAGAAGCAGCATGCTGCTCATGGCTCGGTCATTCCAACCAATCAGCATTAACCTGCTCCTCGTGTTTTGGGAATTTTACTTGTTTTGAGACGGCTTCAGCGGACCGAGAAGTGGAGCTAAGGGAGTTGATTTCCAAGAAAAACAATACGTCTGTCATTTGGGAATATTTTGGGTTTGAGGCTGCAGATGTGCACCAGAAGCAGGTACTGTGCAAAACCTGTCGCAGTAAAATTGCAACATCTAGCGGAAATACAACCAATTTATTTCGGCACTTAAAAAATCACCACGGACATTTGCATGCGGAGTGCATGACAAAAAGGTCCGGTGAAAAGTCTGGAGAAAAGGATGCACAAGCCCACTGCAGCAAACAGTCAACAATTGCAGCATCTTTTGCCAGCATAACTCCATATGACAAGAGCAGCAAAAGACAGTGGGAGATAACCCGGTGCCATAACACAATACATTGCCAGGGACATGGCGCCTATAAACACCATCACCAAATACGGATTTAAAAAGACATACGATTCCCTCGCCCACCTACTTCAGCCAAGTTGCTATCCCACAGCTGTACACGGAGTGGAAAGAAAAAGTGGTATGTGAGCTGAAAAATGTGGAGTATTATGCAACAACTAGGGATATGTATCTTACTTTGACCGTGCATTTTATAAGTAACGGCTTTGAACTGAAAAGTTGCTGTCTGCAGACAGCGTACTTTCCCACGGACCACACCGGAGAAAATATTGCGATGGGATTGAGAGAGTGCCTGTCAGGTTGGGGTCTGAAAGAAGAGGACCAGACGTGCATCACAACCGCCGCAAACTTCATCAAAGCCGCGGAACTGAATGAATGGACCAGACTTCGGTGTTTTGGACCCAGGCTGCATCTTGCCATTGGTAAGTCGAAATGAGTGGATGTTTTTTTTTTTTTTTACTTTGTTTAAATTATTGAATTTTGTCATTCTAAATATTACTTATTTGACATTTTATTTTTTGTACTTATTTTTAACTTAACATAATTTAGGATTTTTACACTACCTTTTTCTTCAAGGTAAGATGGTCAAAGGTGGCTCTCTTTGGTCTTTAATTGCAGTTTTTGGTCAAGGAATTTAAATAATGTACATCATATTTTTTGTTAATAAATATCTTCAAAAGCAGTTCTGATCTTTAGTTGTAATTTTACATAAGAGCAATGGCTTTTAATGTTTTGATGGTATGATGCCATTTTAATGTCAGGTTTGTACATGTTCCTATACATTGTAAATATTACACTAAAGCTGAAATTTGAAGATTGTGAACAGAATAGAAATTGCAATATCTGCTTGAAAAATCGCAATTAGATCATTTTCTAAAATCGTTCAGCCTTAGATGTTACCTCATATAATTACGTTCATCTAACCACTGTAACCCAGGAATGTGATCATCACAGGCCGACATTTGCATCGAAAAGGCCACATTTACAAATACAACGTATTGTGAATAACTTTTAAAAGTACACGTGTATAAAAAATTCAAATCCTGACATAGCCTAAAGAAAAATGAGATAAGGAAAGCTGTACTGCAATCATAATTTCAGTTTCAAAAGATGGTGGATTTAACTTTTGGGTTTGGTCATTTTAATTAGCACAGCACAACAGCATTGTTTCCGCAGATTAACATTGGTTGAACAATTTTTTTTGGGCTGGGGTGTCCTGTTACATGATTATAAAATAGCATTTGGAAAAATAATAAAAATCAATATAGCTGTAAAGCTAATGAGGAAATGGAGGATTAATATATATGTGATGTGACGTTGTTTGCGAATGTTTTATAAAAAGGAGTTTTGGTTTTTTATCTAAGTGTGACTATTATGTGTGTGTGACTATTATGCTGAATGAAATATTTTTCTCGAGTCAGTGTAATGTTAAAGCTACACCATTGTTCCACCTTGTTGATAAACTTGCTGCATGCAAAATCATGTTTTGCTGCAAACAGGAAAACAAGTACTGTCTTTGCAGCTGAAAGACAGAAAGCAGTGACCCTGTCAAACAGGAGAAAGGGGGTTGTAAATTTTTTTTGAGGCAAATGTATGTGAAGATGAAGAAAATGTGTGACATTACTAGTGAACCTTGAATGAGTCATTTCAAAATGTTTCGTTTCTCTTTTTTGGCTGCCTCTGACACAAAAACAGTCAGTTTTTGTATAAAATCATCATTCAGACGTAGATTAAAACAAAGTGTAGCAATATTACCAAGGAAATTTTCCCCTGCAGTTTGCAATTCATCTTCACTGACAATATTTATGTCTATTATATCACATTGAGGAGAAAAACAGCAACTACAGATCAGCTGAAATTCAAAATATCTTCCACAACTGTAAAAATAGAAGAACATTTACCAGTATCTTTCACCAAATATTGTTAAACTTCTCCAGATAAAATGTTACATTTCCTGATAAATACACAGCCATGGTGCAGCTCATAACTTAACTTGGCTGATTCCAAACCCCAAAATAAGATCCAAACAAACACAGATAATTCCGTGTACTTATGTTGTTTTCATTTTTAATAAACAATTAGATCAAATGTTTTGAGCTGATAAGCCAGGGACATACTATAACTCTAATTTTAAAGTTGTGGCGCTGTGTGAAACATAAATAAAAACAAAATACAATGATCAGCAAATTCTTTTTAACCTAATATTTAAATGATTATACTACAAAGACATGGCATTTCATGCATAGACCGTATATGAAAGATGGACGGAGCTTTCAGCGGTTAAAAGTGAAGTCTATGCAGAAGTGTATAAAACTGCAGTTCTCCCCTCATCCACTAGGGGATGGCTGCAAATCCAAAACCAGAGCAAATCCCTGTAGACTCCCATGTTAAAAAGGCCAACTTCAACGCAGAAATAAACATGTTTACAGCCTGGTTCAAAAATCCATTTTCGGCAATTGACAATTGTGGGGGGACTGAATTTTTTTCTAACTCGCCCGTTTAAAAGTAATTTAATCTCAAAGTTCGGCATATTTAGGGGCGTGTCCTTTTAACTGGACAGGTACCCAAACTCCCGCTTCAAGTCAGAAGAATGTAGAACCACAATTTTTAGCCGGTTAACAACATGACTTAGCTTTAGCCCGCTTACCTCCGTTATCTGGTTAGCTCCTGTATACGGCTCCAGGTTAGCTCGGTTAGCTCTTAGCTACAGAAAGCTCGGAGTGTGCTCGATGTCAATCATCCACCATGACACTCAACCCCCCTCTCAGCTCTACCTCTTTTCCCATATTTGTATTTTCTGGGTGAAATGACAAACATCTGCCAAGATGGCAATGGTAGGAACTGCACACCAAGCTTCAATTCAGCTCTTCAGAAACCTATGGGTGACGTCATGGAGGCTACATCCAATTCTTTATATACGGTCTATGATTTCATGTTTAAAGTGATGAACTTTATTGTTTCGTTTAAACAGATATTTCCTTATTTTGAATTTGATGCCTGTGACATGTTCCAAAAAAACTGGGGCAGAGTTGTGCTTACCATCATTTTACATCACCTTTCATTTAAACAACACTCAATAAGCATCTGATCTGGGAACTGAGGGCATAAAGGGCTGCAATAAACTTTCTGGGTACACTTGCATACATGGCAACATTCAGCTACATCTGTGTATATACAGACAATGAACGCATGCTGCAACCCAAACGTTCAATATTGGAGGCCACTGCTAGAGGGTAGTACACGGCATTAGGACTCTGAACTAATGAAAAGATCAAGACGCCTGTTACATTGTATTTCCATGGTTTTTTGGTAAACAACTGTTTATAAATCTGTTGCTAAATGTTAAACACGTGTCTGTCACAGTGCAGAAGAGAGGAGCAATTATAGAAATTATCAAAACTATCCACTATTATATTTACCTCTGCACACAGTACCTAATGTTAGGTCACACACAAGTGGCTTACATGACAAATGTACACTCAGAATGCATGGGTGCCATGATACGTTTGTGGAGATGTTGCCAGCAGAAAGTATACCCCAGGCCTAATTATTAACGTTTGTGGGTGGAATTCTTTCCCTTTCTTAGTTCATGAACAACTTTAGTTGCTCAACAGTCTGGGATGTCTTTTGTCGTATTTTGCACTTTATGATGTGCCATACATTTTCAGTGAGAGACAGACATTGTAGGCAGGTCAGTATAGTACCCACACTCTTTTACTGTGAAGCTAGCCGTTGTATCAGAAAGTAGCTTGGCATTTTCTTGCTGAAATAAGCAGGGATATCCCTGAAAAAGACGTCACTTGGATGGCAGCATGTTAGTGCACCATTCAGAATTCATGGTACCTTCACAAATGCACAATTTATCCATGCCATGGGTGCTAACACACCCCAACACAGATGCTGGCTTTTGAAATTTGCACTGATATCAGTCCAGACAGTCCCTGTCCTCTGCTTTAATGGTGTGCCATCTAAGGGGTCAAAGGTCCCAGGCATTCAGTGTGGGTTTTCAGCCTTGCTGCTTATGTGCAGAGATTTCTCCTGATTCTCTAAAATTGACTGCATTATGGACTGTTGATGATGAAATTCCTTTCAATTGTCCATTAACAAACATTGTTCTTAAACTGTTGGACTACTTGTTCATGCAGCTATTCACATCCTTGCCTGTGAACAACTGAGTCTTTCTGGAAAGCTCCTTTTATACCCAATCATGACACTCGCCTGTTTCCAATTAACCTGTTTGGATGTAGAAGGTTCCAAACAGGTGTTTTTGAGCATTCCTTAACTTTCTAAGTCTTTTGTTGCCCCTGTCCAAGCTTTGTTGGAAGATGTTCAAATTCAAAATGAGTGATTATTTGCAAAAAACACAATAAAGTTCATGAGTCTGAACATTAAATATCTTGTCTTTGTATTGTATTCAACTGGATATAGGTTAAAAAGAATTTGAAAAACAGTCAATTCTGTTTTTATCTAAGTTTTATACAACGTCCCGAAATCATTGGAATTGGGATTCTAATAACATCTTGGAATGTATTGATTACATTACATTAAATGTGGGATTATCCAGAATGGCGCATGCTGCAAATACCAACCCACAGAGACAATGAACAACTAACTGGCACATTTTGGGCAGGTACTACTTTGGCGGAGCTAAGGGTTTCATCACAAAAGTTCCTTAAAGCATATTGCATCTCCGTGTATTCAGTTTACATCTGAGCAACATGAGTCACACTGACATGTAAAGCTTCTCCATCTTTGGATAAAGCAAACGAATGAAATGACCTAATGGTGGCCATGCCCATAAACCCGCACATTTTTTAAAAATAATTCTTTGGGTACTAATCTGCAAATAGCACACAACACAATGTGGTGAAAAACAACAGCTGGAAATAACACAACTGAGGCAAACGGGACATACATTTTTAGTTCTCTTATCATTTCTCACAAAGCTCCAAGGACACAAAAAACAATGTGCGTGACCTGATGGCATCCACTACAGGACAGCATGTTTTGGTTTTTTTTCTTTTCCAAATGCACTGTTGACAATAATGTCCACATTGTTTACACATAAATAAAGGCAACAGCTTGCCCACAGTGAGCTCTTTGTCCACAACACAATGTATGTAACATGATAGTCTTGATTTAACAAGGGTATTGCTTGATGTACAGTAGGTGTATTGGTTTTCAAAACTAATAGAAAGTGGAAAAGGACATCACTGTGCAGTGCCCCCATTAGCTTGTGAATGTAAACAGTGTGGTTTTACACAGCCTGTAAATGTTTACCAGCAGAGGAAAAGAAACATGCTCTGTTGTGGACTGTTGACACTGCTCACCAGCAATGTGTTGCTGACTGCTACAGAGTCAAGTGAAGAGGACGTCACTGGTTTTGATGCTTGTTGTGTTGGTATTGGGCAAACAGGAAGTTGATAGTCAATTGAGGGTCAACCTGATTTTAAGCGTTACTTTCTTATTAAACACAGCCATAACAGAACATGTACTAAATACCTTGCATGCAAACAAAAAGCGGGTAGTGTAGGTAAATTCACCGGTAGTGATTGGATTCAAGTGGTCAAACTGACCATAACAATATTAAGATTTTTTTTTTTTAAATCTAATTTGGATATGTTTCATCTTTAAGCTGTTACATAGTTGTGGTTTGAAGACTCTATATCTACATACTGGCATAATAAAGACGACTTTACAGCAGATACTGTAACTTTATGATCACAACAATTAGATATAGTGATCTCATTTCTATAAAATGCTATTTTGGAACAATTTAGACTAACATACTAACTTGTTCCTTGTTTATTATGCGTGCTAAGACCCTCATACGAACACACACACACACACACACACACACACACACACACAATGTTTAGGAAGACTGAAAACGCATGTTTATCACACTGTTACGTGCAGCTTTCTGTCAACTCTTTAACACATTACATACATGGGGTTTGCCACCTATGCTCCTGTCTGCCGAGTGTAGCTGTGGATTATCACTCGGCCTATTTGTGCAACTACAACAGCAGACGTGGTCCTTCAG
The DNA here is from genome assembly GCF_933228915.1 of Telmatherina bonti. NCBI lineage: Eukaryota > Metazoa > Chordata > Actinopteri > Atheriniformes > Telmatherinidae > Telmatherina > Telmatherina bonti. Next base: position 26,596,478 of record NC_136619.1, on the reverse strand, counting down.
GGGATGACCTACCTGCTCTCTAGATATGCAGGGCAACGAAGGTCTCCGAGGCATTTTACAACTGCCATAATAGCTGGTCGACGTTTCCCCCAGTGAGACACAACTGGACCGTCTCCTTGGTCGGATCACAGGGACCTTTTCCTCGGCGCTGGATATCCCGCTCGGTGCTTCCCTCGTCGGGTAGTAACGGTCAAAACAGAGCCCCAACATGGAGCCAGAAACCCCCGCAAAGCAGGCAAAGATCGGTCTGAGCAGTGCGGGCAGACCGCTCAAACTTGTGAAAGAAACAAGCCACACAACGCTGGCAAAAACCAGTATAAGAACACTGTGTTTAAGTTTCAGTGTTGGGATGAGTGTTAGTAGACCCACACATCCCAACACGAATAACAACCTGCCCACCATTTGCATCTGGTGCTGGTCCTCTCCCCATTGCAAAAACCGCAAAACCAGAAAATCTCCGAGGTAACACGATGCTGGCAGTGACACGAGCCAACATTTGCTGCTCTCCTTCTTTTTCCTTCTCAGGTAAAATGTTAGAAAGAAGAAAGCACATCCTATGCTGAACAGAGGACTGATGGACTGGGAGAAGCCCGATAAAAAAGTCCGCAAATCCCAAAGCGAGTCACTTTGCAAGCTCCTAGAAATGAGGAAAGAAACCGCGAAAATAACAAACGCGCCCACGTAGATGGCTGATACTTTCAACAATTTTGAATTAAGTACGTCTTCGTTGCAAAACCTGCACACGCTGAACAAAAATCCTCTCTGATGGTCCTGTTTAAGGGGGGTGACGCAGCTCTTCACATAGCCGTTCCTGAAGCCCTCTGAGCTGTTTACACTTCCAGCTCCGTCGTGGTGCCTTATTTTGCCGTGCAAAGCCTCTCCTTCCTCCCGTGCGGCCATGGCTCGAGTCTGGCTGCTCGTGTCCCCGGAACAGTCCCCCTCTTGAACTATTCACGCCGTATTAACGCTGAACTACATGACAGCAAACGCACTCCATGGTCACTCAAACGTGCTCCAGTACTTGGACTAAAGAAAGAAGGTGAGATGTTGTTTTTACAGAAAGAGGGCTCTCTGTCGCCGCCTACAGGCCGCTGGTCACACATCAAGGCTTTGGAAAGTGGAGCATCGTCCAATCCTGGCCTGCAAGAATAATACAATAAGATTGTCAGTACTCTGATGCTGTGGGTTATTTTCTGAGAAGTTGTAATTGAGTAAAAAAAAAAAAAAAAGAAGAAGAAGAAGAAGAAAACTGTTAATTATAACTGTGAATTTACTCAACAAGTTTGAAAATATCGATCAATGCTGGACTGATTCAGACTACAGTGAAATGTATACAGATAATCAAAATATAGACTATAATGAAATTATAATACACGGTAAAGTTAACTGAATTTTGAAATATAAAGTAGGATCAGATGCCGCTGTTAAAATGATCATCTTAAAATTTCAGTTTAAATAGAGAATTTTTAAAAGCCACAAATCATAAACAACTATTAAAAACAATATAAGCAAAACAATGTCATGAGGAGAAAATATCAATAAAACAGAATTAGTATCTTGCTAGCATTAGAACTGGTCAAATTAAATTACGATGCTTAATGACTTTAACAATGTCTTTAATCACAGTAATCCTAATGTTAAGATTTTCTTTATTATGTATTTTATTTTTAGGGGTGATTTTTAAGATGTTAGCTAGCAAATCTTCCTGATACTGTCATTTGATATCTTTAACTGTAACTTCAGCTCGTTGTTATTACTTATTATTCATGTTTTTATTTCATAAAATATATTGTATATCACCAAAATGCAGTTAATTAAGATGGGTTAGGGTTATCTGTTATTTAAGTATGTGCGAGTTATTTGCCCTTTTCAGATAAATTAGTGTTTGGGTCAATGTGACCGCTGTGTGTCGCTGCATCACGCTGCTCTGTGATCGTTTGGTTGTCCTGACGAAGCAGGGGAAAGTCAATGATTGTCGAATCAACGCACCAGAATAAACAAACGGAAAATATTTTACAGGTTCGATGGGGGTCAACAGGTGGAAAAAGTTTTACGGGTTTTAAAAAAAAAACCGATGCTTTCAGTCTTTACTAAAGGGTGACCTGTGATTTCTTAATTAATATAGAAAAAAGGCATATTAAAAATATCTTTGAACTTTACCATTTGATTTATTCATCAAACCAGAACCAAAAGATTGCTGTATTTATAGTTTATTTCCCACTTTTATAAATATGTCTGTCTGATACATGTCTGTCATTTGTAATAAACTCAGACAGGTGGATAAATCAACTAGAAAGACTTACCTGTAAGAGTTAATACTCTCTAGATAGTTCTTTGTTCATTTATTTATTAGTTTATTTATTTATTGTTAGACCCTCTGTAACAACATTAGCAGCTGTAAGTTTAAGGGGGGGGGGGGGGGGGGGGTTGTCATCTTTAGGGACACATTTAATTTGTTTCTGATCTGGCTGCCATAGTCAGAAACTACCACATCAATAGATGGTGATCACAGTGGAGGCCATCATTTAGGGAAAATACACCATTGAAGACTATCGGATTAGTCGTTCCTACACAGAGCCATCCCACCCTGTTTTAATATCCTGAATTATGTGAAAAGAATTGGTGTTGGTTTTATTTGCATTGCTAATTGAGTATCACAGTCATTGGCCACAACTGTTGGCCATCCATCCATCCATCCATTCATCCATCCAATTTCTGCCGCTTATGGGGTCAGGTCGCAGGGGCAGCAGCCTAAGCAGGGAAGCCCAGACTTCCCTTTTCCCAGCCACATTTGGCAACTCTGCAGGGGGGGATCCCAAGGCGTTCCCTGGCCAGCCGAGAGATAAAAATCCGTCCAGCATGTCTTCGCTCTTCCCAGAAGTTTCCTTCTACATCAAAGAGCTATTTGATAAACATGGTCCTTTGTCTGAGGTGCTTTTCACTATTGACAGTCTAACAAAGAAACCTATGTGCTTGGCTTTTGTGATATACATGTTTACCAAGGTAAAGTTTTTTCTAGTTTTCCAAGTTAACTTATTTGTGTCTTTGTAAGAACTGGCAAGATGACGGGTTTTTTTTTTTTGTTTGTTTTGTTTTTTTTTAATCCTGAAGCTTTATCTACCTGTGTCCCAAAAATCAGATCTGAAAAGAAATCCAGTCAGGTGCTCATCCCACCTAGAAAGTCATACCAAAGCTTAACTGGGAAAACTTACATTGAAGTTAGCCATTTTAAAGTTATATGTTACTATTTCTATAAATAAATAAACAAAGAAAGAAAAAATAAACAAACAAATAAATAAATAAAAACTTTGTAAAACAAGTTTCCTGGTTAATTATTAATGTAACATATTGTGAAAACTTCAACATAGATTTCTGTTATCCAGCACTACTGGATAACAAGTTTTAAAGTGAAAAAGTGTAACAGAGTTTTAAATTTTGTTCCATATATGGATAGATAATACTATATTTTCAATGAAAATGTGAAATAAAAAAAAGACCCTTCCATATTGTGAGCTGTGAGTAAAATGCATCTTAACATTGAGGAAACAGAAAAGAACGTGTCATTAATAAAGTTATAAATGATTGCACATAATTTCATTTGGCCCAGCTTTGAATTATGTTTGTTGGGTCAAAAAAGAGCCACCTCTAATGTCATTTGTTGCACCTGCTGCTTTAATGTCTGCTGCAAAAAAGTCAAAGGAAAGACACTGCAAAGCAGTTTTGTCAATAAAGAAGACTTCATTGTAGGCTCAGTGTGCTTTGCATTTGAATCTCTACAGCAATATATAGTGCAACATATACAAAAAATAATCAATCAAAGTCAATATTTTGCACTCTGTCCTCCATAGCAACATCTATGCAGCGACTTGTAAATGTTTGGGTGTACCATCTGCTAGTGTGAAAGCTCAGCCGCCATAGAATGTCCACATTAAACAGCAAAAGTCAAAGACATTTCTATTGTATAACATTGAAAGTGGAACTGGGCATAACTGTCTTAAAATCACAGAGAAAAATCTCAAAGAATCTTAAAAACAAATGGATTAAATCATTGCACAACTGCGCTCACCTTGCCACCTTCAGCCTAAGGACATCACAGGGGGGATTTATCAGAGGCAACCTCTACAATGGAAAGCCATAGATTTCTTTAGAAACAGGGCTCCTGGAAGTTAGGCGTTGTCATCCCTCCATTAATACCAGCAACAAGATAAGAGTCAATGACAAGTAAAAACAGCAAGAAGTAAATGGATAACAGAGAATTGCTGTGGGCTTTCTTCAACAAACATCCAACCAACTCTTTAAAAACCAGTAGACCGCTTAGACAGTTATGAGGGCAATATTTTGATTTTTCTCAAATAAAGTGGACCCAAAATAAAACACAGAAAAAACTAAACACCTAAGAATAACAACAACAACAACAATAATAATATTCATAATAATATTCATAATAATAATGGTAAACACTGATTTGAATTTTTTTTTTGGAAAAATATAATCTAAAACACTACAGAAATAAATAATAACTATTATTATTATTATTATAAATAACTATGAATATTATTATGGGGGATTGGATCGAAGTCATGACTCAGTGCAATCAGTTGGTTTTCTATTATAGGATATGTATGAATTGGCTCGAAATGATGTGTATGTTGATTAGTGTATGTAAAGTGTCCTGTGACAACATTGTTGTGAAGTGGCGCTATACAAATAAAGTTTAATTGAATTGAACTATATTCCTCTAAAGCCTTGGGTTATCTGTTTTTAAAGGATATTGTTCTGTAGAGAGTACTGTAAAATGGTAAACTTTGGAGTTTTATAATGCTGCAGTGGAGTGGAACAAAATGCTGGCCTTCACCTTGAGCCAATTAAATTGTTTTGTGTTGATAAGAATAAGCTATTAGGTTTATTAAACTAGGAACAACTTGGATGAACAGCGCAATAACAGAAAGTTAGTTCTCCATTACAACCACAAGAGGGCGACAAATAATCTTAAAACCTGATCGACTGAAAACTGCGTTTGCAATGAGATATCTATCTATCTATCTATCTATCTATCTATCTATCTATCTATCTATCTATCTATCTAGTTTGAAAATAATTAGATCGAATTATATTTTGATATGAAATGAAACTGATAAGGAAAAGTGTGTAAATGAATACATTTTGGACTTTCATAGTGCAAAATTTTTATATACAAATTTTATTATAATCACAATTTGATAAATTTTAAATGTATAAACAACAACAATGTAAGATAGTCCCTGAAACTACCTGTTCCTCATTTTATGCTAACTACCCCACAGTTCAAGCTGAGTCTGTGTGTCTGAACAAAATATAAGAAGCTGATATTCGTGAAACCTTAAACAAACATACTTCTGGTTTTCCCTGAACCTTCTCTACTTTTTATTATTATTATTATTATTATTATTATTATTATTATTATATTATTGTTATTATTATTATTATTATTATTATTATTATTATTATTATTATTATTATTATTATTATTATATCTGAAAATGTTTAGTCATTTAGCTGTAGGCCTGCTTGTCTGGAAAGTCACATTTTATTTAGAAAACGCACAAATAACTAAACAAAAATACCTCATTATCTCTAATAAATTTTAAGATGACCAGACCCCATTAATTTTATACATCATCGTATATATTGTAACGTTTTGTGAGGAAAATGTAGGGTTGGGTTCAGGTTGGGATCAAATTCCCCGTTTCCAGGATTTCTTCTGTAATTTAACCTGGCAGTATGGTGTTTTGTGATGAAGTACCAGGAGAGCGCAGACCAAACTCATCTCCACCCATAATGTGAAGAATTCCTGTATCAACTATTCCTTCAAGAGCACTCCCAATTTTTAATGGAAGTTAAATCAAGACCCAAGAAAAAAAATCACAAAACTTTCCCCGTAGTTTTTACATAAAGATGCCAACAAACAGATAGATAAAAGCGGGAAAAACGTGACCTTTACCGAGGTTATAAAGAAATGTCTGGTCTGAACGGAACCGCACATCGAGGATCGTCTGGAGATTTAGGCACGCGTCACTTGTTTGTACCTTCCGGCGCACGGTAGCAGTGATGTGGCTCTGAAAGTAATCTTCCACGTCACTAGGAAGTAGTGCCGAGCCGAGGGGGATAGCTCGCCAACAGGACCTCTTTGGAATTATCGCACATGACAGTACCCTAAATTGGATATCGGAGACAGTCCGAGATCATAATTGTTCATTAGGGTAAGTTGTTTGCGTTTCTTCCAACATTTGTAATTTTGTCTTTGCTGATCGGCGCTAACTGGTTAGAAAGCTAGCTTACACTGCTGTCCTCCATTTCATTGCTACTCTGGGCAAAAGCTTAGCTGGCGCTAGCTAACTCAGGCTAGTTCACAGCCAAATTTACATTCTAACACAATTTAACTGCATGTATAATAATGAATTTTCCTACACACTTATTTGGTGCAAAGATAAATACCTCAATTTAACTCAAAATAGGAATTTTGGCGTTTTTCGTGACAGTTTCTTGTCTTAGATCTTGCAATATTAGCTGCGTCTGTTATTGTAGCAGCTCTATTGGGATTTTTGTGACGATGGCACGCCTGTTCAGCTGTAGAAAACAGCAAAAAAAAAAAACAACCCAAAAAACTAGTCGCTAAATTTCTTTAAATCTTAATTAGATTCTGACATCTTAATTGTTAGATGGGTCACTTTTGCTGCCATTTATTATTGTTTTCACGGGAATTTACTAATCCACCTATTCTTTTCATTTGTGCAGGTATTGTTTAAATATTCACTGGGATTTTGCTAAGCTGATATAAACACAGCAGCAAAATGACCGCTGCAGAAAATGTTTGTTACACTCTCATCAATGTGGCGTCGGACTCAGAGCCCCCATCTGAAGTCAGCCTGAAAGCAGATCTAGGTAATTTTTTTTTTTTTTTTTTTTTTTGTGACTCTGAATAACTGCTGGGAAACACATATCCTTGCTACCACATTTTTTTTTTTTTTTTTTTTTTTTTTTTGTCTTTTTAGAAAAGGGGGAGATCAAAGCAAAGACTGAAGCCCTGAAGAAGGTCATCATCATGATCCTGAATGGTGAGAAGTTGCCAGGACTCCTGATGACCATAATTCGCTTTGTGCTGCCACTTCAAGATCACACCATCAAGAAGCTGCTGCTGGTTTTCTGGGAGATTGTCCCCAAAACGACTCCAGATGGCAAGCTGCTTCAGGAGATGATTTTGGTCTGTGATGCTTACAGAAAGGTTAGCGAGCGTTTTCTAACCTGAACCATCTGTACTGTTGTTTATTCTATGCATAATAATATGCTGTCAATAGTTACAGGATAAAATGTTAGTAATGTTAGAGGCTTATATGCAAGTTGCCCACATCTGAAGGTTTGTCAGGGTTTCTATTGAGCCTCTTTAACTAGTTCACATTATCCCTAGTTCACCCTTCTTTAATACAAAGTGATAATCATTTGCCACAGATTGTACCACACGGCTGCTGACTGCAAGTATTTGGTCTCATTTACATTTTGAAGATAAGGGCAACAACTTTCTTCTTTAACATTGGCAATTTATTTCTAAATTTGGCCTGTTAATGTAAACTTGCTGAATCTTTGCAGTGGAGAAACAGACAAGCAAATAAACTGTAATGATCAAAGACTGCCCCTCAGATCCAGCGGTGATGAGTGAATGATATTAATAGATTAACAGCTGCGACATTAGAATGTTCTGAATGTGTCGTGGTTCTACTGCTGCTCTGTTTTTAAAGTCATTAAGAAATAATCATTTGAAATTGTTCTCATTTCCAGGACTTGCAGCATCCCAACGAGTTCATCCGTGGCTCCACTCTGCGTTTCCTCTGCAAACTGAAGGAGTCTGAGTTGCTGGAGCCTCTCATGCCAGCCATCCGAGCCTGCCTGGAGCATCGTCACAGCTATGTGCGGCGCAATGCTGTACTGGCCATTTATACCATCTATAGGTACTATCTGTTGATATTTTTTCTTCTTTTTTTCTGATGTTAGTTTTTATAAAAGGCTGTTGGTTCTTGAGTCATCTGGTACCACTGAGCAACTTTTAATTGTTTTAGGAATTTTGAGCATCTCATCCCCGATGCACCAGAGCTGATCCATGATTTTCTTGTCAATGAGAAAGATGCCAGCTGCAAGAGAAATGCCTTCATGATGCTGATTCATGCAGATCAGGTTTGTATCTTTTTGGCATTTTAACCATATCCCAATGTTTCTAGTGACACCAAATATAGTACTTGCCTCAAAAGCCTAAACTATATTCTCCTGCTTTTGCAGGATCGAGCTTTGGATTACCTTAGCACATGTATCGACCAAGTTCACACTTTTGGTGACATCTTGCAACTGGTCATTGTGGAGCTGATTTATAAGGTGATTTCCGAAGTTTTTTATACTGGTTTGGCCATGTGAATGTAGTAGCATACAACCAGAGCGCATTTACTGTCTGAATTTCTGCTTTTGTCAGGTTTGCCATGCTAACCCCTCTGAGCGTGCACGATTTATCCGTTGCATCTACAACCTGCTGCAGTCCTCCAGCCCAGCTGTCAAGTACGAGGCCGCTGGCACCCTTGTAACCCTCTCAAGTGCCCCCACAGCTATTAAGGTACATTATCGCTTTCATCTTGTAGCTGTTTACTGGTTTTGTGGTGCTGGTAATGCCCGACACAAACCACAGTGACGTTTCTAGGGTCATACAGTCTTTCATGCATCTTGTGTTTGGTTGGACTGCAGGCTGCTGCACAGTGCTACATTGATTTGATCATCAAGGAGAGTGACAACAACGTGAAGTTGATTGTTCTTGATCGTCTGATTGAGCTGAAGGAGCATCCCACTCATGAGCGTGTACTTCAGGTGGGTTGAATTATAGCTGTGGTTAACATAAGCCACTCTTAAGTTTATTTTTTTTTAAGTTCTTAGAGGAAAAATAAATCTATATACCTTCTTGTAACATTTAGAAGATTGTTTTTTGCAGTATTTTGCACTTTATTAACCTTTTCTTTTTTTCTTTTTTTAAATAAATCTAGGGAAAAGTTTGTTCATTCTTTTTAAAGGACTGCACCAGTTTGCTGCATCTATGATGCATCACATCCATTAAGACTTGTTTTTTCTTTTCTCCAGGACCTTGTGATGGACATCCTTCGTGTCCTCAGCACCCCTGACCTGGAAGTTAGAAAAAAGACCTTGCAGCTTGCGCTGGACCTGGTTTCATCTCGCAATGTAGAGGAGGTGTGACACTTTTGGTGCCTTTACACTGGTAGGAGGTGGAGTTGTGTGTAAATATACTGACACCTGTCTTGTCTTTAGTTGGTGATTGTTTTGAAGAAAGAGGTGATCAAGACAAACAATGTAACCGAGCACGAAGACACTGATAAGTACAGGCAGCTCTTGGTGCGCACCCTCCATTCCTGCAGTGTGCGCTTCCCGGACATGGCCGCCAATGTTATACCTGTGGTGAGTTTCCTGTCAATGGAATTTAGAAAAAAAAGATGCTCTATAATTTCATTGTCATTTCTATATTAAGCAGCTTGACCCACAATTAAAGTCTTTTGTGTGTTTGATTTCCAGCTGATGGAATTCCTGAGTGACACCAATGAGGCAGCTGCTGCTGATGTCCTGGAGTTTGTGCGTGAGGCCATTCAGAGGTTTGATAACTTGAGACCCTTGATCATCGAAAAGATGTTGGAAGTGTTTCACGCCATCAAAACTGTCAAGTAAGGCTTTATCAGCATATTTATAGGTATAACATGCAGGATCAGGGTTAATATTTGTTTGACTCGTAAGAGTTCTAAAGAAAAGCTCAGTAACAACTATGCATTCAGTGTTTGTGAGAGAAGTCGGTACTCTGTGAATACTGATATTTCCATACTGCATCGCCTGTATCTTTTACCTCGTGGCTGCTCATCAGAGTTGGAGTTGGTGGTCGTGCATTTTTCTGACTTTTACCACTAATGATTTGTTTCAGGATTTACAGAGGAGCTCTTTGGATCTTAGGAGAATACTGCAGCACGAAGGACGACATCCAGAGTGTGATGACTGAAGTACGCAGGTCTTTGGGAGAGGTATGTTTGTTTATACTTTTTACATGCGGCACAAGCTTATCGGTCGGTTCCAGCTTGAGTAAAGGTGATACATATACGTGATCCCCGCCTCTCGCTCTGACAGATCCCAATTGTCGAGAATGAGATCAAGAAAGAAGCCGGTGAGGTGAAACCGGAGGATGAAGTGACTGCAGCTCCAGCTCAGAAGCTAGTGACAGAAATGGGCACCTATGTGACACAAAGTGCCCTGAGCTCCTCAAGGCCTTCAAAGAAAGAAGAGGATAGGTAAACTTTACATTTTGTGGAGGAATTTTATGTTTATAGACAATATTTCATTGATTTATAAAATGTTTTAATCTAATTCAGGTTTATTTTGCGTGCTTTGTTTTACTAGGCCGCCACTCAGAGGCTTTTTGATGGATGGAGACTTCTTTGTGGCAGCTTCCTTGGCTACTACACTTACCAAAGTGGCCTTGCGCTATGTAACAATTGTCCAAGACAAAAGGAAACAAAATGTAAGTTATCCAGTCTCAGCTTAATTTAATTGTGCCATTTTCTGCTGGTTCCTCTAATCCCTGCCATTTTGCTGCCTCTGCAGTCGTTTGTTGCCGAGGCCATGCTGATAATGGTCACTGTGCTGCACCTGGGCAAGTCTGCTCTGCCCAAGAAGCCAATTACAGACGATGATGTGGACCGCATCTCACTCTGCCTGAAGGTCCTGTCAGAGTGTTCGCCACTTATGAATGACATTTTCAACAAGGAGTGCCGCAGATCCCTGTCACATATGCTAACAGTCCGACTGGAGGAAGAGAAGCTGTCACAGAAGGTAATGACTGTCTCTGGGACCAGTCTCTGTGTTGGACTTCCTCACATGGCTAAGGCGCAATGCAGATCTGCATTTTTTATTTGTAGTAACTGTGAGTTCCTGCTCACACATTTTCAAATGTGTTTTTACTATAAAGACAAACTTTATTGATTCATGTTCACATCTCAAGAGCAATTTTTAACTCTTTATATTTTGGAGAAAGAGATGACATAGTTTATTGAAGGAAGACCCAAATGTGGATTTTTAGGAAGTTAAAACTGCTGAAATTAATTAGCTTAATATCAAATGTTTCATTTCTGCGGAAACATTTGCCAGTGTAAATAAATAGTATTTTAGAGTTGCATCGATGAGGCAGATGACCACCATACCTTAACTTGTTTTCTATTCTGACCACAGAAAGAGTCGGAGAAACGAAATGTGACGGTGCAGGCAGACGATCCGATCTCATTCATGCAGCTCACTGCCAAAAATGAGATGACCTCTAAAGAGGACCAGTTTCAGCTTAGCCTGCTCGCTGCCATGGGTAACACTCAGAGGAAAGAAGCTGCTGATCCCCTGGCATCAAAACTCAACAAGGTACAACACAAGAGCTGCAGAAAAGCCGTAAATGGGATGCGCATATTTTGGCTCGGAGATGATCTCTCTGGGGAGATTGGGATGGTTTAGTTGTTGTGAAAACTGTCCCATTTATTGTTGTAAAAACATTTAAGACCCTGCTGCATTTACCTCAGAAGATGTTTTTGCACAGTGAAAACATGTTTATATGATTAGACGTTTTCTTAAGTAACTAAATGGAACTTATTTAGTGCTCATAATGTATCCTTTTATTTTTGGCTTTTTTTTTTTTATTGATTTGACTTCATCAGAGGCCTGTAAGATGAAGCTTGATTTTTTTTTCTTATCAGATAACTTCAGGGTTAACCCTGGGTTTTCTCTACTATGAAGTCACCATGGTAACTTGTGCTGAACTGCTTCAGAGCAGGTTATGTTCTAGGTAATAGTATAAAAGGGGAATAGCTCGCCAGCAGGACCAGTATAAAAGTATAAAACCACCACCTCCTGACCAATCTGTTCTTTTGGAAAATAACGTACCCATTATGTCAACATAGGTGCATGGATCATGAGAGGAGAGAGTGTTTTTAGGGATTGATGCAATCCTGTTGATGAAGACATAAAGCTTGTGAAGTATGTTTTTGTACTTTCCATTTACCTCCACTAGGGTTACATAAGAAACAGTCAGGTTCATTATAAGTCACACATGGCAAAACTACAGAATCTTGTACTAACAGAACATGCTATAACTCTTGCGGTCATGGTGAAGAATTAATATTTAAAACCAAATGTGCTAACATGGAGTGCTGAGCCCCAAAAGAAGTGAGTGGAAAATATAAAAGGGAAGGAAGGAACCGCAGAATTTCTACCCAAAACGTCTGGGCAGTAATAAAGAATAAGTGATCAGGGTGTTGTCCGTTTTATACTGTGTGATCAATTAATAAACAAATGTACGCATTAACACAGTTAAATTTTCTGCCAGCAGTTATTCATGGCAACTGTGTTGCTTTTGGCCTGAATGATGAGTTTATTGTTTTTGAAGACGAACCGTCTGCTCCTCTGTGGTACAGTAGCTACTCTGCAGAGGTCCTACGTGTTTTAAGTTGGTCAGACTTTACAAACTATCAATTTTATGTGAACGCCCACTTATCAAAAAGGGCGAACCCTGTGTTGAATTACCAAGTTGATAACCAACTTTGTAGTATCGTTTATCCTGAACATCTGGATAAGTCAACCCAGCTAACAGAGATATCCGGGTTAGGTTAATCACAATTCACTGTACATGCCTCTGATCTTTGTTCTTGTGCATGTTCTGATATATAAAAAAATAAAAAATAATATTTGCTTATAGATAAAAGGTTATATTTGTTTCTAGTGGAAATGATAATTGTCTTTTTTTTTTTTTCCCCCAAATCAGGTGACCCAGTTGACGGGTTTCTCTGATCCAGTGTATGCTGAAGCCTATGTTCATGTCAACCAGTATGACATTGTGCTGGATGTGCTGGTGGTCAACCAGACTGGCGATACTCTTCAGAACTGTACCCTTGAGCTGGCGACTTTAGGTTAGTGTGGTTTAATATTCCACCTCACGCGGCGGATGTGTGGACTTCATCAGGCTAAGCTGCTGTTTTGTTTTCCTTTCCTAACATTCGTGTTGTACTTAACTAAGCTTTTTTTTTTCTTTCTCACCCTTCCACTCTGCAGGGGATCTCAAGTTGGTTGAAAAGCCTTCTCCTCTGACTCTGGCTCCTCATGACTTTGCAAACATCAAAGCAAACGTCAAAGTTGCTTCTACTGAGAATGGAATTATATTCGGAAATATTGGTAAGAGATACATTGTTTTTGTGTGTTTTTATTAAAAATTAAGGTTCAGCTTATGTTTGTTTGTTTTTGATTGCAAATTTTTCTAATTCCTGTGATTTCCTCCCAGTCTATGACGTGTCTGGTGCTGCAAGCGACAGAAACTGTGTCGTCCTCAGCGACATCCACATTGACATCATGGACTACATCCAGCCAGCCTCCTGCACTGACGCAGAATTCAGGCAGATGTGGGCGGAGTTTGAGTGGGAAAACAAAGTAGGATTTTCATAACTTCCTTATTTCCAACTCCCAGAAACTGACTAATTAATAAACAGTGCTTTGGTTAATGAAAATATTTAATTGTTTAAGTTAACTTTTCTTTATTGTAGGTGACAGTGAACACAAACATCACCGATCTGAATGAGTACCTCCAGCACATCCTCAGATCCACCAACATGAAGTGTCTGACTCCTGAAAAGGTTTGTATAAGATTCTACAGAAACATAAAGTGGCAGATTAAGCTTCTTTTTTTTTTAATTCAGATTTAATAAATTTATGTTTTGTCTGCCACTCTACATTGCAGTAACTCTGCACACGTGCACAGCATCGATAAGCTGTTTCTGTAGATGTGTCACAACTGTGTTCTTATCAGACAGCATTGTTTACGATTCACTTCTTTTTGTCTTTTTAAACTAGGCACTCTCTGGCTTCTGCGGCTTCATGGCTGCCAACCTTTATGCTCGTTCTATCTTTGGAGAAGATGCCCTGGCCAATGTCAGCATCGAGAAGCCCATCCACCTGGGGCCCGAGGCACCTGTCAACGGACACATACGCATTAGAGCAAAAAGCCAGGTGGGTCACAGCTGCTGCACCGCAAGCTCGTATGAATCTGAGAGGTAGAGGCAGGACTGGGTGCATTTGCTTTTAAGTGAAAGCAGGGCGGCCAATTCATTTCTAGGTTAAACAGCAGATTAAAGAAACAAAGAAAAGAGATGGTTGTGTGTAATTAACAAGATGTAGATTTGCATTGATACTACTTCTTTCATATTTACTAATGATGGCACATGACCTGTGTTTTAAACATAATCTTCCTTCCCTCCACAGGGAATGGCCCTGAGCCTCGGTGACAAGATCAACCTTTCCCAGAAAAAGTCAAACATCTGAAATGACTGCTGTTGTCTTGTGTCACTCTTTCTGCATCTTTTTTTTTTTTTTTTTTACATTGCAAGTTAAGAAATCAGTATGGTCAGTGGCTTTTGTCCCTTCTGTTTTTTGTTTTTTTTTAAAACATTTTCTTTCTGGAACTTTCCTCCCAGCAAAGCTCTTCATCTGTCCTGTTTAATTTTCAATAAATGTATGTATTAAAATGATTTCTTCCTGTAATTCATTAAAGTGTGTGAAGCTGCCACCACCATCTTTTGCAAAGTTGCACTGCACTGATTTGATGCTTTGTATCAGATTTCAAAGGATTTCTTACTGTTGCCTAAAGGTGCCTGAGCCCTTTACGTGAGGGAACTCCGAGTTCAGCTGCATATCTCCGAGCGCTAATTAGAATTCCTCACATTCCTCTTGTGATATCTGAGGGTGCAACTGATAGGAATGTGTGGTGTTGGTAATCCTAAAAACTGACTAAACACATGCATATCTAAGCCATGAATGTGATTTTTTTTTTTTTAAATTTATTTATTTTTTTAAAACACGATAATATAATGCGGAAATTCTTCCAATTTTTCCCCTTGAGTCATCTTTTAGGTTTTGCCGTCACAGAGATAATGAGATGGAGAGAGCTTAGCGTTGGCACAGGCGTGAATGTTCCACTTGCCCTCCTGTTTATAATTTATGAGTAAAGGACATTTCTGGGAATTGGCCAGACTAAAGGTCGCGACCCCAGTCATACATTTACAATATCGGGAGAATCTGGCCCTCCAGGGGGGTTAGATAAAGGCTGAAAGGTGGCTTTGAGGTCAGAACTTCAGCTGTGAAAATAAACAGTGGGCTTTCTAGCAGCTCAGCAACACTCCAGCTACCGAGTGCTGTGAATGGTCTCTTTTGATTTAATGTAGATGTCACTCATGCAGCACGTGTCACAATGAAGGATAGTACAAAGTCTGCTTTGGTGTAAGCTGAATGATGATTCTCATTTAGCTGATGAATAGGTAGAAATGCTTTCCTTGGCTGAAGGATCACTCAGTTCCTTTGTTAAGAGCATTTATGGTATATTTATTCTGCAATAAGGCCAGAGTCTAAATTAATTCAGCATTTATACTTGTGCAATTCTTTAGACCCTTTAAAAGTTTACTGACAGTGACTATTTCTTAACGGTCAATAAACATAATCAGCTCACCTTCGGTTCGTTAAGCCCACAAAGGAGGAGCTTTGGCAGTGTTATCAGAGCACATAAAAAATATGAATGTCAGAAAGCATCTCTCTCACTTTTCTCTGCAACCAAAGACTTATCAAGTGACTCATTTCTCATCTGCCTATCTTGTCACTGGGTGGCGCCACAGGTAACAAAACAAATTGGAGATGTTCAGCTACTGTTTTATGAAGACAGATTTGCCACAGGATTTATCCAAACATGGTACATGATTGATATGATGACAAACTAGCCTCTTTTAAAATGTCTGATCTTAATAAGGGTTTGGGCCACCAGGTACCTGAAAACAAAATTAATGTAATTTTACATGTTGAAAGTACTTTAGAGCCTGCAAAGACCTGGTGACATGTCCAGGATGCACCCTGCCTCTTGCTGCACCAGGACACTCTGCACTGGAATGACTGCATAGAGACAATGGATAGATGGAAAGACTACTTCACAACGAAGTATTTAATATTTCTTCATCAGGATGGTAAGCTCCTTGTTTTTGGGAAGTGAAGTTTCCTTGTAAACTCAAAGCCAAAATGAACTTATTACTTTGGTGAGTGAGGGGATTGGATTGATGACAGTGTGAGTCACATCTCTCCAGAATAATTAAGTTGCTTATCAAAGACTTATGTATGGTTATGTAAAATAAAACCAACCTAAACATATTCTTATACAAATTATATCACATGTAGTGTTTTTTCCACAACCATTTGGCATCAAAAGGAAATGATGGCAAATCCATGATGGGTACCTGACCCAGAGGTTAAGAATCATGACATCATGATGTCATGAACTTATATTATTGATAGAATAATCATTTCTTAATTATTAAATGTAAGACTCATTTGAGTGACTGTATTTTCTGAGCTTTTATGTAGCCTGTAAAGCTAGGCAGAATTAAATGGGTTTTTAAAAAAAAAAAAAAGTAAATGAAAAAAATAAATGTTTCCAGATTTTTAACCATTTTAACATATTATGACAGTCATATTATGACTGTGTTCATTAGTCCATGCCAGCTTAATTTCCTGTAGTTGCAGTGAGGAGACACACTGAGGACAGGAATGTGACTGCAGGGTGTGTGATACTAGTCTCAGGACAGGGCTGCAGAGTGGGCTGCGAATGTGTGTTTGCGGTGGCAATGGTGGTGGGGGGTGTTGAGGCAGTGTCAAACAGCTTGTAGAAGGGCCCCTAGCGCCAGACATTAGTAGTGGCCTGGCTGATTACTCCCACTATCGGATCCACATCTTTGAACAGCGCAGTGTTGTCGAGGCTGGAAACACGGTGAGGCGTATGGACAAACGGCCGTAACTCCCGGATCCTTCCCCACCGCTATCCGTGAGCCAGACGGACTACACTACTGAGTCTTTTCGGCACATAACTGGGCTCCCTCTCTTGCGTTCCGGTGTCTCCACCGCAGCGCCTCTTGTTCAGTTTTACAGGGGAAAGTGGGTGTTTGCTGCTCACACTGGTGTTTAGGCAGCGGCGGCGTGAAGTGTCCTCGATGGCTGGCTGGAAGGACGGCTCGGTGCAGGAGAAGTATCGGCTGGTTGTGGTCGGAGGCGGAGGTGTCGGAAAATCAGCCCTGACTATACAGTTTATTCAGGTCAGTAGCAGCAGAGCCTTCCTTGGCATTTTTTTTTTTCTTGCCTGGCTTTGATTTCCCTGCTTCTCCAGTAACAAGGCGAAAAGAGAAGAGAGGCCAGACACGGAACCCCGCAAACTGATACCGGTTGTGTTCTTCTCGCTACTTTGCCGAGGCCTGAAACTAGTTGTTGAAAGATTTTAGGACGAAAATGGGGGATATTTAAATGCCTGTCACTTTAACACGACGGTTTCCGAGAGGACCACTTCCACTTTGCATTTTATATTGCCGCTAGTCTAAAGAGAAAGAAAAGTGGGTCTCCCGAGTTGTCCTATTTTATTAACTTGGTTTGGAAAGTAAAGAACCGGAATTTGAATCCATGCTAAGTACTAACAACTCTCTGAGTGTGGAATGGCCTACTAAGCCAGACTACTTGGAGAGGAAAGGTGTAAAAGACTGTAGGAGCGAGAGAAAAGTTACACAAAGACCACATGAGCCAGAAGTCTTGCAAAGTAGAATAACTTTAAGTATAAAAATCCGCCAAACTGCGGGAAGTTTGCCCAGTTAAGGCCAAGTGTCAGCACGGTTGTCTGCGGTTGCATCCCTTCCCTTTTGGTAAGCCAGCTCTGGTCCGGTAGTGGTTGCCAGTTTGGGTTTATGAATGTGAGCCAGTTTGGGCTGTGATTTGGACTGACAATGGAGCATGTGTGTTGAACTGAATTGGGGGCAGGTCTGCTTCAGTTTCAGCACCCAGATTTGGACCGGTGTCTTGGACCGATACCCTAGTTGGGCAATTATTTCTTCTTCTCTGCTAGATGCTTAGCTAAAATGGGGCCAAACCATTCTGGCTACCTGGAACCAGACTGAGAAAATCCTTTTTGGTTGAATGAGTGTAAACTACGCAACAGCAGCCGCAGCACAAAGTGTCCATTGAAAGATTAACTTTTGTGTGTTGGGATACAAACTCAACCAGCCGTTGGTTAACCTCATTTCAAGTACTTCCAATAACCAGAGACTGAAAAACACAAGAATGGAAATGTTATTGAAAATAAAACTTTACTGCAAGCCCTGAAAGACAATAACTTCCATTAGTTTTCTAGCAGCCTACTTGAAAAGTCATCGGTGTCCCATATAAAAGGCATGTAAACTGTTTACCTCCCTCTATCCCTGGTTGCATTCCAGCACGTTGCAGACAGCCTGGCTTGCTTTGACCTTCCAGGCTTTCATAATAGTTACCAAGGAGTATGGCTTCTTTCCGAAAAGCCCCGACACACGCTCTGCATGAAAGAGATGACAAACTTTGCCCTTTGCCTTGATTCCCCCCACCCCTGGTTCAGTGCATCACTGAGAGGATGTCTCTGGCTTGTAGGAGACCAGACTGCACACGTTTCAGAGTGGGGGGTGAAAAGCCTGTGAGTGTGTGTAGGTTTTGTTGGGGGGGGGGGGGGGGGGGGTGGTCTCTAATGAGGGTTAAAAAACCTCATTAACTCAACACCAAAAGTAAAAGATCAGATAGCTGCGGCACAGATTCTTTTGCCATAGCCTACTGACCTGAAGTAAAGGGCCATTTAAAGCTTAGTAAAAACAACAGCTTGCGTTTGATGCCAAAATATCAGTCATATAACACAGGAAGGATAATTGTTAATTTTTTCACTTGTGTAAAATGACCAGAAGCTGTTGTTTTTATTATTTGCCAAGATCCTTTCCAAAATGTTTGGACTGGTACAGGGAAGGTCATACTTCATATGGGCTCTAAAAGTAGCACAGAAAACAGCCTTAGGAGGGATTACATGAAAACAAAAGATTTAGCATGGAAACTTTAGCAAGAGTCTTGCTAAAATAATTGACAAATATAGCCGCCTTCAATTGTATACTTCTGCCGTGCGAGTGAATTCTGCACAACACAGCTTTGTTTCTTTGCCAAAAAAAAGCCCTTGCCATAGATTTATTTTCAAACAGAAACACACAAAACTGAATCATCTTATGACTTTTTTTCCTGATTCATAGCTGGAATTTGCATCTTTATTTGCTCTTAAGTTAATTCCTTCTCACAGTTGGCTAGCTAATTGGGGGACATTAAAATAAAGTTTTAGATGTTGACAGCAGGAAGAAAAACAACACAGTATTGAGAAGTTTCTGTAAGTCACCTGCCAGAGGAAAAGACCTAACAGCTGGTTGTGAAGTCAAGGTTTTCCTCAGAACTACACTGAGTGTTGGGTGGTTGTGAAGTTGGGGGCGTGTCGGGTCAGAGTCAGCTTGGGTGGGTTATTGGTCATGGACCATTTGGAATTTGGCCTTTTGGCAAAGGAAGTCTCTCTGCTGCAGCTCTTAGGACCTCCTAGTTTTGTATGGAAAAACATGACCTGCTTCCTGAATCGCTGGAAGTTTTTGTGTGTGTGGTGTGTGTGTGTTTGTGGTAATTTTGACAGTTTAGGCTGTTGGACTCGGTTGCACATGTTTTGCCAAAAACATCAGTTATGTGTACATGATGAAAATGTAAGGAAGAACTGTTGCAGTTTTACCATTACTGCTCATGCAGTGACATACGTAACCATTCAAACCCCTGTCAATGAAACGGCACCATGGCAGGTATCAGAAAAAGACCAGGATAGTTTAGTAGCCACTGCATTCACCTAAATTTGAAATGAAAGATAAAATGAGCATTTTTATTAAACTGTAAATGCTTGACCTAATTTTCAATTAGTGTCTGGAAAATACAACTGATTTACAGACAAATCCAAATATCACATTGTTAGTTTGGGCTGAGTTTAGTCATTCTCTAAATAAAAAGGACAGCTCATGAACAGAGGAAGCCATTGATAGGATTTGCAGAAAAAGACAGACAGTGAGATGTGCCAACAGGACTCTTCTAAAACTATAGTGCAGGCCTGAATCAAATGACTTTGTAGTAGACATTTTATTCATCTCTGTTGTGGCTTGGCAGCAGTGGGAATGCAACCCCCAGGTGTACATGTTGTAGCATCTCACAGACAAGCTCTGAAATAAAGTTGCAGATAAAAAGAAGAAGAATGTAACTTTTTTTAATATACCGGTAGACAAGATGGCTAGAAGATTATATTCTTTCTTTCTGTGTACAGACATCTGTGTTTCTATTAAAAGCAGTACATTATTCTGATTATTTCAGAGTTGTGATTATTAGAAATGCATAGCATTGATGTTGCAGTTTCATGCAATCCTCTGTGTTGTCATAGTGACACACCTGTCATCTGGGAGGTGAAAGTGTACTGTTGTAGTTCACAGAGCAGTGATGACAAACTGGTGGCTATCTGTAATGTAAAAGGCTTCAATTGGCTTCTGTTAGCAAGTGTGCCTACTTTTAAAAGACTTTCAAACCCACTACGACACTACTGTAAGTGTTGATTACGCTTATGATAGTGGTAAAAACATTTTTTATGTCAAACCTAGGTTCGAGTGTGTAGAATTGAGTTTTAGTGGCAATATTGTGCTGTAAATGAATACCTCCATTTCTTTAAGCTTGTTGGTGTGTGGTAGTTGTTGAATTGGTGAAAGTAACTTAAAAATGGAGTATTGTGTTTGTCCCCTCTTGGGTACTGTAGAAACATGGAAAGGCAGAGTAGTCTAAACTGGGAATAGTCAGTATTTATGTCACAAACATACTTTTATAGTCTGGGGAATGTGGTTGGATTGGGTGGAAATGGGTGAGAATTTTTTTGTTCTTGGTTTGATTTGCTTTCACACTTCGTTTTACTTGCATTATGATGTTGCTAAGTGGTCATTCCCGCCCCGTCACAGATGAAGCTTCTTGTGGAGTATGAATTGACTGGACCAAACAAAAGTTTTGTCTCGTTCTTGCAATCGTGAGAGCAAGAACAATGTTCTCACTTCTAATGCTGTTTGTAACAAGCTTAATTATGAGTTTAGTTTAGAATAATTGCAGATTGCCTAAAATGTTGCACACAAGGACTTTAAAACATTAATTGCAACTATTCTTTGTACGGCAGTTAAATCATGAACTAAAATGTCATGATTGCTGCACATGCCCAGCAGCACTTCCCCAAACAGTATCTGCTCAAACAATAACTATTCAACAAGAAATGCCATTCTGTTGTTTACTTTGATGCCTGTAGTCAATTGTCCTTTTTTAAATGTGGTTATCAAGTGTGTCAGTGCTTAATAAATAGTTCTTAAAAAATGGGCTATTTAAGGTATTTTTCCAACCTACTTTTCCCATCTTGTAAATTTTGATATAGGATAATAGGAGTACCATAAAGTTATGTTAGTGATACATTTATATCAAATACATGATATAAATGTATTTGCTGGAATATGTGCATGATGTGGGTTTTAACATTTAGGACTTTAGATAAATACCTGATTTGAGTTAAAGCAAATCTGAGACCGGGAAATGGATTAATATGTCTTTAGAACTGTTGATGTCAACTCTCAATTTCTTTTGACTCTTGCTTCCTTGCTCACATTTTAGTCACTTGAAAGGCCTGAGGGTCCGTATGCAGCCTCAAGGGTTTTGAACAAGCTAAGGCATGAAAAATGGACTGCGGAAGTAGGGATTTTTGGGATTCAGAAGATAAAAGATGATGTTGTTAGCAATAACAGAGTGGCAGGTCCCTGGAGCTGCTGGCCTCCCTAATACCAAACAGTTGAATCAAGTTGAAATAGCATTGGGATGACATAACATTGAGTCATCTGACAGAATTGATGAACACAGAGTGTTGTTTAATGTGATGTCTGTGAGTGAGGAAGCATTTCAAGTGAGGGAAAACATGACTCACACTGGCCATGTGAGGACTGCATATGGGGTGGTGTTCTCTGTAGGATTGTTTTTGGCATTTTACTTTTTTTTTCCTTTGCTGGTATTTGCCCCTTCCTAATTTCTTACTCTTTTTCAGCTTTGTCACACTTAAATGTTTCAGATAGTTACACGAATTTTAATATTAGACAAACATAACTTGACTAAATACTAATTGTAATTTTTGAATGGTGATTTTATTAAGAGGAAAAAATCCTGAAAGTAATAGTCCCGCCTTGTAAAGTCATGATCTAATTGTGATTAACCACATTTTTTAGAAAGATGAGTTCAATTTCACTGACCACACCCAGGCCTGATCACTGCCAGACCTGTTCAATTAAGAAATCACTTAAATAGAACCTGTCTGAGAAAGTGAAGTAGGCTGTGAGATCTAGAAAAGAAGCCATCATACCACGATCCAAAGAAATTGAAGAATAGGTGAGAAACAGTGATTGAAATCTGTCAGTCTGGAAAGAATTACAAAGCCCTTTCTAAGGCTTTAGCACCCCAACGAATCACAGTCTGAGCCATTTTCCACAAATGGAGAAAACTGGCAATAGTGGCAAACCTTATAAGGAGTGGTTGGTCTTCCAAAATTACTCCAAAAAAACGATGACGACTAATCCAAAAGAGCACAAAAGAACCCAGAACAACATCTAAAGAGCTCCAGGCCTCACTTGCCTCAGTTAAGGTCAGTGTTCATGATTTAACAATAAGAAAAAGACTGGGAAAAATGGCATCCATGGGAGAGATCCAAAACCAAACTCATTACTGACCAAAAAGAACACAAAGGCTTGTCTTACATTTTCCAAGAAACACCTTGATGATGCACAAGACTTTTGGAAAAATATTCTGATGACACAAAAGTTAAATTTTTTTGGAAGGTGTGCATCTTGTCACATCTGACATAAAAATAAAACATAATTTTATAAAAAGACCATCATACCAAGAGTCAAACAAGGAGGTGGTAGTGTGATGGTACAGGGCTGCTTTGCTGCTTCCTGGAAGACTTGCTGTGAATGATGGAAAGACAAGTCATCAGTTTGACTTCAAGTTCAAGCACATTTAGGTTCTGCAACAGGAAAATGACCCAAAACACACCAGCAAGTCCGCCCATGAATGGCTTCAAAACAAAATTAAGGTTTTAGAGTGACCGAGTTAAAGTCCAGACTTGAATCCATTTGAAATGCTGAGGTGTTTATGCTAAAAATAAACCTACACAGTGGCTGAGTTAAAACAATTCTTTTGATAAGAGTTGGCCAAAAAATGCCTCCATAATGATGATATATATAGTGTGTATAGTATAAAAACTGCTCAATGTACTCTGTGTAACCAAAGAAGCTTCTGACATGAAGCAGCATGATAATTAGGTGGGGGGATGATCCCATACCTGTGTGAAAAGCAGGATGTTTGTGTGCTCACTCGCTTGCTACTATTAGTGTGGTGTCAGCCTTCGGCGGTGAAGATTCATGCCCGAGAGCAAAACATCCTTGCTGATCAAGTCCAGACAGATTAGTTTTTGTTTTTTTTTTAAACCTCAGCTAGATTCACACCTAAAAGCACATACTTGATCTCTTGCATATTCACCCACTTCACACATTTCTCACATATTTTCATAAATGGTTTTAAGGTCTGCTTGGACCAACGCTACCAAAAGTTGGAGTTAGTAGAATAAACATGGATTACTAGGGCACCAATCCATGGGTATATGGTGATGGGCAGTGGTGGTGTTTTCATGTGCATTTCACAACAACAGACAGTGAGACAAAGTGTTTGCAGCTTTTATTTATTTATTTTTTATTCCATTTACATTCTGACTGGTATGGTTTTATTTTCTTTAATGTCAGATTGAAGAGTACAACAGTAACTGTGTGTGTGTGTGTGTGTGTGTGTGTGTGTGTGTGTGTGTGTGTGTGTGTGTGTGTGTGAGAGTATGCATCTGTAAGAGTAGGTGATGAGAGCATATTGTTTATTTAGCCCTGCTAGAGGGTCACCTGTTGATTTCTCACAGCAGACGCAAAGTGTAGATAAGGCAATTGGCTGTTGCATAACAATCTTTAACACTTAATGGAAAATGGGTGCATGCCAATATGTTCACAGCAAATATTACATACAAAGCATATGTCATTTATATGCTGCAACTATCTGCAAATGATTTCACAATCCTTTTCCTTGTAAATAAGCTATCTGAACAAAAACAGTTGTGTTCTACGTGCCTTTATTAATAACATACAGTGTGTGTATCAACACAGTAAACCAAAATACTTTTCCTTTCATAGCCATTTCAAAGTTGGCTGTTTTCAGTGTCACGGCTCTTGAAGGCAGTTCAGTCATCACGTCTACTCGTGTGTAAACTCTTATCATCCTCACTTAACAGCAAGCGTCCATCAAGCTTTCTGTTGCCGGCCACATGCTACCTTAATGTGTTTGTTGCCACAGAGAGTGGGTATGGAAATAATGCATGGCCCTGAATTAACATTAAACAAAAAAACAGCAAAGAAAGTTTTTAGCAGAACAGAATGGGGGCTTGGGTTGAGAAAAGACTCTGGAAGAGAGTCTCTACAGTGTCTATAGACTGGGGCTGCAACAATTAGGTGGGAATACGTGGGATTTGGAAATATTTTCATTTGATCTGTTTTAGACAGTGATTGGTCGGTTTCCTGATTTATTTCCTTATTTTCCTTTCTATTTCTGATTATTCCTTTTTAAAATTTCTATTCATTTATTCTTTTCAAAATTAAGGAGCAGTATGTATTGGTGTGACCTTAAGACCTTTGTGCTTCTGAATTGTTTAGTTGTCTCAGTGATATTTTTTATGTACATTCCTGGAACTGTTGTTGCCCAGCAGTGCCCTAAGACTGAGAAACTGCCCTTTAGTGTTTTTTTGTCCTGAAGTATCACTTTACTGCAGCATTTTGCTTTACAGCATGATATACCAAGAGAACTTGATATTACTTGATAGAAATGCAACTGAGCTTTATTAGAAGAAGCAAGGAAAAGAAAACGAGAAAGGGACAAAAGGAGTCAATATGAGACTGACTTTTACTTGCTGGGCAGAGTTCAGAGTAGAGATAGGACCCAAGATGGATGCTGAATGAGCTGTTAATAGGGGTGCCTTACTAAGATAATATGTCAAAGCTCAGAAGTGTTTGTCTTCTTTAAAAATGCTTTGAATTAACAGTATGCATCCACTCGAGAGATTTTTTTTAAGTGTTTTGTTTTTCTTTCCTATTCATGGAGACGGTAATGGGGAAATGGAAGAAAAAAGGTAAACAGTTTTTTGCGTGGTGAAAAAAACATCTTGTCCTAATCAGAAAGTCTCTCATGCACCAAATGTAACTTGCTCACAGGAGACCAGCCCATGTATTTCAGTCAGTTATATGGAGATACAATGCTTAATTTAGTTGTATTTTAACACAGGACTCACCTATAAAGACATTACAACTTTGTTTAGCCTCGTAATCATCTCCCAACAACAAGTAAGTTTTGATGTAATCTTGAGCTGTTTTGGTGCAGGGGATACACTAGCATTAATCACGTTACTGCTTTCATTCATGAACAATCACAAACATGTGACCAGCTCCATGATTGCTGGATGTATACAAAGTGCATTGAAAATGGATTGCATGTGAGCAAAATAGACGAACTGACCCAAGAGGTGTTTAAAAAAAAATGTTTTCTTGTACATACCACGCAGATTTTCTTGCGAGCACACATTTATCAACAACCAAGGTACCCTGTTTCATTCCTCCACCCTCTGATTTTACTGCCTGGTGCACTTTCAGAGAGGTCCCCCTACCCCGGTGCAGTTATGGAGATGATAATAAAGATATGTATTATTTTATCCTGTGCATTTATTTATTTATAATATTTGAATACTAATATGAAAAAATTATGAAAATGGTTTTAATGTACTTGATTATAACTCATAGATAGAAAACAAACAAACCAAAAAAAAAAAAATCAGAAATTGAAATTGGACAAGAAATGCCAGTTGTTGCAGCTCTTTACTGCAGACTTGTCCAATGGCCATGTATTGGAAACTTCCTCATAGCCAGCAGCAAAGCATCTAAGGTAGCTTTTCTTGGACTATATGTTGCCTTTATGTATTCCCAGTTGGTTTGGGCTTGCAGAAACTACCTAAAAACTCATGTTGTTTGAGTTCTACACTTACATCAGTAACTCTTTCATGTTAGTTGTGAATGCTCTAGTTTTGTACCAAAAAAACTATATATACATTAAAAAACAAAAAACCTTTTCCTTCTCTCCTCATTTGAACCTCATGTACAAGCCTATGCACAAACCTCACATTAGACATCAAAGCCACATTTTATATTGACTAATGCGTTTAAAAAGATCCTGTAGCCCTCCTGTGTGCATATTTTTCTTTGTTACGATGATAATGTGGTCAGTTATTTGTCTGCACTTTTCTAACCTCAGTGATCATCGTAAGATCTAACCAAACACTTGTATATTTCAGAATGTATATTTTACTGAGAAGGCAGGTGTCAGTTCCAGGAGCCCTGTGGTTTGGTTACATAGTGGAAGATCCATGTACAAATAAATGCATTTCTTGTTATTCAACTCTTTAGCCAGGCTAACGAAGAGTATGACCCATGAAAGTTTATTGCAATTATAGTCTTTTTTTAAATCTTTAATAAAGCTTTTCAGAAGATCTGACAGTGGTCGTTTGACAGCAGGAGGATGTAAAGTTTGCACAACTGGCTGTCGACCTGCTCACAGTCACTGTGGCTGCTGTTAACACTGCAGCACCAAGCTAGTTATCAAGATTTATATTCATTATGTCAAATGAATGAACAAAGCTCTGGTGGTTTTCTCAAGCTTGACATCAAGTTTCTCAGCACATGTTGAGAAATTTTCATACAAAAGGATCTGTAAAGACACTCTCATCTACCTTGAAAAGTTGAAGAAACCTAACAGGTCATCCCTTTTTGTTCTAAGCTGATGTAAATTAATTGTGTAGGGAGGAAGACTACTTACGGTTTTGGCCAAAAATATGTGATGACCACAATTCTTTCCACATTTTCTTGTGATAACAGTAATTTGGTCATATCTTTAGTGTGAATTTTACTGGCTAAATGTTTAGAGAGAGCCAGTGCAACATAAAAGCCTTACTCCTTTCAGTCTTCCCTTAAAACTAAACAAAAAGGAATGCTTGCGAATGCTGTCTGTCACTGATACATTTCTATTCGTTTTTTCCTCCAAATTGATTTGTAGTGCTCATGCTGAAGGTGGGGGTTGTAGATCATTCCACTAGTGGTTAGATAAAGACCTTTTGTTTCCTACAATAACTAATATGAATAGATACAAGAATAATTTTACAAAAATGCATGGCTCATAACCCGATGACTCAATTTGACTCAAACACATGGGTTTATACACACATCCACACACTTTTTCACTCATGTGGCTGAACAATGGGCTGTACTTAACCTTCGTTGCTGTATGCTTCCTCATTAAACATGGTTCTTCTGTATATTAACAATCAAATGTGTTTGTCGAATTACTTCTCTTCTGTTTTGTCCAAATTACCCCATCACTTTCATTGTAGTTTTTCAGAACTTTATTTATATCAGATAATTGTTTGCACAGTCATTTCCTTGTTTGGTGTAAGACGAAGTCTGACTAAGGAGTGAACACAGGGTTTCCTCTGCCAGTCAAAAGAAATGCCAGCAATGATTAGAATTTGCCGTCCATACACAAACTGATCCATTAGTAGCTTTGAATGCAACAGTAACGATGTGAATTGATTCCATATCCATTAAGGAAGCATTCACTTTTACTTCAATTAGTGCTAATGATTATATATAAAGAATACACAGTGTAGTGATGAGACAGGAAAGTTGTGGTGAAGTAGGTGGTGCTGATGATCAGACCAGTTATCTTCATCTTGACTGAAGCATCTTTTCTATTTTGTAAGTTAGTTGTTAAGCTGCAGGTTAAGTTGTGATATTGAGTCTTTCCTAACAGGCCACACAGACCTGAACTAAGAATTTCAGCCTCATGTTGGGTTCCCCCTTCGCAGTGGAGACTGAATAATAACTGTAATGACAAATGCCAGTAAGTAAGAAACTGAAAAGGTTTGAGAGTTTTGTTTTCATAATCAGGTACTGAAAAACAAAATGTTTGTGTCACACTTGACTTTCATGCTTTCTTAATGCTATCTGAAGTAGATGCAGATGAAGCCTGTTGTCTTTGTGGGTTCAGAAAACAACAGCTATACTTTGAACGTTTTTTATTTTATTTTTTTTTTAAACACAATAATATTAAAGTGAACATTAAAACATTTATTAAACATATCGCTGAGAGACTAATCTGTTTTGTTCATTCATTTTCCACCTCGTATGATAATTAAATGTATTGAATTGGAATATTATTCTGTCCAAAATAAATACTTTATGTGATATCTTTGTAAATGTCGAGGAAAGTAAGTTATAGCTTTGCTGATCAGGTGGTGAATAGTTGATTACTATTATAACACCTGGAAACAATGAAATAGCATGACACATATTAGTAATATATAGATTTGAAAATGTTTTTACACATCTGCATTGCAGGATGAGGATGAAATGTTTAACAACATGTTTAACCTGATCATGATGCACTGAACCTATTAAAGATAAACCTCCGTTTTTCAATAAATATAAATAAATCTGTTTATAAATAGCTCTTTATAAATAACCATAAAACAGCTTTGAACGTGTTTTATTAAATACAAATATAAACTCAAACCCACTTTGTATTTATTATTTTCTATAATTAGACTTTTATATTAAGATATATAATATGTTAAAGCCGGATCTTTTCAACAAATTATATGTAGTCGATGCTCAAGAAATTTTATTTTTTGTTTGTCCTGAGTCCTTTAACTGGACATCAGTTTGGCTGCAGACTGCAGGCATAGCTGTTTTCTGTAAAGGGAAGTTTATAAAGGGGGCATATTAGCTTAGAGATATCCTCAGCAGCTGGTGAAACCTTGGGTGCTCTGCAAACATCTGTCTGTACATCCTCAGCTATGAAAGTTAACCCAGATTTGGTGATGTCTCTGAGTTCATGGGCAAAGTTAACAGAGCTTTGAGTTCTTGCTTACTGAGCGCTCCTTTGTTGTGCTCTCTGTTCCTTGAACTTACAGGTTTTGCCGATGTAAATCTGGTAATGTGGGTTTATAAGACCCACATTAGCAGTATCTTTTTTTCGTTTATTTTTTTCCAAGGAGGTAAATAAAATCCAAACTGTGCCAGGATGTCCACTTTTAGCAAGCTGTGCATTTTTAATCACACGCTGCTGACTCTGCTTTCCTGTTGTGTCACCCAACGTGTTTCATTAACATTACTGTAACATTGGTGCCACGTAAAGTAACTTCCTCTTCTTCTTTTGAGTTTTGTGGCAGTAACCTGTTAACTCTGAAGTGTCATTTTGCAAATAAATTGGAAAGCTAGAAAACCAAAAACTTAAACAAGAAAACTACAACTTTACATGAGCTGCAAACTCTTGCCCATGTTTTTCATTCCACTGATGCAGACTCTTTTACAGTATGACAAGGCAGCTTAAAATTGAGAAACTGTCTTAAAGTTGCTGTATGGGTACAGTTGCATGATGTTTTTAATTCGGAATTAATCATTCGGAATGAAATAATTCAGAATTAACGTATTCTCCTACGAGTTTACATGGAAATAATTCTGAATGGAGGTCTACATGAAGCAAATCCTAACTTAGTTGCTATTTAGAGCGGTGGGTTGGGAGGGGTTCTGATTGGACAGGGGACACATGTGACGTATGACATATACCGGAAATAAACAAGGTTAGCTCTGTGTTTCTCGTCTTTTTAGTTGTAGCTTGTAAAATAAAATACAAAATAAGTGCCAGTTTTGCTGCTATTTTGATTATAATTTTGAAGTACCAGCTCAACACGAGCATACTACTTGACTTTTTGCAGCAACTGAGAAAGAGAAGGAAAACAGATGAGCGAACACGGGAGGCAAAACAACGCGCGTCATCGGGACAAGACAGGGTAGCAAGCATGTGCAGAATGACCGGAATAACTTAGAGCGGAATGAAGGTTTACATGACAGAGGAATTAAATAGTTCGGGATTAAAATGCAAATAAACCGGCCACTTACTTCGGAAGTTTAATTCCGAATAGACTTTTGCATTAGGAATTAGGTGTGTACATGGTCATTTTTCGTCAGTTTAAAGCGGAATTAACTTTTATTCAGAATTAAAGAGGAATTAAAACTCCCTTGTAAACAGAACATATGATAGTTGCTGTGCCATTCATATTGAAATTATTTTTAAGAAGCCGTAGCAGCTTAGTCACCTTTTTTTATAATGAGTGATGTGATGTTTTGCTGTATGACCTGGTTCAGAAGTCTGCCTGTGATACTAAACTTTGAAACTACTTTTTAAAAAAACTGAACTTTAAACATTGTAAAGCACTTTGAATGATCTTGTACGTGAAAGGTGCTATAGAATCAAACATGCCGTGCATAAACTGTAAGGACTGTTTGCCAACCTGTAGTACACAGTTTGCAGATGGCTCTCAACAAGGGTATGCTCGGATATGATAATGGACCCTTTTGTGTGTCACTTCTGGTAAACGGTGCATATCACTTTTGTGTGACATGTTGAAACATTTTAGAAAGAAGGTTCACACATTGGTTGTGTTGGGTACTGTAGGCTGCAAAATGAATGCCAGTTGGAGCTAACATTAAAGCTGCATGTGCATGCAACCCTGCGCTGTAAGAAGTACTATCTCTAGCGGGTTTCAAAGTTAGAAACAACAACAACAGCCCCATCTGTGTTAGAACTGGTAGTGATTGACAGTTATTGTGAAATCAGCTCTTAAGCAGCCATGGAGTGTTTTCAGTTGACCTTTGTCATATAATGTTGCTTGATGTGAGACGCTTTCTGTTGGGGATTGGTTTTTGCTTCTAAGCCACGTTGCCTTTACATACATTTATGATGTATACATAAACACGAGGGCCACAAAGGACCTGCAGGCAGACTCAATACAAGTTTGTATTGATGACAAAACACCATGCATTTGGTTTGTCCTGTTTGAATGTACACTGCTAAAAAAAAAATAAAGGGAACACTAAGGTAACACGTGTTAGATCTGAATGAATGAAATATTTTTTATTAAATACTTTGTTCTTTCCATAGTTGAATGTGCTGACAACAAAATCACACAAATTATCAATGGAAATCAAATGTATCAACCCATGGAGGTCTGGATTTAGAGTTATACTCAAAATTAAAATGGAAAAAAACATTACAGCCTGATCCAGCTTTGATGTAATGTCCTTAAAATAAGTCAAAATGAGGCTCAGTAGTGTGTGTGTGGCCTCCATGTGCCTATATGACCTCCCTACAACGCCTGGGCATGCTCCTGATGAGGTGGGAGATGTTCTCCTGAGGGATCTCCTCCCAGACCTGGACTAAAGCATTCGCCAGCCCCTGGACAGTCTGTGGTGCAACTTGCCGTTGGTGGATGGAGCAAGACATGATGTCCCAGATGTGCTCAGTTGGATTCAGGTCTGGGGAACGGGTGAGCCAGTCCATAACAGCAATCCCTTCGTGTTGCAGGAACTGCTGACACACTCCAGCCACACGAGGTCTAGCATTGTCTTGCATTAGGATGAACCCAGGGCCAACCGCACCAGCATATGGTCCCACAAGGGTTCTGAGGATCTCATCTCGGTACCTAATGGCAGTCAGGCTACCTCTGGTGAGCACTTGGAGGACTGTGCGGCCATACAGTGAAATGCCACCCAATACTGACCCACTGCCAAACTGGTCATGCTGGAGGATGTTGCAGGCAGCAGAACGTTCTTCATGGCGTCTCCAGACTCTGTCACGTCTGTCACATGTGCTTAGTGTGAACCTGCTTTTATCTGTGAAGAGCACAGGGCACCAGTGGCGAATTTGACAATCTTGGTGTTCTCTGGCAAATGCCAAACATCTTGCACGGTGTTGGGCTGTAAGCACAACCCCCACCTGTGGACGTCGGGCCCTCATACTACCCTCATGGAGTCTGTTTCTGACTGTTTGAGCAGACACATGCACAGTTGTGGCCTGCTGGAGGTCATTTTGCAGGGCTCTGGTAGTGCTCCTCCCGTTCCTCTTTGCATAAAGAAGGAGGTAGCAGTCCTGCTGCTGGGTTGTTGGCCTCCCACAGCTTCCTCCACATCTGATGTACTGCCCTGTCTCCTGGTAGCGCCTCCATGCTCTGGACACCACGCTGACAGACACAGCAAACCTTCTTGCCACAGCTCGCATTGATGTGCCATCCTGGATGAGCTGCACTACCTGAGCCACTTGTGTGGGTTGTAGGCTCTGTCTCATGCTACCACTAGAGTGAAAGCACCGCCAGCATTCAAAAGTGACCAAAACATCAGCCAGAAAGCATCGGAACTGAGAAGTGGTCTGTGGTCACCAGCTGCAGAACCACTCCTTTATTGGGTGTGTCTTGCCAATTGTCTATAATTTCCACCTGTTGTCTATTCCATTTTTACAAAGGCATGTGAAATTGATTGTCAGTGTTGCTTCCTAAGTGGACAGTTCGATTTCACAGAAGTGTGGTTGACTTGGAGTTACATTGTGTTGTTTAGGTGTTCCCTTTATTTTTTTTGTGCAGTGTACTTATCTTTGTTTCCTTCATTTTTAGACTGATGCCTTTGTGTTCCATGTTTTTAGTTGTGTTATTAATACTTAATAGTATTTTTTTTCCCAGCAACATTTATTACTTTGCAACTTATTTCTTTTTTACAATTATTTATTCTTTCAAAACTATACTACGTGGGTCAAACAAGAAGCATTTACACATAATTAAAATGTGTGACAGTGTCCCTTCGAAGGTCCAGTAAAAAAATCCTCGATATCCCTCCTTGTTTTCCGGTCACTGCCCCTCACACAGTTAGACAGACAGACAGTGAGTTCCTGTGTGTTGTTTTTGGCGATTGTTCTGTCTTCACACATACGGTTGTTTCAGAATAACTGGTCACAGTATCAGGTCTCACATCTCAGTCATACAACAACAACTCTGGCTATGGGAAACTCACATGCTGGCTGCTTAATTTAGCACTCCGCTCCCACCATCTTTACTGGTGTGAACATTTCAAATACACTACATTGTTCTGAAAGTAGTAATTTTCCACATGTAGGAGATGCTCTTTGAATGCAGTGGAACTGATAGAAAACTACGAAGGAGTATTTTTTTCTATGTCAGCTTGCTGCTGATACAGAGCTCTGAGTTGCCTGCCAGGCAGCTGGTGGACATTTGGCTTGTCTTGTCTTGCATCCAGAACCCTTTGGGGCACCTGCTTTCTATCGTGGGGGGGGGGAGTGAGTCTTGGAATGAGACAACCCTACTCAACAGGTGACAGTACGGCCATACTTGGCTGTCTACATGTGAGCGTGATAATAGTCAACAACAAATGAGCTTCTGAGTCTCTGTCACGCTGTGAAGACACTACGTCCTTGTGTGAGCGTCCGTTCAATGCAGGTACACATGTAAATACACTCAGAGATCTTTTTTTTTTCTTAGTTGAGTCAGTGACGCAGCTGTCGTGTGACTGTCGCAGTGATCCAACAGCAACTGCATGCGACTCCGTCCGCAGCAACAGCTGGTGTCGGCCGACCCGAAGTAGAACTGCACTTTGGCACACGCCAGTGAACACGGACAACAGCTGCCTGAAAAAAAACATGTTTGGTATGTCTAACCAAAACAAATTCCTCCGACTGCCAGACAACTCCAGTAGATGGAAGACAATTCACTTTAACATGCAGGAGAACATCTTTTTTTTTTTTTTTTTTTTTTTTAAAAAGATTTTGACTTTTTATGTAAAAATTCTCTCCTTGGATATTACCAAAACTGCCACTGGGACATGCAGTACAGCACACAAAGGGTTACTGTTGATTATGACATTTTGGTGATGTTGACCAGACAGGCCTGCGAGGAGCAAGGATGGTGTCCATTAGGACTTGTTTAGGAGAAATTGCCTGCTGTAGTAATAAAATGTGCTGCCTGTGTTGTATGATTGCTGCTTTTAGAAGCACAGAATGGTCATGCTGCTGTGCCTGAAGTGATGCCAGTGAGCTGCCCCACTTCTTTTGACATATTACCCCATGCTAAGAAATATGGGCTGCAGCAGAGAACACACACGCAGTCATTGTAGTGGGTGAACAGAAGGGGAGAACTTAAATTCATATCTGCCGCTGCAGCACCATTCAATCTTTCCAGAGGTGCATCAATGGAATATATCGATCGCGTCAACCCGATTACCAGTAGAAAAGGGTTGAAGTATGTTGAAGCTATAGTATCAAATGCCAGTTAGTTTTTTTTTTTTTTTAAATTTTGTGTTGTTATAACCGTTTTATGTCTTAATTAGCGAACAACGCTGCATTCAGTGTCTGTTCTTTCTTCTCAGGGCTGATCGGCATCCCATTATGTGGTCAGTCATACGGTTTTCATGAACACAAGAAGACTGAGCCACACTTCTCTGAATTACTTTGTATCGTTTTTTTTTTTTTTTAAAAGTCACACAGTAGTTTCTCTGTCTACACATCCACTGCAGTAGTTGGTGTCCTCTCAGTAAGTCGTCATCACAGCGCTGCTTTGTCCGTGACGGCATGTACAGAACAACTTCTGCACAAAGCAAACCATGAACTGAATAAACCCTCAATGAAGCAAAAAGACGAGCCAGCACAATGCGGTCTGGTACACCTATATAAGTGTCAGCATAGTGTTGAGTCTTCTTGGTCCACTGTTTATCTCATTTAATTTGTACCCTGCTGGAGCCTGAAGCTCACATTTCACTATACATTACCCTCTTTATCCTCATATAATAACATTGATTCTGCTTGATTTACTGGTTTTAAAGCAGCCTCGTGTGGCAGTAGGTTTTCCCACTTTCACAAAAAAAGTCATTGATGTTTCACCAGAGTGCGACGCAGTCAGTCTTTTCCAAATAACAGTGTCTTTTCTACATCTTCCAGGAAGAAAACAAAGGGAAGTTAAGAAAACTGCATTCATTACTCATTGGTGGGAATAGGATCACTGGTGATGTCACATGATCAGCTAGAAGGCTTTTTTGTTACCTTTTAATCACTTTGGGAGATTGTAAGTAGAGTTGTCATGATTATAGATTTTCTGAGCGTTTTATTGTCAACGAAATAATGCTGAGCACACATTTGCAAAAGTGAATTAACCAAGAAGATTCATGCTGCTGTATAATGATTTAATCCTACATATTAACCTGGATGTTGCTCAGAAAAAAAATGACGATGGAGCCCACAGGACCTCTACCTGTACTTTGGAGGCTTCTTTCTTAAAATTGTATAATAAAAATGGTTTTGAACATGTCTTTTCAAACCGATTTAGTGAAGTTAGAAAGGCAAAAAAGCATCTAGTTTGTCTTGACTTCAAGATGTCCTTTAGCAGAACAGCTGCTTCTTGACACACAGTACCTGAACAGTGGAAATAAGATAATAATAAGAAACGACCACATATCTGGAATGAAACACACTTTCTTCTGTAGACAATGGTAATTGCAATTGCGTGATAACTAAAAGCGATGAATCATGCCGAGTAGATTATGAGTAAACAGCCAAACTATTTGTCATGAAAGATGTTTTTAGTTTTTTCTTTCTTATCAGTAGAATGTAGCGTTCAGTGAAGACGTCGCGTTGTGCTGCAAGAACAACCAGAGTTGTATATGATTACAAAATAGCAGATGACACGATGGCGTGGCGGCCTGTTCAGGATGTACCCTGCTTCTTGTCTAATTGCTGGTAGACTCCAGCCAATGACACCTTGTTCTTTTCCTGCTATTACCAAAAAAAGTGGAATAACTCTTCCTCTGCTGTTGTCACTTTCTAGCAGCCTCTCCTTTAATTCACAGGGAACCAAAGCAAAGCAACACAAGTGTCTTTGTTTTTTCATTCTGTGCGGACGTTATGATGAGCTAATTTTATGGTTCAGGCATCATTTTTTATCCAAAGTTAAAAAAAAAAAAAAAAATTGTTGGATCTTTTTAATTCAGTGTAACACTTAATACTGCAATTAATTGTAGAATTAAGTTATCATGACATTCCTGATTGTGAGAGATGTATTTACTCAAGTCTTCCCTTTTATTTAACAAAATGTGCTTATGAAATGAAGATTTAAAAAAAAAAAAAAAAACAAAAAAAAAAAAACCAGCAACAAAAATACCAAAAAACAAGTGTGGCTGGTTCAGAGCAAATGCGCAGCTTTGAGCCCAGCGATCTAGTGGAATAAAGGGCCTGTAAATGGCACCTCTTTGATTCTGTGCCTTTGAACGGGTTCAAAAGTGTCCAAAGTCCAGCACACATTGATATTTGGCTGTTTGATTGAAGTCTTAATGCCACAGACGTTTAGATGAGGGCAGGGGGTTAACTGTGCCAAGGGTTAGCCTACTTGGTGGGACATTTAGCCAATGCTTTATTCTCTGTGTGAGTTCTATCCCCATTTCCACAGCTTCGAGTGCTAACCACAGCTTCTATTTCACTTGTTTTTATCATGATACAGTATCAGAAGCATAAAATCTCAACAAAAGATTAAAAAGATTCAAGTATGTAAAGGCAGTTTTTACTAGTTGAGACATTTAAATCTGCAGACTCTTTTCAAGCAAAGATGTCAACTTTTCTCTGATTTGGCCAAAAAATACAAAGATTTGCAAATTATTATATTTATTGTATTGACTTTCTTCACCATTTTGGCCTTTGTGGTGCTTATTGGAAAATTTTAGAATATGACTATCTTTCACACAGACACCGATAGGTAAAGAGTTAATCGTCCTTTTCATGTTTAGGCCACCATAAACATAAAATCTTTATTTACTAATTCTCTTAATGTTTTTTGAGAATTAACAGCCACAACAAACGACACATGTGCTATGTCATAAAATGTATGTAAACTTTAGCTATCTATCAGTCAGCTCTATGAAATCATACAAAACAGTGCACATTTTTTGAGTGTTTTCAAACATGCAGTAATCATGATGGTTATAAAATCATGATGACAATTTTCTCCATAACTGTGTTTTAATTTAATTCAATTCAATTCAACTTTATTTATATAGCGTCAAATCATGGCAATGCCATCTCAAGACGCTTTACAGACAGAAAAAAAAGAACATAATGAAAGCCAATTCATAATAGCCTATATAAGGAAACCAACAGAGTTGGTGAGTTGGAGGATGCAACTCAATGTCTGAGGCCATAAGAAGGTCATTAGTAACTTTCACCAATGCCGTTTCAGTGCTATGTCTTTTTTTAGTATGTCTTTTTAAAAAAAAACAGTTTGGGGTATTTTCTCTCAGCATGTTCTATTATCAGACGATTGTTGATTTAAAAAAAATAAAATAAAAATAAAGGATCCATCCATCTAGAAATGAACTAATGACACTATCCCAGAAAACATAATGCAATGATGATCTTTTACAGATGATAGATGTTTTTAAAGACCTTAAATTTGACCAGAATTCATATACCTAACTGTACTACTTGTAAAGAAAATATAAATGATAAGCCATTTCCATGCAGATGGATGCAGTCTAATTAAGAAAAAGTAACTCCCAGAATTTACAGAAATGTTGAAGCCACTGAATTTTGTCAAATTTTCTCAGTGAGGTTTCCCCAATGACATTTAATTTTGCATCTGTCATGTATGTACTTTCTTGCCAGCAACTCTCTGAATCTCTGAATAAGTCGATATTAATCTGTTGGCTCTTGTCTTATCTCTTGCTCCATCTGTTTTCCTATTTCTTTTGCTCCCTTTCTCCAATAATGTCTTCTTGTGTTTCTTTGCTGAATCAGCAAATTCAAAACAGCCAGTGTGTCGATATCCAGTTGCTAGCGTGTAAATGCTACAGTAAGTGATGCGCCGGGATGGGGGAAAAAATGTTGTGAAGTGCAGTTTCTTTTTCATAGGATGCAGCAATGCAACTACAGGCATGTACATATTAAACGTCACTTTGCCATGAAAATGAGTCAGACGTTTTAAGGTTGCAAAGAATTCAATGCAATTTTAACTATGTTCATACAGAGTTGTTGCCGAACCAAAAGGATGGACACATCAAATTAGAAATTAGCAGAAATGGTTTTTTTTGTTTTTACCAATCCTGCATATAAATTCTGTCTAGTCAATACAGTATTTTTTTTTATGTGGATAAAATAAAAAGTATGTGAGAAGTGAGCCTTTTATATTTGCTACCCTTGGCTTCAATATGTGACTGTCAGAGGCACATAAGTGTACAGATAACAGACTTGTTCCCTATTGATGTGCAAGACGAAATGAAAGAAGTATTTTTAACAGCTCTGCTTGTGTTTTGTCGATACCCATTATTATGCTGGTTGCTTACATTGAATATTAAACCATCTCTCAACTGCAAAGTGGTAGGATCTCAGTTCCTAGTGAGTTTCTTTCTGGATAGATGTGAGTTTTAAGCTAAGAGTTTGTTTGATCTACTGGCATTTAAGGACAAGGCCATGATTAAAGGAAAAGACTATTGATCTGCTGTACATTAGACAGGAAATAGCTTATGGGAGTGACGCGTGTGGGTTCATTTAATTTGGCATTGAAGTTTAAAGCTTCATTCTGCCTGTAAACCATCAGTGAAAGTGTTCCTACCATGGATGTAACACTCAGCTTCACAGCAGCAGAGAGGGACTTTGAAACTTTTTATTATTTTTTATGCAGTTCTCAGCTGCAATGCGTTTTGTCTTAAATCTTTTCCAGCTACAGCAAAACGGTCCCCAGTGGCCTTTCAAGGCAGCAGACACATTGTGTGCCTTCTTTCTCTCCTTGTGTATTAGGTATTGAATAAGTGACCTTTCTGGTTTGTATGAGCTCATGGGAAAAGTGGGTGTTTCCACAGGAAGTTAATGCCTTTCCCTCC
Source organism: Telmatherina bonti (assembly GCF_933228915.1). Taxonomy (NCBI): domain Eukaryota; kingdom Metazoa; phylum Chordata; class Actinopteri; order Atheriniformes; family Telmatherinidae; genus Telmatherina; species Telmatherina bonti. Next base: position 26,557,557 of record NC_136619.1, on the reverse strand, counting down.
CCCTCTTTTTCTCTTGCTCTCCCTCTCCATGGAGCCTACCGTCTCCCTCCCCCTCAAACCTCTCATTCTGCCTTATTTTTTTCCCCTATATCTCACTTCAAGTACTTCTAGGTACTCACTGACACAATGCTGCTTGCGCAGACTTCTGTATGGCTTGTGTGAAACTTTGTGAGGGATGGGGAGTTTAAAGATGCAGAGAAACTGGTCCTCCCTTCTATCTGTTTAACATTAAACCCTGATGGTGGCTGTTTGATTACAGACAGCTGCTCATGGTCCGGCCCCAGAGGTGCAACAACAGTCCGACTTGCACAGATTTAGGAACAGGAAGTCATTCACAGATGCTCCAAAATTTCTCTTTTCTTAGCTCATCATACCATAAAAAATGTGTCTAATCATGCATTTTAATGTATTTAAAAGGGCATAATTCATGATGTGAACTTGTCTGACTGCGATGTGCTATCAGAAATTAATCAGAACAGTGTGTCATGTCTGTCTCCGTGTAGCTTACGGTGCGACTTGGCAGGCTCCAGCCTGTCTGGCATGCAGTTTGTGTTCTTAATTGAAATTGCTGCATTTGGCTGTGGCCCACTGAACTTGTCTTATAATATGGCATATTTCACATGTCAACCATCCACTCACCACTGCCCAGTGTGGCTTCCAGTCTTGTCTAGCTTCTTGCTGCTGTTAACCCAGAATGTAGCATCTTGTAAAATTGTCGAGTCAGTATAACCAAGGGCCCATTTAGTGACATGAGCTGAATATCACACCAAAATTTCCCAACTAGACTTTACCTTTTGCCAGGCCACCTTTGAAAATGGTATTTTCTTAAAAAAAAATTCCCTGGTTAAAAGGATGCGAGATAAATAAATAAATGTTTGTGATAATATTGCAACTTTTTATGAGCCAAGTGTGTTTGATGTTTTAGAAAGGCATGTGCTAAACAAGATACGAGACACCTAGCTCTACTGTTCCCACAATGTTTCCATCAAAGTTATTTTAATGTCTTGCTGTCATTGACAGCTCTGAGAGGACGGTGAGCTGTGCATCCTCTGACAAAACCAGTTAAAAAAAAAAAACAACAACAAGAAAACAGAAAACTTATGTGTGAGCTTGCTTTTAGCAAACTCTTTTATTACAATATGCAATGAGGGTGGCTGTGGTCTCCTGGGGTGGTGGTGGTGGGGAGTTTCATAGATCTGCAGAGCCTGACAGAATTTTCCCCAGAATAACACATTTTTAATGTTTTTCAATCTACATTATCCCTTAATTAAAGAATAAGTACGGGTAGTGATTTTCATGTTAAGGTCTGTGAGTTTTCTTTGGTTACTGGGCCGTATATAGAAGGTAATTAACTCCCAACTGTGTTGAGGTCTGGTTTTATTAGCTGAACATTCTTTCCCATTATGACAGCGCAGGCAGCACTCTGTTTACCTTACAGCTTTCAAAGATCTCAATTTTATCCTGGTTGCTGTTGAACCTGTGATTTTTGTGTTGTGTGCAGATAATAACTGTTAAATATTAGAGACAGTACTATCTGAGTATGTAGGATAACTGACAGAGATGGAAAAGGATTTATGTTTTGTGTTAGTGAAGCTGTTTGTGTGGTGAGGAAGTGGGTGCATAGTGCAAGCACAATGCTGATTACACGCCTACATATATCACTCATTCTTGCTTTTTTGGAGGTTTGTAAGCAGCAGCTGAAAGGATTTATGACTTCACATTGTGACTTGTTCTGAAACAGAACAGTGATCAGGTGCTTTGACATCTGATTCTAACACCGAATCTATTCAAAGGACAAATGAACCGACTCTCAGATTTCAGAACAAACCATTTCTAGAAATAAACAATTAAACTAATAAAATTTTTAAGATTTGTCTTGTGTAGATTATAGGAATCTAAAAAGATTAGTTGAATCCCTAAAATTTTTAGGCATTATCATAAATACAAAGAATCTGGATAAATCTGGATACAGCCAGAAAAAAAACTAAATTAGATTGTATGGGTGTGCAACTTTGTTCTAGCAAGAAGAAAGATATTATTAAGGTAAAAAGGTAAGAAATAATAAGCCAGGGTTCTGATAATTCCTTTTACACACTTATAAACCAAACCATTGATTTATAAGTTCAGTGTGAAGATTTGCTGCTTTTTGTTGTTTTTCTTACATTACATAAAAAAATCTAGCAAGGTGCAAAGACAAAAAAAAAAAAAAAAAACAAACAGAAAAAACACAATATTTGCATTTTGAACAAAATAATAATAATAATCTGTTTTTCTTATTTTGCTCCTGGAGGTAATGGTTTTCCAGTGTAGCCTGGAGAGTGTTTGGGTGTGTTGTGCATGGACTGATTGACAGGCCTGCATTTTGGTAGGTGGACGGAGTACGGTAACGTGTCATATGTGACATCATCGCCACCCAAGGGCTTGGCTGGACCAGCTGCCTGTTGCAGAGGAGGAGTTTCCTTCCTGCAGACCTGACTGGGACTGAGTGAAGCCCAACCTGACTTACCACCGACAAATAAAGTGTAGTATAGTTTGGTTCTGCTAGTTGTTCTCATTATTTTATTTTATTATTACTATTATCATTCTTCTCTCATAACACAGTACTTAAATAAATCTGGCTCAGCTTTAATAGTAAATCATCTCTGCTCAGCAAAATTTCAAAAGATCCCCTGTTGGGTTACAGTAATGTGTAGCGTACAATGTTTACTCAGGCTGTTTGTCAGTTGAGCGATAAATACTTTATTCAGTCAATAAATATGTCTGATATTCAGTCAGTTTTAGGTTTAAGAAGTTTCAGTAATTATTGAAGGTCCTAGACTTTAATTCACTAGTTAAATTCTAAGACCTTCAATAAATCCAGAAGCACTTTTTATAGATAGATAACAGATAAATCAATCATGAAATTATCAATGATTACTGGGAACTTATGTTTTCATTGAGACAAAAACAAGTAAGCTCTTTTGCGATACGTGTTACAGTTAAACTAGCACTCAGTCTCACTGAATCTGCAAATAGTTCAACAAAGAGCATGTTTTGAAAAAGAAAAATCTGACAAAGCAGTGACTCTTAATGTTTCAGAATTTTTTTTGGTGCTGACCCACGCATACAGCTATTCAGTGGTTTTGAGGAGTACATGTAGTCATGACCCCATATAAAAATTTATAGCTCAAGTTTCTGGACATAACCTCCTACTGGCTTATATCATGCAATTACCGGTAGCCCTCCTGAGTCATGTTGCACTCCCATCAATGAGCCCATCGCCGCCCAGCTGAAACCTGGCCAGGCTGGACTACAGCCCTGTTAGTGCTTGCACTGCAGAACAGCTTCATCTATCATGGGGAAGAGGATATCAGTTTGGCTGTAGCAGGGTGCAGCAGTTACGCTAACATGCACGCGGAGGGAGGCGAAGAATAACCAGAGGAGTGCAGTTCTCAATGTGGCTGACCAGGTTTAATGGAGTAGGACTGGGAGGTTGGAAGAAAAGGTAGAGGTCACATGCTCATGCTACGGTGGTGGTGGGAATGATGAGAGGGACAAGAAGCACAAGCAGACTTTTTTTCCCTCCTCTCTTTTGGTCTCGTTGGCTGGCAGTGCAGCGAAGCACGTTTGGCGATGCAAAGTAATGCTGATGAATTATTGAACAGTGGTGAGTGGATGTGACACATGCAGGCATGCTTACATGCTGCAGAGGCGACAGGAGAGTGTGAAGGAGTGATTTCCTTTATCTTCTGCAATAACAAAGAGCTACATGTGGGAAAACAGCATATGGTGTAGAAATGTGTGATATGTAAAAGTTGAAGACAACAAACTAGAAATATAAACAGCTTCATAAGAGGTGACAAGCTTGAGTAACAGTTTTATTGTTATTGATGTAGTTTGTGAATCCTTTCAAATATTCATTCATTCTTTCATTTTCTGAAACCGCTTAATCCGATGAAGGGTCGCAGGGAAGCTGGAGCACATCCCAGCAGCCTTCGGGCGAGAGGATGGGTGTACACCCTGGACAGCTCGCCAGTCCATCGCAGGGCCACACAGAGACGAACAACCATTTACACTCACACACACTCCTATGAGCAATTTATCAAAACCAATTAGCCTAACATGCATGTCTTTGGATGATGGGAGGAAGCAGGAGTACCCGGAGAACCTATGCATACACAGGGAGAACATGCAAACACAGAAAGGCCACCTCCCAGCCGAGGATCAAACCAGTGACCTTTTTGCTGTGAGACCATAGTGCTAACCACTATTCCACCGTGCAAAATGTGTCCGGTGAGGGGGTGGGGTTCGGGAACCTTTTATGTGTTTCATCTGTGAAACACAATAAATGATTAGGTGTGTTTATAATTTGGTTACTTGGGTATGTGGAGGCTTATTCGAATTTTTTTAGTTTGATGTTGAAATAGTTTTAAATTGATATTTAATCACCACTTATGATGTAAATCACTTTGTGCTGCTCCATAGTATTGAAAAGGCTGTATAAATGAAATTGGATTTGATTAAAGAAAATTTAAGTAAATAAACAAACATTTACACAGGTATTTATAATACCATAATTTTGTCTACTCGGGTCAAACTACAGTATTTTTGTGTTTATTTGTTCAGAGCATCTTAAGAAGGTAATGGGGCTGCAATATTTAATCAGATGTCAGAAATTTCTCTTTGATCATTTTGGGGCTTTTTGTCAATCATTCCATAAGCATACATATTTTCCTTTGCTTTTTCTATACGTTTGTCACATAAAATAAACAATAGTGTCAACTGGGACGCATATCTTTGCCAGTTTAGTACTACAGCTTCTCACTTTTCTTCTTTCCCTGTTTGTATCTACTTTAAAGACTTAGTGTTCAATAAACACAACACACGCTCTTTCTTGTCTCGTCATCTGTTAAATATCTGCAAACAGGCAGTATGTTGTCTGTCTTTTAAAATAACAAGCAGTTTTCATGCACCAACAACTTGACTGCAACTGTAAAAGTTTAATTTGGCTCATCGTTAGAATGACTGGGAAATTTGTCTGGATTTTATGTTCCTGTGATTGCTCTGTGTCTTTGGGTGTTGGTTAGACATTCCCCGAGCACTCCCTTCAGCTGTCACCACTTAACAAGTCCCTGATGGAAGCAAGAACAACAAAACATGGGAAAATGTAAAAAATGCATGACTCCTCCTCCCAACTCTCCCGGCTCCACCCTTCCAGTTTGGCTTACTGAGAGACCAGATACTGGTCCCAGAACTGAAGAATCAGTCCTTCAGCAGTAAAAAGCTGTGTCTTCAGCTCAGGACACAGCTAGAAAACCAGCTTTTCTCTGGAAACTCGAGCGGTGGTTATTGGGGGGGGGGCAATATTTACTTCACGTTTTTTGTGCAGGTGGCTGCAGACAGTGTGTTTACCTCCTGTCTGCAGAGCGCCAGTAAAGGTAGAGGTCAATAAGGCTGTCTGTGCTATTTTGACCCAAAACACAAGAACAAAGTGGCTGTTTATTCTCATATCGAGACATTTCGAAGCCAACCTTCACACGGAGTACACAGCTGCATTCGTTGAAATGACTTAATAAAGTCAGAAAACTGCAAGCGAGGATTTGGAAATGGTTTTGTGATGCACAAAAAAGCTGCTCACAGCTGCCTAATATGACTATTATGTGGTGACAAAACATCTCCAGAAGCGCCTCAGAAAAAAAAAAAAAAAAAAAAAAAAAGAAGCTTTTGTGTGTGCAACAGCAGTGTTATTCTGAAGTGGCTTAACCTCTGTACAGTATAGAACTGTAAAGTATGCATGAGTGTGTGCTGCAAATGCCACAATATGGTAAACGCACTATACAGGCTGAAAGTGATAATGATTTTTTATCAGTTTATTTTGAACCTCAAACATGTTCACAACTTTTGTTTTGTTTTAGTAAAATGTCTGAATAGGTTGACTTAAAATATTTACCATCTCTCTTACAGTCATACTTTGTCACTGACTATGACCCCACAATCGAAGACTCCTACACCAAGCAGTGTGTGATTGATGAAAGGGCGGCCAGGCTTGATAGTAAGTGGACTTTGCAAAACAGAACACAACCAAAGTCAGCACACACACAGTCACGCTCGCACACATAAACAAACTGCATTAGTTTGCTCCTAGAGAGCTGATTTTGTAAAGTGTGTTTTTGCTGCAAGTTATTCTGTGTGCGTTTGTTTGTGCCCACGCACGTGTTTGTGCTGTGCAGTCCTCGACACGGCTGGACAGGAAGAGTTTGGAGCCATGAGAGAACAATACATGAGGACAGGGGAGGGCTTCCTGCTTGTCTTCTCAGTCACTGACAGAGGAAGGTAAGTGACAGTTTTCATCATGTGCAAAGATGCACACAAACTTGTATGTCTCTTTCTCTCTTTGCACACCTCTGTTTACTCTTCACAGCGGCGCACTCTCTTTTCCTCCTCCTCCTCCTACTGAGCATCTGACTCTACTAAAACCATAAATCTTGCATTGACACACTCACTTGTTGCCGCCTGCACTTCCGGACCTCGCTGTTGTACTTGTTGTCATTTTTCTTTTGTTCTCAACACTTCCTCCCTCACCCTGCTCCATTTAATCCACCTATTCGCTTACCTTAGCTTTCTATTTAGTGCCAGTATGTTCTATTTAAACAATGGCACGCATGGGCAAGTGTAGCAATCTTTAGATTCACAAAACACTTAAGTAGGAGGCAAATATGTTCTTTATTCTGAACCCTTCAGGATGTTGACTTTTTGATTCACCTATGTGTTCACCGACAACATGTATGTGTGTTTACTGACAACACAGTGGGGCACAGTTTTTTTTTTAATCCCTTAAACTTCACTTAGTAGTGAGTCAGAGTCATGTGGTGAAGCTAAAACAAGTTTAAAGCTCACACAACCTCACCCAAAACTGCTTTAAATTCAGGTTACCCAAAATACTGAAATATCTCACTTTGAAACAGTCGTTTTCATTCCTGGCTGATTTGGCGATACCTGTGGTAGTCATGGTAACAGCAAAAGGAATTAATGTGAAAATGTCTTCTGCTTTTCTACAAATGCAACAGACTGGTGTGTTTGTTTGTTTCACTAACATGTACACTGAGGTCACATTAATGAAGTGAAAAGCATGGACAGTAAACAGTGAGGCTGTCACCTACTAGATAAATCGCATACCTACACTGTTACGTGGTGAATCCCGTATGCTTATGTAGGTAATCACAGAAGTTGCAGGCTCTGGTTGAGGCATGAAAATGACTTTTAATGGGATTATTGCAGAAAATAGATGAAACTGGGTTTATCAGCTTCAAATTTAGTTTAATTAATTTTTTTAAGTTATGAAGACGATATGGTGGTTAAGTCACCCTCATAATATTTCTCATGACACGCTATGCTGTTCCTTTTGCCTCCTTGTCGCTGCCCATCCTCCATGTCGTTGTGTCCATGCCCAGCTGTGCAAAGAGCTGCATTCCCTTGTCCCCACCCACTATCCCCTCCCAATGTTTATGTTGTAAACAGCCTTTCCTTCCTCCATTTATATTAGTCAAGTCTTTCCAGATTTACTATGTGCTCACCACGGCTGGAATGCCGTCCTGGGTTTGTGGTTGCTTTCTGCCTCTCTGCCCCCCCCGGGGGCAGCAGTCAGGGTCAGTTCACAGAGCAGAGGCTTAGATAAACACATTTCATGTTGCTATAATAGTGTGGCAGACTTCCTTCTCTTTGCTGCTGACATGTTCATCCCTGTGGATCAGCCTCTGTGGTGATTACCCCTGACTTTTGTTTGGAGATAAATGCAGGCATCCAAACATTAGAAAGCCATTGATGAGAAGAAACTGCATAACGACATGCAATGTGTTTTGCAGCTTTGAAGAAATCTACAAATTCCAAAGACAGATTCTCCGAGTCAAAGACAGAGATGAATTCCCAATGATCCTTGTAGGAAACAAAGCAGATCTGGAACTACAGAGACAAGTAAGTCCCACAAATTACAGAGATCTAAAACCGTTGACTTACATTCACATGGCTTTATCACTTGAGGAGATAATATCAACCGGTCTTTAGGGATTTACATTTGCATGCTGTGAAGTGGAAGCACTGCAGCTGCAGCTAGATGCTCAGATACAACAGGATGTGTATGAAAGAATCAAAGAGGCAGGAGACTCAGTGGTGTCAGGAGAGGAGGATTGACAGAGAAGGGAGAGTGATGAAACATGCATTTTTTGGCTGTTGGTATGCAGTCACTGTTTCTTTTAGTGAATCCACAGCACCCCCTAATGGCACAACTAAGTATTGCAGACACATTCAATCAGGTTTTCACTCACAAACATCAGTTTTTAGCATTTTAAACCAATAGAACAAACTTATTTTGGTTATACAGTGCTCTAAATAATTGAAATGTACTTTTAAAAAAATGCTTGACTATGATAAATGTAATACTCAGGAGAATGAGTAATAACTTTTAATGCTAATTCTAAACATTCAATGTAACTCACAAGTCAAGTTAAGTATGTAACTGCAAAAATAACATTAAAATACACATCAACCTAAATACAATGCAAAAAAAAAAAAAAAAGATTGCATTTTATATTTATATTCTTGGTTTCTTGGAGTTACAAATTATTTTACTTGTGCAAACCTCAGTTGACATTTGTTATTCTATTCATTTTATTTCAGGTAACCCAAGAAGAGGGCCAGCAGCTGGCCAGGCAATTAAAAGTCACATATATGGAGGCTTCAGCCAAAATCCGAATGAATGTAGACCAAGCTTTCCACGAGCTGGTTAGAGTAATCAGGTAAGGGACTCTTTAAAGACAGCAATATGGTTATATTAAGGATAACTGTCAATAACATGGGAAAGGTTTTGGCTCATGTGAATGTAACATTCATTATTCTCGTTTTAAGATGTCATTAAGTTCAGCACCGTGGTTAGAAGACACATACAAATAAACAATGTGCGAATGAAGAAGACATCTTTATCAGTTTGATAAAGTGCTGCAAACACACACAACTAAATGCAGAAATGTCATATAAGAATCACAAACAATGGATGTTTCCATGGGGATATTAAGGCCAGATCCATACATTTTATTTCAGGTGTCAAAAGTCTTGTTTTGTAAGTCACCTTGAAAATGACAACGTAGTTTTTAGCTCTCACAGTCGAACGCATAGTAAATTCCACCCCCCATCCTGAGTTATATCCACGTGTGGATAATTGGGCTCCCTTAGGGCTCAGAGAAGGACTTGTTTTCCTGGTTTGTTGGAAAACTACAACAGACAGCGTTGTCTACGTGCTTGGACTAACTTACTAATTCAACAATCACACACAGTGACAGTGGGGAGACTCGGCCCATGTGAGACGCAGTGGTCAATAATCGTTTGACACCAGAAAGATGGTATTGATGGAAGCCTGGCAGGAGCAGATTTACAGTATTTAGTCTGGTAGCTACTCCATCAAATATTAATAGTTTGAGGTTAAGAACGGCTGCACAGTGGTATGGTGGTCAGCACTGTAACATTTTGTTGTCTTACGTTTAACTGATTTGATAACATCTCTAATTAGTAACTGACTTTATCACGTAAATGTTAACCAATGTGTCTCAGCCAGGTTTATCACTTGAAATGGATCCATTATTGGTTGTTGCGCTACTTGCAGCACATGTTTCTGTTTGAGATTAAAGCCCATATCTCACCAAACTGTACAACACTGTACAGCAGCGCTGCACCTAGCATGAGCATGAGTGTGTATGCTGTTCTTATTTAAGGGATCTGAGGCTCACTGTGGATGTACCCAGAAATCCAATCTTGTGTCATCTGATGTGTTTTGCATTGACTTCTTGTTAGTGTAGATGTCTCTTTCCTTGAACACTGTCCTCAAAGTGAACACTTCAGTAGAAACAGTAGGTCAGTGAATAGAATAGAATAGATCTTTAATGACCTGTATACATAAGAAGATAAACAATAGTAATTGAGTTTATAGAGAATAAAAAAATAGTAAATATATGTATATTATACAAAGTTGTGCTCAGATGTATTCATCCCCTTTCATTAAAGAAAAGGCTGAATTTACAACAGTCACTCAAATAACTGGAGGCTTAAAAAGGAACAATAACTAAAAATTTGCAAAAATATAATTTAGTAATATAAGAGTTTTTTGGGTTTTTTTCATATAATTGAGTTGAAGAAAAAAACCAAATTGGTCCTGGACAAATGCACTTTTCTGTTGAACAGTGGGACAAAATACCTGTCAACAGGTGCAGAAGTCTGACTGAGAGGAACAGAAAACACCTGACTGTAGCGGAAACAAAGGATTGTTCAACAAAATATTAGTTCATGAGTGATGTAATATGTAATAAATTATCTTTTTTGTTTGCTTTTTAAAAAAAAATATTTCTATTGAACCAGAAGTAGAAAATAATGTAATGATTTTCATAAAATTTGTATTTATTATTACCTTAGTCAATTTCAGCTTATTTTACAGGCAGCTGTTTTTTTCCTTCTTTCATGAAAGGGTATGAATAAATATGTGCACAACTGTAAATACACATAGATACCTGATGTGAAGACAATGTAAATCTAATCCAATCCAATCCAATCCAGTTTATTTATAAAGCACCGTTAAAAACAACAAAGTTGACCAAAGTGCTGTACAGAAGAAACAATAAAACATACATATTTACATCATAATGGGGCATCAGCACATTGTTAATAGTAAAACAACCCTTTAAATTAGTCAAATGCCAAAGAGAAAAAAGGAGTCTTCAGACAAGACTTAAAAACAAGAAGCGATTCAGCCTGTCTAATGTACAGGGGCAGCTTATTTCACAACTTGGGACCAATAACAGAAAAAGCTCGGTCACCTCTCAGTTTACGCTTCGTCTTAGGAACCACAAGCAGAAGTTGATCTGTGGACCTCAGAGAGCATGTAGGGGAATACCTCACCAGCAGGTCTGACAGGTAGCGAGGGGCCAGACCGTTTAGGCATTTAAAAACAAAGAATTTAAAAATCAATTCTGTAATGGACAGGGAGCCAGTGAAGGGAAGACAAAATTGGTGAAACATGGTCAGACTTTCGAGATCCAGTTAAAAGACGCGCTGCAGCGTTCTGCATGTAAAGATTGTGCAGCTTTTTTTTCCCCAGTTGCAGCATTTCTCAGTGGTTAAAATGTGCCAATAAAAAGTGGGTGCATTAAGCAGCATTCCTAAATAACGGAGTAGATAGGTTGTGATGAAATTTGCTAATATTTTGGAAATTGCTTTCTAATCAGCCTGGATTTAGGGGAATCTTCACTTATGCTGTGTGTCTATTTTGTCTTAATATTTCTGTCTATCTGCTGTTTTCTAGGAAATTCCAAGAACAGGAATGTCCACCGTCGCCAGAACCTACAAGAAAAGAAAAAGACAAGAGTGGCTGCCATTGTGTGATTGTTTGAGTCTGCCTTATCACTGTAACTCATGCAGCTACTCTCCCACTCCCTCCCACCCACTCTGCCTGACATCACATCCCAAGTGGATGACTGACCGCTGCCTTCTCCACATGCATGACTTCAGACAGCCTTTTCTGAGATACTTTGACCAGGAACTGCTGTTCCCAGGACATCGCTACGGACAACTGACAATGCCAAATTTTAACACCACTCTACCTTCAGTCACTATCTGATTCACATAAGAGAGTCCCAACACTAAACATTGCCTTCTAAATCAACCTGACAAATTAATGTTTTATATACTGAAGGACTTCTCTTGCCTTGTAGTGACATTTGTACTTGCTACCAAGATTGAATGAAATCTATATACCCAGAATGTTAATAAATTTCTTTAGTTTCTGGCGACTGACCAGAGCAGAGAAATTATCTTATGAAGCTTTGCGTATGTTGTGCCATATCCATCTTTACTCCCATGTGCTAACCTGCTACTGTACATATGTGACATTCGTTGTGATTTTTCAAAGTGTATTTCTAATCTATTAAATCACCGCAGTGCAGTGTGTGAGGTTGAGTTTGGTTTTACATATAAGAAACTGAATATGTATGTATATAAATATAATGCCTAGACAGCCCTTAATGCTCAAATGATACACCCCTCTGGCATCCTGCAGTGGATTCTTGACTTTCTCTGTGGTTCTTGCTTTTGTTTTTGAATTGCCAAATATGGAGTGTCTACTGTATCTGATTTTTTTTCTTTTAAAAAGTCTTACAGATCGAATGATTGTTATCCTGCAGCATTTTTTCAGTTGAGAAGCAAAGTTATCTGAATTATTTCCTTGAAGGAGAAGGTCCAACCAACATTGGTTGACTACTGGCTGACAGACAAGATTTTTGGTAGCACATCGAGTAGCCTTGAAATGACCATGATTTCAGACAAACACTGTATGCTCTATAATCAGCTTTTGTCGAGTAATGTTAATGGGTATATTTGTTGCAAATTATGAAGCTACCAGAGCTCAGTTGAGTTCAGATCATTCCAAAAACACATCGGTTCAGTCTCTGAAATAGATCCAAGTAACGGCTTCACCATTCCAGTAACACAATGGCAAATGTGTTTGTCTTGTGTCCATGAGTTATTCTGTATCACAAAAATATTTTGTCCCCATCTGTCTGCTGGTTGGAAAAACCAGGACAAGTGGAAATATCGAAATGAACACCGTCTTTAGTGGTACATGAACTTACCCGACCTGCCACGTATGGAGCTGTGATCACTGCTGACACAAAATAATGTTCCACCTTCCCTTTCCACCTCTGTACTTCTGTTCAGGCTCTCCAATGAAGTGCTGCAGTCTGTTTAGCATATTGTCATCTTGTAATATAAACAAAATCAGATGATGGATTAATGAACTTGATTAAATGTTTCTACTCTACTTTTATACATTATTTTCTTATCAAACTAGTTGACGAATATTTTTATATGTTTATAAGTGAGTACATGTTCACAGCGCGGCTGTGTATATATGTAAAGAAGAATATTTAATTCTCTTATTTTCAGCTGAAAATGACTGTTTGGCCCAAATTTAGCTAAATTGGAATATTCCCCCACTTGTGACCAATAATGTGTGTGTTTGTTTTTTTTTTTTTCTCTTATTCTGGCTTCCGAATGGAAAATATATCTCTTTTGAGGTGTTAACCACCAGCTTGTAGTGTTAAAAGAAAAATGCTGGGTTAAGTAGGAGAGGATTTAGAAATTATTGTGGTCATTATGCTGGATCTTAAAAGCACCTAAATGAATAACTATTATCACTGAGATTTTAAATATTCACTTTCCATCTTATTGCAAATACTAGTGTACACTCAAATCCTGTTTTGTTTTTTTCTCCTTCCACATTACTGTCTTTTGCCCTGTGTCTAGCTTTTGGTGCTAAAATAAAATCTGTCATTGAGCCAGATTGGTTATAGAATCTTTTACTTTTTTCTGATAGAATTCAAGAAGTTATGCAGAGTTCAATCATTATTTATGATGTAAATCTAACAAGTAGTCATATGGCCATGCAATTCTTAAAAGTAGTGAGAAGTGATATTTCACTTTCCTTTCTTGAAAAAAAAAAAACATCTTTACAGTTCTCACAAAAAGTTGAGGTTTTATTGAGTTTCTCTTAACTTAGTACAAAAGGTAAGGTTGTTTGTGTTTGGTTTATTGTTTTTCTCCTTTAATAATACCATCTGGTGTTGATAGGTCTGATTTCTCTACTTTAAAATGAAGTATACTTTATAAAAATGGTGCTTTAGTGGAACAATAAACACAGCCAAGAAAGGGTAGTGCCTCCAGAAATGTGCCCAAATATATTCTCCTGTTGGTGTTCACTTTTGTTTTAGGCTGCTTTGTAGATGGGATGATTGCACTCTCCCAAATTAATAAGGAAAAATCAACACATTTTGAACGTGATACTGTCTGGTAATCAGCAGCGTGTGGACCACCCATAAGCAGCCACAGCAGGTTGGCGGTTCTTCCTCATGCTAGTCATCAGCAACCAGAAGTTGTTGAAGGTCAACCAGCAGGGTTGTGTTGGTCACTCTAGCACGAAGATATGGAGACATGGAATCGCCACCGGGTCCAGAATCTCATTTTAAAATGTATGCCTATCAATGAGGAGGCAGTCCTACATCTGTGACAGGAACAATGGGTAGCATTTGTATCTAAAATGAACAAACACAGGAGAATATTGCAGTGGATTTTGGCACATTATTTTGAGTCATATGTTTAGTGTGTTGTTCATACTACAACTGCACAATCCTTCTAAATTAAAAATTATAGCCTAAAGGTGAATAATGAGGAAATCCATCTCTTGCTTTCTAATAAAAGTGTTGTTAAATAGGAAAAACAATAAGCACACATTATATAATAATCTTCTTTTGGTTGTGTACAAATACACATCTTGGTCAGACCTTGACCCATTTTAAAATATACCATCAGCCTTTCCCTTGCTTTTAACAATTAATTGCACCAACCAAATAGACTAAAAGATCTGACACTATTAACTTCTTAAAATAGTTTATATTACAAAGATGAAATGGTAAATCAGAGAACATAAGGAAAATGGTAAATCATATGCCAACAGACACCTTCAAAGCTTCTTGCTGTAGTTTTCTTTTGTAGAACAGTTTATACTATTATTATATATTTAATACTTCAAAATCAATCCACATTTTCATTATGTCATGTGTGTCAGTGATGTTGCAGAAAGCAACCATAGAGTACATTTTGTATCTTCATGATGCAGTCAGTGAAAATATGTATACAATTAAAAGAAAGCCCTTCTAGCAAAACTACTGGTACAGATGCATAAAAAAACGTTTTAATTTAAAATCTAATTATTCTAAGGTTTTGTTTGTTTTGGACATTTCATGCCTTTCCAGTGTTTTTACACTCTACTCCTTGCAGCTGATGCAACCTTGTTTTTTTCATCACTTAATTAATTTAAAAATCCTAAATCTAATTCTGGGAATGAACCAGAATTTTGATTACAAATAACAAGGTCTACAGAGCATTAACATATCCATACAGTTTATAACTTTAATGAAGAGGTTGCAAAAGCCACATCAACACCATGGTGACTATGCAAAGTTTAACAGGCAAAAATGTCACGTGGTTACATGGGAGTAGGCTAAAAGCAGGTGTTTGTACGAGTGTGTAACAGCAATTAACGCTGTAAAATGCAGTGCCACCGTGAATAAATAGTTGTTGATTGAAAAATAACATTTACGGAAGCCGAGTTTTCTTTAAAAAAACAAAATCAAAAACAAAAAAAAAACATTAAATGACCATTGTAGTCACAATATAAGACCCCTCAAGAAAAAAAGTGTCTCACTTGCATGTGCCACACTTTTCCTGGTCTGTGCTCCTGCCTGGACCCCACATCTAAACCCCAGATCCATACACAATTCAAATAGTTAAACATGTACAATATAGTGACATAATTGTGTGATATCTGCTTGGTATCTTGATATCTCTGTGACCTTTTACCAATGAATACTCGAACAAATCACAGTTTTCAATAGCTACACTTTTCATTGGTATTCTACTTTTTAGACAATTTTATTATAACGACGCCTACCTCAGGTTTGTCACAAACAGCGGGACACAGTCAGAGAACATAAAAACCAGCAGCGAGTCCCAGTCAATGAATTTTCTAACGGTCGCCGCGCGTGTACAGTGGGCTGACAGCTCCCGCTCCCCTCTCTATAGTGGTATAGTCCACAGTGGCGCTTCTGGCTGTGCTCTGCCCTCCCTGCTCATTCACTCAAAGCCTTTCCAGTACTTCTTGTTTCGCACTAGTAAAAACGGAGCGTTTGCGCCTTTAGGTCCCCCCTCTTGTCGTCTCACTATCCAGTTCTGCTTGTCCGCTTCGCCTGGGGGACATGGAGGGAGTCAGCAGCAACAGGAGCATGTCTTACAGCAGATGGAGTTATGACAGGTAAGCCATATTTCCCTTTATGACAAGTGTAGGGTGCGTTTAAAATCACTATCTAGTCTGAAACGTTTCGTTGGCATTATCAAGGAAGGCCAATGTTGTAAACGTTGAAGCCATGTCTTTATGGGAACCCTCCCCCCTCCTTCTCTTCCTCCTCTTCCTCCCCCTCTTACTGTGTGCAAATTAGTTGTCAACGGGTTTGAAAATGAGAAATTGTGTCAGCATCACCTTGCATACTGACTGATGCACGGGAAGCTTGCTTCACTGGATGTTGTTGGTCAGTTCACAGCCGACCATTATCACACCGTGAACACATTCCTATGGTTGCAACTCTTTCTATCTATCTATCTATCTATCTATCTATCTATCTATCTATATATATATATATATATATATATATATATATATATATATATATATATATACATATACATATATATATATATGATTCGTTCACTACTGTATTTGACCAGTGGCACAAATTCAGTGCAAAACCTGAACAAAATGGGCAGAAAGTTGGCAGACCATCTCAGAAGAGGTCCCTGTGATTAACACCTCACATTATTGTGCCAAGTCAAAACACAGAGAATAAATGATAGAGCCAACCTGAGGGGCATTGGTGGGCTACAGTTTGATAATTTTTGTATTTAAAAACAATTACTCTCATTTAGAAAGGACTCAAAACAAAGAAGGATTACATGAATGAGAGATGCGATGTGATGTTTTCCTAACCATGTCCATCACAAGTGTGAATGAGTCAGTTGCTGAATTGACGTGACTGTTTGACGAAGCATGTTCAAGTGAAAAGATGAAGTGCTTTGAGTTTATCCACATGCTCAGCTACCACAAGCATTTTCAGAAATACTGACCGTACGCTGTTTGTTATTGATTAATCAATTCCTTTTAGGTCATACTGAGCCATAAATTTGGAATACAGTGGATGCTTGAAGATGCTGTTTCTGAATCATTGATTACTGGAGGCTTAGGCTGATGAGGTTTTACCCTGACAGCACAAAATATGTTGGTTCAGACAGTATAATTGGTATTCTGAATCTGTGTGTGGACGCCCAAGAGACTGTTGCCAGAGCTGGTGGTCTCTTAGCCTCCTAAGATTTGTTACAGCACTTTGACGGTTTATATCCTAATTGTGTGCAGCATTGTAAGAGGCACAGATGTTTGCGGAGTAAAGCAGGAATGCCATGTGATATTTTTATTTCAAAAGAAGTATTTTAATTCACATTTTTCTGATTTTTCATTTTATGCTGAGATATCTTATTTTGTCTGTTTTCTAAATTTTTCTAATCTTAATCTAATTCCATTTGTCCATTTTCTAAACCCACTTCATCTTGTTTAGGGTAAGTGGGTGGTAGGGGGCCTGAACTCATCAAAGCTGTCATCATGTGAGGGGCAGAGTACACCCTAGACTGGTCAGTAGTCCATCTCAGGTTCAACACAAGGACAAATGAGAAAACCGGCCATTCATCCACACCAAAGAGTCAATTTAAAGCTCTCTGTCATCCTTGCATACTTTTTGACAGTGGTGGGAGTAAAACATGATAATTACAGCTACACTCTGCTTTAACTGGTTGGAATTTTCAAGCAAAATTGAGAAATTAACATCTACTGAAATTTTTTTAGAGGCTCAAATAAATTCTACAAAATAAAAATTTGTATTTGGTAATAAGGAGAAACTTCTGTGATAAATGATTGCCTGAAGTCCAGACGTCATCACCAAAGTAGGATTTCTGTCCTTTATGAGGCTTTGCCAAGCCTTCATCAGCAGCTGTCTTCAGTCCATCTGAAATGAGGTCAGACCTAAAGAAGGCGAGGATATTAATAAATCATATCCAAATGTTTACAAGAGCCCCTTTTTTCCCTTTGCATGGACAACTTATAAATGCCATTTGTGGGTTAAGCAATGCACCATATTCACCAAAAATGGTTTTGAGAAGTTTTCCGAAGCATATCCAGTAATTTCCACAAAGGAGTCATGACTGGCTTTAATGTTGTACTGCCTAAGTTGCAGATTCATCATATTATGTGCTGTATGTTATTAAATCTTTGCAGTTTTACATTTTTTATTACACCTTACAATAACCCTGACCATCTATACTCAGTCACTTGTTGTATTAACCTGTGGTGAGATCTTGCATTCAGGTTAATATATTTAATCTTTTTTTTTTTTTTTTTTTTTAAATACAGAAACTAATGTTTAATATACATTTTAAGGGATTTCCAACATGTTTTCCTTCATCAGACATTCATCCAGCAGGGATTTAATAACACAATTTGCCACTAGACATGCAAAATAAAATACACTATAAATAATTGCTCATCTTTTAAGACTCCCCCACAGGATGTAGGTGTGTGACTGTGTCATGTTGGTGGGTTTTTGAAGGCATTGTAATTCATGGTGTAGCCTGTTAATTCTTTGAACAACTAGCTGTACAATCACACCTTGTCCTGGCATCTACTCAGTAAACACTAGTTCCAAGAGATGGAAGGGCAAGGTGGCCTGACAAGATACAATTCAGAGCCTGCAGATCTGGATTTTTTTTTATGGTTTTAACCACACATAAAGGTTAGCTTTAATCTCCCTGTGTACTTTGTGCTACCATTGTCAAACACAGGTTAATCAGGTATAGAAAAAACATAGAAAAAAGCATACTGTGCTGCAATTTTGAGATGAGAACGAGTGAAAAAGTGTTTTGATTACAATTAATGAGGATCATGCTGTAGTAATATCACTTCGTACCTCATCACCTTCAAAACTGCTGAACCATTTGTAAAATATGACCACAATCCATTTTTACAGATTTCAGCAATGGATCATGAAGTGGTTGAACCACAGTTTAAAAGAATATCTCTGATGATCCAGACTGAAAGATACAAACAGGCCAACCAGCTTTGGATTAATTTTCTAAATTAATTTCTTTCTTTTAATTACTTACAATGAAGTATGAACAATTTCCCAGGTCTCCTATAGAGCATATTGATCCGCTCTGACCCAGGGGCTCCACATTTCAGTAATGTCAGTGGATATATTTGATCGCATTGGTGATGCACTGACTGCTCAATCATGAATGCCAATTTACTGTCACAGTATGTTAAACTCACCAAGTTTTATCAAATGTTTTTTGTTTTTCTGTTTGTTTATTCATTACAAAATTATGTTGTAATTAATAATATTAAATAACTACAACCATTTAAAAGAAAAATGTTTAGAACCCAAATGACAATAATGAACTAAGATATTTCCAATAAGTCCACAGACTGCTTTAAAACACTTTTCTATTTCCTCTTTTTGTGCAGAAACCAGACTGAAATGTTCTTACATATCTCATAGATATAACTTTATTCAATACATTCATTAAATAAAATGCACACTCATGAACCTTTGCATCTATTTGTGTTTTAATGAATCAAAAGTAGTATTGATCAGTTCAGTCATCATTGTTTTCTTTTCTTTCTTTTATTGCTGCCTTCCCTTCCTGCTTTGGTCATAGCAGCTGCGTTGTTTTCCAGCCTGGAAGAAATATTGGGATTTTTCCTCAACCCCAGATTTTCATCATGAATGTATCCTGAGTTTACAAACTGGAGTTTATTGACCAAATTTAACCAGTATTGCATCACTGCTTCGTTGTTTGGGTTAGTTAACAAAAGATCATCTAAAGCCTTGATATGTTAACTGCTTTGTAGTTTAAATTCTAGTACTTGCAATGAAATCATTGATTGTAAATAAAGTAAATCATGTTTTTCTCTTTTATGTTATTCTTTGACATTTAACCAGTGAATATTTGCTGCTTTGTTATTCTATAGTGACTGCAGTGCCAGTCAATCAGTGTGGTCTAATATATCCAGGGCTGCAGAATTCATATCTCAGATTACTAACTTCTCAATATAGTTTTAGTGAAAGTAGATTTTAATCTTTATTGTCTCATTTTGCTTATGCCTTGGTTCATGATTGAGCCTGTCCTAGTGGCCTTGTATTGACACTGATGTGATGACGCAGAGTGAACATTAAATATAAATAAAGTCAAATAATTATGAAATGTTTAGTCAGGCTATGCCCTGTGATGGACTGGTGACCTGTGCAGGGTGTAACCCGGCTCTCAAGCCATGATTGATGGGATAGGCTCCAGCTTACCCCTGACCCTGAATTGGACAAGCAGTTAAGCAAATGGATAGATGAATAGACAGGCTGTATAGGTGTCAAGAAACAGCAGTTGTGTGTTGGATTAATCTGTTGTGTGTGTAAAATGTAGCTGATGGTGAGTGTGCATGTGAGTCTGTTTGTGATCAACATTGTTAACTGAGAAATGAGTCATTTAGATGGTTTGGAGAAAAATAACATATTACATAAATATAATACAAACAGTAAAGGAAAAGAGTCTCCTGATGACGTGGTACTAATCAGATGCCATTATTTTGTTGTTCTTCTTCCATGTAATCCTTCTTTTCCCTTGACCAACAATTGTTTTTGCATCTTAAACAGTTTATGAAACATTTCACTGTTGCAAAGTTTAGCTGGACAAAAATCTCATTTTCCAGTGTCATTGTTTTTTGATGAAGTAGCTCGGCCCCATTGAATATTATACAATGTTGTATTTTATTCCTCAGTGATTGAAACCAGTTTTTAGATATTTTGAGGGAGTGATGCTTCAGTGTAAAATCCTTTGCCACAGTCAGCAGAATTTCTGCAGTCACAATTCTATTAATCTAAAAGACAGTCAACAAACATAAATTATGCTTAAAAAGTAGTCGAAGTAGACAAGATAAGTTAGCCTGTTTTACACTTATTGCTAATGTATTGTCTAGTTCCAGCATGGTCTCACTAAAATGTGTGAAATAAGGTTTTTCCACATGTTTAATAGGTGAAAGTTTTACAGTCCAAACTCAAAAATTGTGAAATGATCACATTTTCATAAACAGTTTTGTGTCAGGTAAAGCTGCATCTCAAAGTGAGAGCATTGACCAGTGGGTCTTAAACTACAGTATATAATCACTGTTGATGTTTAGTTTTTAAACCAAACCATGTAGATCAATATGAACCAAAGCTATGTACTAAACTAACCATTAATGGTTTGATACAAAGTAGAAAAATGACCCCAGCCGAGAAAATATGGAAAAAAAAAATGTGGAAAATGTTTGAGGTTTAAAACAGCTTACCCATCCAAGGGGTAATAATCACACTATATTCAGAAATTAGGCACTTTTACCCAAAGTATCGAAGTAAGGAAAACATTTTGATGTGCGAGGTTCAAGAGCTTTCCTAACAGTACATCAATATGTAGATTGGAAGTTGGGGATTGAGCCAGAGACTTTTCCTCCTGAAAAACATCTGCATTGCATGCTATTAGCTGGATAAATCTATCAGTCTAAGTGTTTTTTGCTTTGGTTAGTTGCTTTCATCTGCTTCTTTCTGACACACATACACAAAAAAAAAAAAACATTTCACAAAAGGAGTTGGCACTGTAAGCCAATTCTTCAGCCTTCACCTAAATGCCTATGTTTCCCATAATCCTCATTCATAACAGCTTCACCATATTTTTCTTTATCAGAGTTGGATGGTATGATACTAGTGTGACACTATCAGCATTCACTATTCTTGCAGCGTATCCAATTGTTGTTTTGGACCTGAATTTATACTTTTACTCTTTATTGTATTTTATAGGTAATACACTCTCTAAATCAGCAATCACCAACTCCAGACATCTTGGGCCAATGCCCTGCAGGTTTTAGAAGTTTCTCTGCTGCAACACACTTGATTCTAATCAGTGGGTTGTCAAGAGGCTTTTGCAGAGCTTGATAACAAGCTGGTGGAGAACTGTTTTAGTTGAGTGAAGTGTGTTACAGTGGAAAAAAATCTCTAAAACCTGCAGGACGCTGGCCTAAGATATCCAGAGTTGGTGATTCCTTGTCTAAATTCTCTGCATGTATCTACTAAAACTCCAGTGGTATACTGTCTCTCTGCTTATGCTGCTTTAAGTGCTGCTTATGATTATGAAAAGGTTAGACGCAATGGGATACTGACAGATTTTGCAAATGGAAGACAGATTGCTATACTTATGTAATGCTGCTGATTGGTAAATACTAGTACAAGGTACCAAGGTATAAAAAAAATAGTATTCTGACATTTTTCTATGTTGTGGCAAGCTGTTACTGTGAGTAAAGCTTATGGACTCTGGTTTTAAATGGAATGATATCTGATGTAAAACAGAAAATAGCACTTTGTGGAATACATTTGACCCAGAACATACAAAACTCTTTTTATATCTGTTTTGTATCTGTTTTGTTGGAGTTTAAATATGACATGAGTCAGCTAGGTTTAATCTGAACTGCCAGCTGCTGTGAGGATTCATTCAACAATTCAAGTCCTATTACAATGAGAGCAAAATGATAAAACTACATATCTATTGTAATATAAATCATGTATGTGTATCAGATATGCAAGCCTGAGCCTAAGGTCTTTACATTGTATTAGAAAATGGCTAAATGAATCATTTGTTGCTTTGAGGTGTTAAGGAAGATTATCATGCCGCTGTGTAAGTCTGCTGAAGATTCAGTAGAAAGGTGTGGAGGTGTTTGTGTTGTACAGATTTTCATGACTTCATGAATTTATCTGTAATGACTGATACAAAAAAGAAAGAACAAAAGCTGATTTATTTATCCTTAATTTCTGAGCTTCAAATTAGGTTCCAGTTCTTTAGACAGGCATTGATTATAAGCAGTTTAATGTAAAAATTGAACATCCATTCATAGTAACTTAATATTTAAGATTTAGAATCCTTTTGGTTTCACCGTAAAGAAACAGTGCATCCCATAGAAACCTTGAGATATCTTAAAGTAAAAGCAAAAACAATGTATTTTTAT
Organism: Telmatherina bonti; assembly: GCF_933228915.1. NCBI lineage: Eukaryota > Metazoa > Chordata > Actinopteri > Atheriniformes > Telmatherinidae > Telmatherina > Telmatherina bonti. The sequence goes on along the minus strand of NC_136619.1, from coordinate 26,534,807 downwards.
TTATCTTTTTATTTATTGGTTTTTAACAAAAGCTAATACTTGATATTACGATTTAAAGAGGTGATTTTGTCAAACGACTGGCATTGTCTCTGCTAAGATATCATAAGTATTAAACGGTACGAAGGTGTTTGTAGCCCGATCACTTTGATGGCTTTGGGGTCTTGTTAAAACTGAGGAGGATGTTGGTTCTTCTTCACATCAAAGTGGATTAGTGTTGAAATGCCCTTTGAGCAGCAGGTGTGCTTTTGGAGCAGAAATCTGGGGCAACATAACAGTCCAGCTGTACTCAATAGGATGGGTGCTCCAAGAAAGAAAACTGAAAAATATGACAGCTAGTAATGTGGTACTTAATTCTTTGTGAGAGTTTTACTTTGTGAATTTGAAGATCAAGTGATGCTTGACAGATCAGATTTAATTTAAACATAAAGTTTGTCCACTCTCGACATGAAAACGATTTTGCAGATGTGCTGCTTCATTACCATCACCTCTTGTCTCCAAATGAGAATTTCTGTTGGTCCTTATGCTACCTGAAATGAAGGTAGGAACTTGTGTGTCAGCCACAAAAAAGCTGCAAAACTACAAGCTTATGTTTCAGTGGCAAATGTCAGTATATTACACGCCTCCTCATTATAGGTGTTTCAGTCATTTTACAAATTCCTGCAAGATTTGGCTGAGCTATGCGTCTGTTGCTGTCGATGGAAGACAAAGTTTTCTTCAAAGAAAGGACTTTACAAAAAGGATAGCACAGGTATTTACATTTGTACTGATATCAAATTTGTACTTTCTGCTCTGACTACAAGATAATTTTCTAGTGCTTTCTAAAATTACCAGTATTTAAAAAAAAAAAAACTTTTAATAAGTATTACACATTTCAGATAGAGCGTTACTAACAATATTACGATATACTTTCTCACATCTGGGATCAGTTTTATTTCTAGCTGGATCAGGCATGTCATGTTCAGAGAAATAGACATGTGGTAAAGCTGCAGCATGCTGCAGCTACCCTGTCTAAGGAGCTGCATAGTCCCCCTATGAGATGGTTGAGACTTAAACAGCATGTCTTTATATTGTGTTAAGGGCAAAACTCCAAATTACTCCTATTGTTACTTCCAGTACAGTCATTTACTGATTTATATACACTTTTTAAAATAAATGTGATTATGTAATAAACAGTCAATTCATGAAGATAATGGGACCCCTTGCTGAGAATTATAATTGGCTCTGATTGCCACTTGATTAACTGTATTAAAAGTTGTAGCTGTAGTTATAGTACAGGGTTCACATTTTTAAAGTATTACAAAGAGATAATTAGATTTTGATACTAATATGGATAAGTTCAATGAATAAAGTGGTTTCCCAACCAGGAGCTTTTGTGAATAGTTGCCACCATGATGAATGATGAAAATAATGTTCACTAGACTTTTTTTCTTTCCTTATTTAGTTCATGTAAGAATAATTAACTGAATTTTTCTTGAACTGCTCTTTTTTTTTTTTTTTTTTAAATCTCATTGACATTTGGTATTCATTTTATTTCCTAACCTTATACAAGCTTTCTCCCTGTCACCCACCTATGAAAAATGCCATACTGGTCAGAGCTGAAAAACGAGAATGTCGAAAAGCTGAATGCAGGCTGCAGAAAACAAAGCTGCAGGTTCACTATGAGATCTATAAAGAGAGACTGGGGATTTATAATCTGTAGCTGAGAAATGCAGGATGATCTTTCTTTTCTGACATCATTACTGAACACAGCAATAATGCTCGAGCCTTGTTCATTACTGTTGAATGACTTAACTAATCCTCCTGTATCAGTATCTCTAGAACTTCTATCCAAACAGGCTTGTATGAGTTTGCTTCTTTCTTTACTAACAAAATTCTGAAAATCAGGCAGTCAGTTGCTATTTCCATTCCATGGCACGACATATGTCCTCCACTTAGATTAGACATAAACCCCATGACAACTTTTTCTCCTATCCGTCCTAATAACCGGGATGAGATCATTTGCCACCTAAAAACCCACCTACTATCCTGAAGTCCTGTCAACAGGGTTTTTAAAGAATATTTCAGGATGTATAACCTCAGATATTTTAAAGATGTCTCTTCTTTCAGGTGTCTTCTCTCAGACCCTAAGAACAGCCATCTTCAAGCTGTCATCAACAGCTCTGGGCTGGTTTGAAACCTCCTATATCTTAATAAGATTATAGAAAAAGGTGCCTTTCAAGAGTTACACATATTCCTGACACTAGATAACTGTTTTGATGTCTACCAGTCAGGTTTTCAGCCACACCATATCACAAGACTGCTCTAGTTAAGATCTTATATCATATCTGCTTATTGTACAGCTGGATCTCAGCTATGCATTTGAGATAGTCACCCATAACATCTTATTAAACCGACTCAGTAAGATTGTGTGACATTGCAGTTAATAGTTTGAGTCTTATTTAAAAGACAGGGACTACTTTGTGTCTATAGGCAACTATAAACCTGAGTGAACTAAAATAACCTGTGGAGTTCCCCAAGGCTCCATTTTGGGGCCACTACTGTTCAACATCTACATGCTCCCATTCTCTCAAATTATTAAAAACTACCAAATATGTTACTATAGTTATGTTGATTACAAACAAATCTACTTAACTATCTCATCAGGAGACTATAGATACAAACTCTGATCAAGGGCATTGATCAAATTGAAGATTGGATGTGTCAGAACTTCTTCAGATAAATGAAAAGTAAACTGAAATCACAGGTTTTGGAGCTGAGAAAGAACTGAATAAGTCACAAATGAGCTTTAATGAGCTATGTTAATAACAAAGCCTTGGCATAGTCCTGAACTCAGACCTAAATTTCAGCAGCCCCTCTGGGGGCCTCCTGGCCTAACTGGCTTCACTGGCTTCTTGTTTGTCAAAGAACTAGTTTACAAAGCACTGAATAGTTTAGGACCAAGATTCATAATTGATCTTCTGGTTTGTCATGAACAGACTAGATCCTAAGGTCAGCAGGAACAAGTTTACCTTCCATTCTCAGACTTAGAAAAAAACATGGAGAGGCAGCATTAAGTTTTTATGAAACTGTCAGCTGCTTTAAATGGAGATTAAAAACTTTATTTGCCACCTTTTATCAAAATCACTGTTAAGTAAGCTTTTTCCTCCTCTCTTTTTATTTAATGTTCTAATGTAGTTATCTAAATTAGTTATCCAAATTTCTTTAAATTTTTTTCATTTTTTCTGCTCCCCACAAGTACTTTAAATTGTGTTGTACATGAGATGTGCCATATAAATAAACTTGCCTTAAATTGCCTAACCCTACATAGTAGACTTAAAACAGGTATTTTAGCTTCCATTACTTGTAAACCATTAATTTAAAATACAATATATATCTATACATTAAAAGCATTACTCATCAGGTGAAATTTCTTAAAATCTCACTGGACTCTGATCTTTATGGTATTTGTGTATTAGTTTTTCAAATGATTTCTTTTGACCAATTTTAGTTTACTATACATTTAATCCCTTCTTTTATGTCTTGTATTAGTCTTCTGAATAATGTTCTTATTAGGGTCTAAAAGATATGATATGTTAATTCTACTCCCTCTTGCTATTCTTTTATTCATCTTCATCCTCTCCTGTGCAGCTCTGTGCCACTGGTGAATTTGTGTGGGATATGCCCCTGGAGCTGGTTGCTATGGTGAGACATCATGGCATAAATTGTGAAAGTGGCATGAAGTTTTTGAGAAATAGGGTTGTGTTTCTGTGTGACAGTAGTGTAAACAGAAATCAGAAATGATTTCAGCATACCTCCAAGACCCACAAATATAATAAAATGCAATTTTTGCAACTTGGTTACTCCACTTTTGTCTAATTTGGTCTGGAAACATGAAGAATGTTCAATTTGTGTCAGTTGCTTGTTTTAATTTTAATTTGAAAACCATAGGCTGTTCTCCATATCAACATTAAAAATGTTTTACCGTACAGGAAATGATTCTGATGGTACCAAGTCCACCTCCTTTTCTACTTGTGTAAATCTATGAAATCATTCTTCTGTGAACAAAGTGCTCTGTTGGCACTATTTAATGATTAAACATGGTCTTCTCCCAAACATAATCCCATGTAGTGTTTTTGCTTTCAGGCTAAAACAGAATATTCATACGTTTAACATCTAGAAGTCACAAGGACAAATGCATTTGATTTGTTAATTTACAAACAAATTCTTTACGTAGTCATAGTTTTCCAAATCTAACCAAGTATTTTTGATTCGTAATCCTAGCTTTATCAAGTTTTTTGTCTAAATCCAACAAAAAAAATTTAGCTGCTTTGTGTCATTTTCTGTTTCCCTCCCACTACCTGTAGAGGCCAGTAGGTTACAAGATACCATTTATGGGTCATATTTAATGGTATGAACAAACAACCCATTCATTTGAAGTACTTGTTGAATCATTACGATACATTGAAGCATGGGAGATTGGAGCTTAAGAATTAGTGAAGTTCAGCGTTTTGGATCAGTTGGAGGCTTTTTAGAGTCACTGGAAGACTCTTGATATTACTGATTTGCACTGTCATCTTGGCTGCAATTATTCTGAAGTATTGTGATATGATAACCTGTTGCGTGATAGCATAATGGAAAGCAACTGGACTCTCAAGGTTGTAATGATCTTACAATGTGTTCAATTCCAGGGACTCCTCACATTTAGAACTGAGGAGTTATTAGGTAAAATCAGAAGTTGCTTAGGAATTACATTTGTCAAACTTTACCATAGAAATATGACATCCCTGACTTTCATAATAGTCCAAACATATTTAAAATGATTAGCCATTTGTTTTTGTATTGTTGGTGTGTAACTCCAGCAGACCCAGGTTACCTGAGGCCCAGACATGGCCACATGGATGTTGTGTTTTCCATACTTTGAAAGAAGTTGTTGCTGTCTTATGCCTCTGTTTCTTCTTAATGTTTCTGTTGTGCCTTTGTTTTACACAGTCTGTAAAAAAAAGAGTAACATTTAAGACAAAACACAAAAGAAAAAAAGAGTAACACACTAAATCTATAAAGACTTAGTCATAAGATAATGGTCCATCTCTAAAATTTTTCTCCTGATTCCTTCCTGACTTGCTTTGTTCTGCACTTCTGTTTTTTCTAAATGAAACTTTCATTCAATAATGCACTTTTCAACAAGTTTTGTTTCATCAGTTAAGGCTGATCTATAAAATACTATATAATTGATATGCTAGTGAATTATATTGAAAACATTGATCATATAATGTCTCTGCACTGTTTTTATGTATTATTTAAAATTTATAGTGTTTATTTATTTAAACAGAATTGACTGGGAGCCAAAACCACATTATTATTTGATTGGTTAACAGCTATAGGATGACTTTGATCAAGTAGATATATTACTGCTGCAACAAGAACCTGAGTATTGTGGATGTTGTGAAACAATTATATTCTTATTCTTACTTATATACTGTATGGCCCTGTTGTCCTCAGTGTGGATATTATCTGTTATCGAAATAAATTGTTTTCCTGATACTTGCTTTTGAGGGTCAGTCTGGCTAAGAATAAATTAGACATGAAGAATTAAATAGTTAGAGAAAAGCAGATCCTTTTCTTCTTGACTTAAAAAGGTCTTGAATAACAGCAGATGCAAAGACATAAATATTTATTCAGACAATATGCCCTTCAGAGCCAGTGTTTGCATCCTGTCACAAGCAGTTTGTCCTTTGCTGACTTGACTTCTAAAAATTAATGAGCTTCTTGGTGTATAAATTGACAGCCAAGGCCCGATATTACAGACTACTAGCTGTGATAGTGTAGCTGATATTATTATAAGTGTTTTTGTTTTTGTTTTTATGACATTGTGAGGACAAAAAGGCTGACAAAACGTGAACTTTAGGTTGACTTCCTGTAAACAAAATGCTTCCCTATTTGTGTTTTTCTTTTTTTCTTTTTTCTACAGTGAATGTCCTGTGGATGGATATGACAAACATTTTACTCAGTTTCGCTTTCAAGTACCTACATGTGCTATATACCATTGGAAAGCTAAGATTCTCGTGATTTGAATGACATATGCCAGGCAACAATCATAACTGTAGTTTTGCAATGCATTTCACCTTTGACGCCATACAGTACTCTATTAGCATTGTCACGAACAAACGATTAGGTATAGGTAAAAATGTGAATTTTGGGTGCTGGTTTTCTTTACTTAAAGCTGCTTTAAAAGAAAGATGGCAGGGAGGGAGGTGGTAGGACGTGCAGCAAGCCTGGCCTAACTGCTCATATATATATATATATATATATATATATATATATATATATATATATATATATATATATATATATATATATATATATACACATGAGAGAATGACAGTGCCTTCACACTGATGACATCAGCAAGGAAATACTAACCTTTAAATCTAATTTTAATACAAAAACCCAGGTAAGTTCAACCTCTTGATCAAGCACATGATGTAAAAAGGCTGAAGTTCTTTGATGTTTTTGTATTAATTAGATTTAAAGATATATATATACACATAGATATAGATATCTATATATATATATCTATATATATATATATATATATATATATATATATATATATATATATATAGATATATATATATATCTATATATATAGATATATATTGAGAACAAGTCTCAATAAAAGGACTATGGAACCGTGAAAGCGCTATGTTGTAGCTGCAATTTCACCACAGAAACATAAGAACTTGCAAAACTGTTCATCACCACACGTGTGTTAGATTTCCCACAACAGCAGATGCCTGCAGGACACATTTTGCTCTGATGACGCACACTGGCACACACAGACTCATATGGTGAAAGCAAACACAGAACATGATGAAAGTCTGTTAATAGCCTTTATTCCCTACACAGCACAGTATGTGGACATAAATTGATTAGAAAGGAGTGCTTTACTTATTAGGAAGATGCTCCTTTTGGTGTTTACTGCTTAGTAGACTGAAACATGTAAATGTTGACTGATCCACCACTCAAAACTTGCACCACTGAAAAATACAATATTGAACCAGAAAGCAGTCTTCAGTAACTAATTTACCACATATTTTTTCTTGTTTTAAATGTGTGTTTGCAGGAATCAACACTTCTCTTTCACCCAGATTGTGAAGTTGCTGTTGTAGGGTGTGTGAAGCAGAAAACACAAAGCTTATGCTATCTTACAGCACCTCCATGTGTCCATGAGTCAATATTGCACATTTTTGCCATTGTTCAATGGTGACCCCTGCTGATCATGAAAGAAAAAACACTCCGTGCCACTTACTGCTGCATCACAGCAATGTACACTGCAGGTACAGCCAGACGTTAATTAATCATAGCTATGACAACTAGCAAACAGGTAACGCGTTTGTGTTTGTGCATGTGTGTCTTCCCCTGAGGTAGATATTATAGTGTAATTACCTACCAGTGAGCTTTTAAATGATAATTAGTCACAGTTGTTGCCATGGTCACGGGAGTGAACTGGCAGAGAAGGCAGCGTGACATACAGAGGTAGACATTAGCAACTGCCTCCTCCCAAAGATGCTGAGTCTGGAAATGATTTGTGCAATACTGGCTGATATTTACCCTCCCTTCAACCATCCACCTGTGCACACAGAATTAAAAAAAATTCATTAGTTCAGATTTACATGATAAGTCATGTTTTTTATCAAACCATGACACACTTGAATGTGAATTCTGAGCAAACAAGCTAATAGATTTTTTAATGTGCTGCGTTTTAAAGAATATAACAAGGGCCAGGAGAGAAAAAAAACAACCCAAAAACCCCTCTATTTCAAGATTACGGCCCAGTTTCATTTACCGATTCATGTTTTTATCGGCAGTAAATTGCTTTATGTTCTTTTTGGGAGGTTTCAAAGCTGGAGATGATGTGTGGTACTGCCAGGACTAATTTGAAGTACAAGAAAAAGACAACAGATAAGAAAAACCAGAAACAACTTGGAATGAGTGAATCACATGTATAGTATATACTGTAATTTCTCTAAAGATAGATACAGAACTCACACCATACAGCACAAGGCAACACTGTCGTTTAACATCTCTGCCTCACTGCTGCCTTTTTATCAGCAAGGTGTGAGGTGTGTTACTGTGTCACTCTGTGTGGGATGTCCTAGCCTTCGTCTTAACCAAGGGTACAATATTAACATCAGAAAGGAATTCATGTGCTTATTGTGGCAAAACAAAATCTTACCAGGGAGTTTTATTAGCTGTGGAACGAATCTGTTAACACAGCCCTAGCAGCCAGACATTTAATGAAGTACTGCACTTTTAACAGCCGGAAAATTACACTGGAAGCTAAAACCACAATTGAGCTGTCCTGAAATCTAAACACATCTGTTTATACAGAGGGATGATGTAGGAGATGACTCATCTGTCCATATTGGGGTTTGTCCCTCTTGTTATATTAAGATGTTCATCTTTGTCTGTTGCCCTTGGATACAAGAGGTTTCCAAATGGGAACGCTGCCATAAACAGCAAGCCAAGCTTAAGATATTTAGTCTTCCTGGAGGCTGTAACACTGAGGTATTAATTCCAGCCTCTGGGTGTTCTTAAGGCATTGTTACGTAATGTTTAGCAAATATCTGATTACCTCTGCTAAAGAGGTTATACGGCTGGTTGGATAGTTGTTTGCCAGTTTGTTTGTAAGCAGGATTATTTGTAGATGAATAAAAATTTCACCGGAGGTGCTGCATAGATCAACTTAAACGTAATTAACTACTGATGCTTGTCTATATGTTTAGATCAAGAGATTTTCATATATTCTACCTTGGTAAAAAAATGCAGTCTCGTTCTGTTGTGGTGATTTTTTCAATTTTTTTTATCACGTGCTTTTGTTTGACAGGCCAACACAGATAAACACCGTTTTAGTAATCAGTTAGCCGTGTTGCATCAGCGTACTTGTAGCTTAGATTCATTTGGAGTGTATAATTTTAATTTTTACCTTGGATCAGACTAATCATCTGCATGACATCCAGTTGTTTTATTTTGCATGTCTCCCACAGAAATATGGCAATAGAAGCATATATTATGCATATTTATGTAAGAAGCATAGGGAGCATAGCTGTACATAGAGATAAAGCGGAGTTATTGAATGGAGAATGGAGAGGAACTTTGGTGTGTTGAGGCAGTCCATCTGGTTGCCTCACTGGGACACTGTTTCATCCAGCATGACATTTTCTAATCCAAATCATGTTTAATGCATGCCCTCTGATGGCCACTGAGCAATGAGATACAGGGTTTTATGTTGACACAAGAACTGTGCATGTGTATCTGTAGTTGTATGCGAGTGCATGCATCAATCACTCGCTGCTGATGCATTTGCATAGTTTTACGCTGTTACTTTTGATGACAAACACTTGTGTGAACACATCTCTGGTGCACATTGATCTTTAAAGTCTATTTGATCTGATAATGACAAATATGGTCTCTAAAAAAATCTAAATTAATTATGAATGAAAGCCGAGTGCTGCATAAGCCTTTGTGCTGTTTTCCTCATCTTTCCTTTCATGCACAAGTACGTATATATTTAGTTACTCTGACTCATACGCACAAACAGCATATCTCTTTCCCCTTCTTGGAAATTGCCAATTTTTACCCAAATACCTCCCATCAACCTTCTTAGAGTGCTTTTTTGCTTTTAGCACTTTAACCAGTTTTCTTTGATTGTTCGTGTCAAATCAGTTTTCAATGAATGTTCATCCACTGATGTGGATTCACAGCGGGCCTTGTTTATCTTTTCCTGCCCTGTGTTGTTTTGACACGATAATAATTTAATGATATCTGATTATGACTGCGCTTACTCAAAACGATTGTCTGAAGTAACTTGAATATTCTTCTGTCTTATCACTTTTAAAAATGTTCCAGTCATTTGCTTGAGTGCATTATATGCTGCTATCTTTGTGGAAAATATGTTGAACAAATTGTTCTTACAGCCTTTGAGCAGAAGTCTATACCTTCGTTAAAGCCAGATTAAAAATTGTAGCTGCATTTTGTTGGCATATTAAAGTGAATATCTCTTATCATCGTTTTCTGATTAAGAAAGCACAAATGCCATAACTGATGCTTTTCTACCATTTTTTTTATAATTAAAATGTTCTTAAGCTCAAACTATTGAAGATGTATGTTTAAGAGGCTATAAAATTGTCAAAACATAGATTACTGTCTCATAATTAAAATAAAATAAAAAGAAAATGCCTCTATTATACAAAGTGTATTAACACAGCTAAATGTATATATTGGACTTTTTGCTTGTATTAATCTCCAGGAAGGTATGCTATGCAGGTAAAATAGTAAGATACAGCACCAGTAAAAGGTTTGGACACACTTTTCTATTAGATTTAATTGGAAAGTGTGTCCAAACTTTAGAATGGTGCTGTAAATAAACATACAGGCATGCTTGTGTTTCCCTTGTCTTTTATTTCAGTGCAACATCAAGTTGCACTCATTCACAAGATGTTGCAGCATCCACTGGAGCTGTTTCATTTCTCTGTTGCTCAGCTGTGTTGTACATGCATAATTTAACAGGTGAGCCTTATTAAACACCATCCACCCTCTAAATCCTGATGTCAGCATGGCTCTTATAGCTTACAATAACACACCACTTACACAATCCATCGGGCATGGTCCAGTCGCTCTGGGACGAAGGAGCTCCTGTGAGTGATGTGACGTAATATGCATTCAGTTAGTGACTCAATGTGTCCTAATCACTTTCTTTGAAGTTTTATTCCTCATGAATCTTTATAGCAATTTTTTTTTCAGGTGATGCTGCATTTAGGCAGTTGAACTATCGTTAATGATGTCATTGAATATATAAATAATGGAAACTGAGCATGAACTGTTTGACCCTGTTAACATTGAGAGCAGCCATTTTGATGGAAAATAAAACTGTGAGAAAGACACAAAAAAACCACAACATGGAATAAAAAAGTGCTAAGTTTCTGTTCTGAATGAAGTAAAAATGTACTACTGCGCCTTTTATAAATTCTCAAATATAAAAATGGTCATGTTCAGCTTTGCAAGTTGCAGGGCATTTTTAAAGAAAGGAAAAGCCCTCCAATCCTCTGAAAGCTCTAACTGTACAAACTGTGTCTTCCAAAGGAGGGTGCAGTGCAGCACTAACATAAAAATATGCTGTTCATGTAGTCAGTCATGCACGCTTGAAATGTACTAGATCTGGTGGCTTGTGAATTGGCTGCAGCTGCATACTATGCTTTTTGGTTGATCTGTGCAAGAGAAAAATATCCAACATTTCAACATTAACTAAAAAAGAAGTCACTCATCAGTTGACACATGTCCTGTATAGTTGATCAGACTGCTGGATTGTTAAGGCTGTGCACTCTGCAGCTGTAGTTCAGTCATTCTGACTGAGACAAGCAGACACAAGCCAGATATCCATTTGTACATCAGTGTGCTTTCTGTGCCAGACCATTTTTATAATTACAGATACTGCTGGCCTCCCGTTACCAACAATAAAATGCCCCTGGGAGAACTCTGTCTAAATTCTGGATTGGGAAAATTGGATTTGTCAAGAGGATCTTATCATTTGCTGTTAAATCCTACAGTGGCTGCAGGGTCACATGGGAAATAAGGAAGGAACTAAAGAAGAAGAAAAAAGAAGTCAGTCTCCCTCCTACTTCTAACTCTCTCAGGACCTGAGCCAAACTTCAAAGTCCTCCCTTCAGCATCAAATATTAAGGAAGGTGCTATGTCTACACCTGTTCCTCAGTAGAGCAATACACTCTTTCTCTTTCTACTTTCATCACACCAGTTGGTATACAACCAGAGACTGATTTAATGGTAAGTTATTGGCCGTCATCTGTCAATATATAAATAAATCAAAAGTAAGAAAACAACCATAAACAGAAAAAAACAAGACAGCCAGCTGCTATACCTCTAAAGTAACAGAAAACATCATATGGCCTCTGCATAGCAAGCAATCATCAGAAGCACATGTCTTGCTAAAGGTCATTTATGCTCACACTAATAATAAACCATGTTGACGGAAACAAAAGTTAAAAGTACTATAACATGTTTTAGACAGCAGTTTTTAGTTAAACTACTTAAAATGGCATTTTAAGTCTGTCAAATCTGTCCATATTTGATGTGTTAATAAATTACAAGTTTAATTAATGACAAAGACCCTTATTAAATGTTTGCCTACTATTAAAAAAAGTGCTTTTTGTTATTTGTCATTAATTAAACTTGTAATTTAATAACGCATCAAATATGGACAGACTGGAACCTACATGTTCAAAAAACTTTCTAATTATGTTTGTAGTTATTTTATTAGTTAATTTATTTTGAAAATATTGAAAATCTTACATACTCCCCCTTTAAAGCAGGGGTAGGTAATGTTGGGGAGCTAGCAAGATTTGAAAGTGGCATCCTGTCTTGGCTCCTCCCCTCCTGGTTTTGCTCCTTGTCTGATCCAAGGCTTTTTTCTTAAATGTGAAAAGAAAGAACTGATTAATTTTTGGTGGTCATCTGGATCATCGTTTGGATCCAGGAACTTTTTAAAAGCTGTGGCGGAGGTTTGTGCTCTCCGAGTGCTTTTCTAGTTTGCAGCTTTTTCCACCAACGGTTTTCTCTTTCTCGGCTGTTTAGCAGGAGGAGGCAAATAAACCGGGTGGGGAAATCCTTCCTGCCTTTTCTCAGCCATGAAGAAGCTTATGAAATATAAGAAATTTCTTCAACTCGGCCTGAACGTTTTGAATGGTCAGAGTTTTTACAGATGTACAGTAAACTGAGGGGTCTCATTTCTTATTGTTTATGATTACAAAATGTATAGACTACTATCAGGATGAGGAACCACTTTACCCAGGGTTAAAAAAAAAGATGTCTCTGAGCAAGATTGCCTACCCCAGCTGGAGCCTGGGTTACAATATTAATATCTGTGTTTATTATTTGATTTTGTCATCCACCAGAATCCCTTTAAATAAAAAGAAAGTTGCTTTTTGGGGCAAATATTGTTATGCGATTAAAATGCTATTAACCAAACTTAGTTCATTACCAAACCTTAACTTAAACTTAAATAGATTTTTTAATCAAGTCAAACCCAACTTTTAACCTGTCCCTAAATATTTGACTCCTAACAGTGCCTACTAGTGTTTTATTTGATATTTATCTGTTTAGCCTGAATCCTAAAAAACCTACCTTACTCAGAATTAAAGCACCAGTAAACTTCAGTTTATATATTATAATAGTCTTGTATTTTATATTAGTTGGCATGAACTGAGACATAAGCTATAATAAAGATATAAACTGAAAGTTGTTATAATACAGGTAAATTTGTTGTTATTTTATAGTTATTTATTGTTATTTGTTGTTCATTCATTCATTCATTTTCCGAACCGCTTATTCCAATTCAGGGTCGCGGGGAAGCTGGAGCCTATCCCAGCTGGCTTTGGGCGACAGGCAGGGTACACCCTGGACAGCTCGCCACTCCATCGCAGGGCCTTATTTGTTGTTATTTTATGTTATTAATCTTTAAAACATAGACTTCCATAAACTTGTCTTCGGTTGATGTTGGTTGCATGTTTTTCTCTCTCTCCCTCTTATTTTGACAATCTACCACCAAGTGACCTCATAAGCAATGCTAGTCTTAAGCCTTGCAATAAATTATTGATGGAACATTTTGATTGCCCTTGATAGTGTCCCTACTGTTTGACTTGCTTCTTCTTAAATAACACTTTGCACTTTGCTTAATGTTGCATTGCAGTTTCCCCACGTAAGTGTGCCTAATCTGATCAGCCAGTGATTTGTTCACTGACCTTGTCACACTGCAAGATTTGACACATTACAAATACCCCAGCTATTCCATCAGTTCATGTGTTTGTGTACATGTTTGTATGCCCACACTTGAAGGTATTTATGTCAGAATTAAGCAGCCCACTAAATGTCCCAGATTTTTCTGAATCAGGCACGGGAATTGGTGCAACATAATGAACAGACTGATGTTATTTTCCTGTCATTAGAGGACACAATGATTGAATTTGCACCTCGTTGAAATTCGCTTCAACATATATAGCAGATTCCACACATGAAAATGAAAATATTTGCTTGTTGATTGAGCTGTTATAAATTGACCCCTTGTAAACCAGATTTGTTGCAAGGAAGCTGCTTGGTTTAACTGTCCATAGATGGACTCCTGAATAACCCGAGAACACAGTGAGTGATGTGTGTTTGTGTAGCGATGGTAAGGGGTTGCAGAAGGAGAGCGGAAGCAGATGTGTGTGAGAGAAGCTCAGAGCTGTGGCACTATCACAGAGTGCCTTTGTCTGGCTGTAGAGTGTTGAATTTAAGGCTGTTAGCACTAGTCTGCACACACTCTTATGCTAATGTTTCTTCTGAGAGAATTAATAAATGATGGTCCAGAATATACATCTTAGTCGCTGCATTACATGCCTCATGCAGCACACATGAATGCTGAAGACAGATGAGGAATGCGGAGACAAAGGGTGTGCATTTGTGAAGGATAGCGGTAAATTGAGCGGGTGGCACTGTACAGGAATAGCATTGAAGGAGCATCAAAGGGATGAGGTAGGGGGCATTCTTGATCACCTTATTTTACTCAAGGCTTTGCTCTCACTGCCGCTGCAGGTGATGCTGCATGAGAGATAACAGGAGATGGATTGGGCAAAGAGGCAGAGTGAGATTTGGACGGAGAATAAGGAAAGGGAGGGGGGATTTAAAGGGAAAGAGACTGAGGGAGATTCAGACATAGCCTACAGAGTGAGATCAAGGGAAGAGAGCAGCGCAGAGAAGGAGAAAAGGCAGTCGATGGGAGAAGGGAAGAGGAGAGGCATTGACTGGAAGCATACACATGGAGGAGAAGAAAACAGCTATTTAATGTGCTCAGGACTCAAGAGCACCGCTGCCTGACTGGATTGTTACTCATTTGATGCTCGACAGTTAGAGGACGTACAAAGAAAGAGAGGCAAGCTGGGAATTCAGGGCTGTGTGCAGAGGATGAACAGGCAATGTGGGCTCTTTGGCTGTGATCGCTGTCCTCAGACCCAGTAGCCCCCTTGCACTGGTGCTGTTGCAGGCCAATAGCCTCGCAGTACGGCAGCAGCAGTTGATACAGAATGAGCTCCAAGCACTCCTCCGACTGGATTCCCTACAGGTACTGTACCACATTCCTGAGAACACATGAAAAAGCACAGCATTCAGCATTTGAAGCAGCGTGTGCACATGTATGTATTTAAGATGGCATTCATGAGAGTGAGTGTTTGACAAGCAAATCAGACTGATAACAGGCTCATTGAAGTGATGAATTAAAATCAAACTTTTATAGTGTTTGGGAATTGGATTTTCTTTGTTACGTTAGAAAAATGCTGCTCATATAGATTTCTACTTTAGATCTCACTGATTCTGACGTGATTTTTAGAATTTTGGTATCAAAATGGCTTGCAAATAGAATCTTATTTACAGTACACACACACACACACACACACACACACACACACATATATATATATATATATATATATATATATATATATATATATATATATATATATATATATATATATATATATATATATATATATATATATATGCTCCAAATCACCAATTAAGTTACTGTCTTTGCAACAAAAAGCTTTACTGGACCATACTGATCACTAATATCTTGCCACCAGTAATGGGTGAGTAAGTAATTTTTTGGATGATCTTACCACCTTCAGGTATATCTATATCTCAACTGATCATTTAAAGTGCAGTTCCTCCGCTGCTGGCTCTGTTCTCTGATCGAATACCCATTGCCATGGTTTCCCCTGGTTGCCTTGATGCCATTGGTTCCTTGTTGCTATAAGATACAGGAGCAATCTATAAATTTCAGAAAGATGCTCAAGTTCGGACAAAACAACATCTTTTGTAAAATGATTTTGAACTACCTGAAATAATGCAGAACGGCCAGGCTTTAGATAAGTTCCACATAAAATAGAATAGCAATAGCAAAAGAAAGCTTATTATGAGAGAAATTAACTTTAACAGTGTTGATGTGTTTCCACATTATGACCTGTTCCCTTTTTCTAGATAAAAAATGTGCAAAAACCTGGCAGTGAATGCTTGACTATAAAAAAATCAAAGGATTAAGAAATCTATTACAATGTCATTGTTAGAGCAGAGAAATTTTTAGCTCCTCGATGAGAAAGGTTTGGTTTTTTTTTTAAATCATGTGAGGCTACCATTAAAAATGCATGTGCCTCTGTGAAGAAGAGTTTAAGGACACAGCTGCACTCTGTTGCTCTGTCATCTCATAGAAATACACAGTGCAAGCATTGACAGAAATCAGTGAAATGAGGGCAACACATCTCACAAGCACAGATCCACAAAGAAGCAGTCGTTGCATGGTGGTTCTTGTCTGTGTGGAGCACATTTGCTAGATTAGCATTTTCACAGTGGAGAACTAAATCTCACTATTTTTATCTCTGACAATGTTTCAGAAGTGGTGAGATTTTTATTGCCAGACAATATATTCCAGGGATATTCTATTCCACAAAATATTTGGTACTTCACACCTCCATCACAAGATGTCTAGCAAAGGGGAAAAAAAAGCTATATTATTTACATGCCTTCCTTCAAGGTCACATCTATGCAGTCCCCATCAGATTCATTTCCCTATTATACCATCAAATTTCATGGATTAAACCATGTAAATGAAAAATTAATCTAACTAATGTGTCATTCAAGGACACATGTTACACACACTGTGTAAAATTGGGTGACGCAGGTAGGATTGTCTTAAAAATATGAAATTTGTCATCAAACTTCCATCCTAAAACAAAATGATTTTTAATTATGTAGGCGGAAAAAAATCTAGTTGGTAAAATGATATTTTAATTAAAATGATTTAAAACATTGAAAGTTAAGAAATTCTGGACTTATTGTGGTACCACGGATGAAAATAATATTGCTATTGTTCAGTTCTAATGCCAGGAAAATAATCACATATTTGTTCCAATTTTTTTTTATATGTAAAAGTCATTTTAAACAATAGCTTTATCTGTCACACTATATACCATTTCATTATTGCAGTGGCGACATGTATAATATAATGCACATATCACAAAGATGTGACAAAAATAGGCATTGATGTAGGTATGAGGGCTGCATTTCAGTTAAAGTATCCTCATTTTGGTGCTTGTACATGTATCATGTGCAGATGCCAAAGTGGAATGCAACTCTTGATAATGCACATAAGATTTCTTCCTTTAAAATATGTTCTTCCATAATTAAATTCAACAAAATTTAGTAAGTTTTAGGACAAAATCTGCAAACAATCAAGACACACAAAGTAAAAATTATTCACTATCATCTGCTCATGTTACCCCATGGCAGTCAATGAAGTGTATATAGTCAAATATTCAAGTTACGATGATATATTCAGTAGTACTAGTTAGGGGTGGGAAATTGAATCGAAAAATTGAATATCGGGATTTCATGCTTCACAATTTTAAAATTGTTTTTTTTTTTTGTTAAAAATCAATTTTTTTTTTTTCAAATAAACGTCATAAAAGTTCAAAGGTATTTTTTTAAAATTGTTTTTATTGAGCTTTTTACTTGTCTTCTTGGGCATTATAGCAGCAGAATGATGTTCTGGCTACTGTGTTGTTTTTTCCTCACTGAAATCAAGAAAAAATTACTTGCAAAAAAAGTTTTGTACTTTTTTTTTGTGTTGAGTCTACAAAAATCAGCAACATCAAAGAATCATGAGAAATGCAATTTGAATCAAATCTGCAAAAAAATCTGAATTGGAATCGAATCGAATCGGGACAAAAGCATATCTTCACAGCACAGTACTAGTTGAATATTTGGAAACGCCTACCCATTAAATGTGAGTGGGTATAAACTTTTGAATGGCACTAAGTATATCTGCCAAAATGATCCCAGTTAGTCTTGAAATTCACATATATTTGACTTGCAGATGGAGAAGTTGGTTGAGATGGCCGGTTTTATGATAATAAAGGATTTGATACACAGCTGTGCAAGTATTTTATGCATATTTTTAGTTATTGTCAGGGAGCAAAACACCAGGAAGTTTTTGTAAATGTTGCACTCCTCCTTTTTCACTGTATTACGGTTCACTATATTGCAGCTTCCTCTTAAGATGTTTGTCTCAACTGATAAAACTCAATTTGTTACCATTTTACTAGGCTAATATGCCATTTTGCTTTAAATCAATTGAAAACCTTCCATTGAAAGGTTACCAAGCTACCTGTAAACCCATCATTGCGATGCAGGACAAGAATGTCCAGATGCTCTCCATACAACAATGAGCTGTTTTGACCTGCACTAGTACAACTCTGTTTCTGTCATTATTGTCCTGTCTGATGCCTATTCACACACTTAATTACTCTGATTGCAGACATGGAGTGCTTTGTTTGTCTGTATGTGTGACAAAAAGTGGGTGGTAAATACATTTTAATTGCACCTGCGTGGGCCTTTGTCATCAAACTGAGTAGCACGCTGAATATTTACTGACTGATGCTGTATCTGCAGGACTACACTACCATGCTGTCATTATCAAGTATAGGGCAGAGAAATCAAATGTAAAAAAACAAGACAATCTTTGTCATGCTTAATTCATTACCAAGCACTATTATGCCATGAGAATGAGAAACTGATTTACATTTTGCCAAGCAAAAAATAAGAAATGAACAACAATGTAACAATACATTTCTTTCCAAATGGCAAGATTGCACACAGTGATAAAAGACATAATTCCTCATTAGGCTTAAACAAAACCATTCAAACAAAAACGACATAATCCTTTTGTCAGTAGACAGTAGGTTGAGAGTAGAAGCAGAGAAACATGGTCTGAAGACATTGTCAGTATGTGTAACTGCCATAGATGTTGAGAGTAATTCTTTCTCAACAAAAATATGGCACAAACATATGGTGCATTTATATTCGTCCTGGAGTGTGCTCATTTCCAAATCTTCTAGAGAGTGCATCATTGAACAATATGTTACAAGTTAGTGCTTTAGGGGTAATCCTGGCAAATCCTTCCATGCCTCTTATTGGTCAAGGGTTTGGACACACTTTTAAATCACAACTATTAAATAAGAAGAGATGGTACTGTTCAAAGCTGTAACACACAGGCACACACAGACATAAATTTATAAACATATATGAATAAATAAAGGGAGAGACAGAGAGGTGAGAGTTTTACCAATTTCTGATATAGTTTGTGAAGAAAAAAACTGTTATTATTTCTTTTGCATCACCAAAAACCTTTGCTTCCCTGTCCTTCATGATTTTCTCTCTTCTGCTGGCTCCTCAGCTCATTCTCTCTGATTCTTCTGCGTAAATCTCACTAATTAGGAGCCATAGAGGTTTCTCTGAGGTCTCTGAGCTGCTGGGCCACAGGAGCTGGAGAAACAATCAGTGAATATGTCGTCAGTGATTAAATCTCTGAAGAGAAGGCTGGATGTTGCGACCAGCCAACTAATCACTTCTGCTGTATAAATATCCTGTTGTTTTGTTAATGGAAGTAATTATTCTATTCACCTTAAATAAATGCTGTTTACCCAGATGTTTTGATTGCAGACAGGAGGTAGCGCAGTTGTGACTTGCAAAGTCTGAGATGGTTCTGATCCCTCATCGAAGAGAGGAAAAAAAAACAATAGGTCTTGAATTTTATGCCTGAAATTAATATAGTACCAGAAAAGAGAAAGATTCATTCTGCCTTCCATAAGAGAAAAGTTGGGTACATTTTTAGAACAGCAAAAATAAAAGGAAGAGCAAAAAAAAATGGCTGGGAGGAGGGTATTTAGTCCAATTTAATGATATTACTTGGAAAGACTGACATCTGTTAGATTCTAACTTTGTTTGTTGAGCACACATTGTCACAATAATTGGATTTGTTGTTGTGTTGAGCTTGATCCATGGTTGTTTACTCTGGATGAGTCTTTCACATGAAAGTAACACAAAGAAATACTTGGACAAGCTCCCACACCCAAACTGAATGCGTACATTAAATGCCAATTTAAAGCAAAGGCTACTGATTCTGGAAAAGCTGAAATATAACTGCATAAATGTCAGAAAGACTCAGAGCTCCTTAAATGTTTTCCACTCTGTTTGGTGAACTTTATGTTTCATGGGAAAAGATGTCATCTTCCTCTTATTTTGCTCTTCACCTTTTCCCTTATGAACACCGGGCATTTTCTGGAATGTGTATTGTTTGTTAAAGGTTTGCTCTGCTGACATTCACACATGAACTTCACAGCTGCAGATTTTGTGCTGAAGGTGTGTGCTGAAAATATTAGGGAAGGTTGTCCAAAGATGCACAACATACAGTACATCAGAAAGTGAGCAGTGGAAATTATTTTTTTTTTATATTGAATGGCAAGTAGGATAAGGCTTCTTCATGACTTTTGTGTTAATATCAATATAATATTTTAAGTAGTTGCCCCAGCTGACAGTTGCTGGTTTCACCAAACTGTGAGTTACGAGTAGGAATGCACCGATCCACTTTTTGGGAGTTCCAATACCGATATCTGAAATTTGAATATATTTGCCGATGCCAAATCTGTTTGTGAACATTATTGTGACTATGATTATCATGACTGTGATAACTGTGTAAGATTTCATTAGGTTGTAATAAATTACCAATCCTTTCTTAAGTTACCTCACCAATACAAATATAATAACATTACAGATCTAACAATTTCATAAAGTTTTATTTTGATTTGGCGCATTTTACCTAAATACAACTATAAATGTGTGGTTTAAGAAGAATGGCTTTTAGTGTAACAAAAAATGTCACATTTTAACATTCAAGGTATTTATTTCTTTTGAAACATGTCCGAAGCATGTCAACAAACACATCTGCGCTGGTTTGACTGGTGTGGTATCGAGTATCGGTTGTGGCATCGGTACACTTTTATTCATACCAAGTACGAGTACACACGCTTGGTATTGAGCCAATACCGATACTGTTATCGTATCGGTGCATCCCTAGCTATGAGGAAACAGAATAAAATGATTAATCAGGGAAAAAATCATTTATTCAGTCTGGCCCAATTCTACAACATTACTTGATGTCCTATGATTACAAAGTTCTGCCTTCAACTTCATTTAAGCTTTTGCATAATGGTTTGACTTTTGTTCTCAAATGGATGGGAATTGAGGGGTCTTGGACACAAAGGTGTTTAAGTTTCTGAACTGCTCACTTAAATTGGGCAACCCCACATGGAGTCATCTGCTAAAGATACATCTCTAGGAAACTTAAAACAAACAGATTACCTCTGTGTGAAGAGCCACAGAAAAGATCCCAAGCCCAGCTTTATTTAAATATCTGTTCTGTAAAGTTTATGAAATGAAGCATTGTTCTTGTGTGAGACTGCCACTCATCAAAGTGCAGTTTGTCTATATTTTCATCTAAGAACACAACAGTAACGTGACATAATCTTTAGCAATCTTCACCAGTACAGGGGATTTTTTGTAAAAGGATTGATCATTGTGGCATACGATCAATCCTTCATTAGCAGCTAAAATATTAAACAACCACTCTGTAAAACTGTGATTTTCTCTAACCAGTTATCTCAGTGTAAATGTGGGTTTTGTGGCTTTTTAGTATGTCATTATTCAGATAATGGTAAATGGTATCTCCCACTGTTTCAATAGACATACTTCAATGAAACTTTTGCAATGAGAGGAGCTGCACCTGGTCTTCAGCAAATAAGCGTGCCCTAGAACCCTTTCGATTTTCCTCGCTTGGATATGATTATATTTTCTACAAGAGGTTAATATTTTGCGATTTTACATTTGTAAACTAATTTGTTTGGCCCTAAGCTTTGACATAAATATTTTTTTATTTTCAATGGTCATTGATAAAATAAGGTGAAAAAAGAAAAACCATTTATTGTAAATGTGTATATATCATAAAGTTGGCGCATTCACAAGTGTTTTGTGGTGAAGAGAAGGCCAGCATTCTGAAATTCTGTAGACAGTATTCTCCAATACTGCCTGTGCTATGCTGACTATTGAATTATGTCAGGGTGTACCAGCAAATCAAATGTTATTCAAGTCAATGCTGCTGTTTGCGCTGGTGAAGAAGATATAAATCTGCTGTGACGGAGGCAGCCAAGACCTTGGTATATCACACTGAGAAAATCTTTTTACAGGCTAAAATTAGACACGTGCATAACATTGTGCAGGTATATGTATGTTGTGCTGCTAAAACAGTCCCACGATTTCCTTTGGTCTCCACATTCTACTTGCATTACATCTGACATCATATGTGCTTCAGATGACATAAACATTTCAGGAAGCACACGCAAAGCAGCATCAGCGACAGCTACCCCAATTTGAAATACACTCAGCATAAAAATTCTCTAAATCACTTCAGAAATCTGAATTTTTACTTATTTATTGAATTTGTCTGTGGCACTATACTGTTGCATATTGCAGTAATGCATTTTGCATTTTAATGGTGCAGTTATGAAGGGCGAGCAGTGCCACATTAACATAAATAATAAAAAAAACTAGAAGAGTTTTTAGATAATGAGCTGCTTGGATGTAAACTGAAAAACTGACTCATAAATCATCACTGATTTTGAATGATTTCAAAATATGATTGGATTAAAACCTAATTAAAGAAGTCAATATACTCATTTCCCAGTTTGAATGCAAAATATCAGTGCCTCGATTCAGTGCCTGTTTGTAAACATTTTGTCCATGTCAGATTTGTTTGCATATATGCTTTGTTACTTCCCCTGCTCAGGCTGCTGTTGAACCGATAAGTATCAGTTCTTATGTTGCAAATGATGACTAATGAATACAGCAGTGCTAATGGTGCATGATAGAACACAGCTCTATTTTCATTTCACTTTGTTACTTGATAATTTATCCCCGTTTTTAAATTAACTTACGCTTTTATTGCTATTTAAAAAACAAACAAACAAACCCTCAGTTCATTTCCGATTTGTAGCTCATCTGTGTTTGATCGTTTCATATGTAGAATTATCCAACACCAGCTCTCAGTGTCAAAGTTTTATAGATCATACTGTATGTTACGTAATAAGAAATGTTGAAGAAAATGTTGCCCGATTTGAGTGTTTTCATTGGTTAGGCAGTGCAGCGCTGCGCTAGTTAGAACTGCTGCTGCACATCAACAGGTGTGATTTGTTCCCATGGCCTTTCTATTTGGTGTTTGCTTTCCTCCTTGTGCCTGAGATTACCAATTGTGAAGTTTTTTTTTTGCAGCTCCAGTAAAGTTAGGAGTTATATCAGGTCTACTTCACTTGTTTCTTCTTTGCTCTTGTCTTGCCTCTCTTTCCTTTTTCTTTTTTTTTATTTTGGCACTTGCACTTAACTTCCCCGAATATACTTCTGAAGGTAAAAGAATAAATAAATAAATGTCTAAGCAATGTGGAGCTGACCCACAACGGCATTCATCAAAGCAGAGAAGACATGACAAGATACATGCAAAATAGAAGGAAATAAAACAATAGTAGAGACTTTTACATAAAAAATGGATTAAAAAACAGACAGATGACACAAAACATAAGCACTAAACAGTAATGTGGTGTTAAATGGCAATGTTGAATAACATTGTTCCACATTACCAGCTCATGCTTCTCTCATAACTTCATGAATTGCAGACAAATAGCAACTAGAAAAGCACCAGGAGAGAGCAGACCTCTGCCAGGCAGCTTATTCCACCCATATTGTGATTTCCATCCAATGTTATAGCCCTACATTAATTTTAAGCTAGTTTTAGTTTTATAAACTATTAGATTCTTAGATTCAGTGGTAATGAATCCAGTATGTTGGCTATATTGTGGTGTTTGCTGCATCTGAATTTGTTATTGTGCAGTAATGATGAAAATTCCAAAAATCCACTTTTTTTTCCTGTTCTGGATCATAGTGTTGGGGGATCAAGATCTATCTTTTTTCTTTATTTGTAACCTGTCCTGTCCAGCATCATGGCAGGAGAATGATGGCTGCTGTACTGGGCTGATAAAATTTACTTGGACAAGAGGAGCCTTGTGGAAATGAAGCTTCCTTTGATACTTAAATTTCTTTCTTTATTATTATATTATTTATATCATATGAATTGGCTTATATTGATGGAGTGGACCACAGAGACAGAGGGAAAAGGTGTAAAGAGTAAAAATGGAGAGAAAGAAGAGAAAAAGAGAAAGCAAAACAAAAATGGAAAGCAAGTCACAGCAACTGCAATAAATTCTCAACAGAAAAACTAAACATCTTCTACACCTAGGATAGAAACAATAAAGAGACAAAAATTTCCTAGAAACACAACGGACAACATCAGGAGCACATGTGGAAACTCTATCCAGATCTGTTTTTATATTTTCTCATACTTGTTGGAAACTTCTGTGTTTTTTGGTCAAGCAACCTGGCCATTTATTGTGGAGTTGTATGCATAAATACTGAAAATGACCATATCTTTGCAATGATAAAGAATCCTTTAAAAATTCCTGGATTCAGACGGTGATCAGATCCCTCCCAAAATTTGATGGAATCTAAGTTAGACCAAGACCCATTCTCAGCAAAAAAAAAAATCATGCAAATCTGTCCAGTAGTTTTTGCGTCAAGTTGCCAACAAACATACAGATAAATGCTGGCAAAGACATAACCTCCACCACCTCCTGGGTGGCGGTAATAATACACTAAAAATAGATGAATAAAGACTCAGGGATTTATTACCTAGCTTATTTCACTGCTACAACAACGAGCAACAACGAGCTAACCTCATATTTCCTCCTTTTCTCTTTTCTTTGCAGCACTTTAGATGATGAGGGCACCAACCTCCGACAGCAGAAACTAGACAGACAGGTAAGTCTCTGCTGTTCTTCTTCCAGTTCCAATAAAAGAGCAACACTAAAGTCAACATCAACCACAGAAAACCAGGCTGATCATCACAAACTGACTCTGATCTAAGAGGAGACACAGATGGCCAGCTACTTTCTAACTTGCTGTTTCATTGTGTGGCATCTTGTTTTCGTCTCTAAAAGACTAAACCACAGAATTGCACACAAAAAAACAAACATCAGGCACTCGTAAGCCAAATGTTTTCAGTCAGCATTTTCATGACACAGATAAATATATAATTATACATCCAGTTAAAAAAAAACAATCTTGCAGCTAAACTGATGTCACACTTTGCAACTAACACTGCTGTTATTGTTGTTTGTTGTCAGCGATGCTGATATCTAACAAAAGAAAATGCTGTGACATACTTTTAAATAAACTTCTAAGCACAGCAGCAGCTGCTGTTGTTCATGAACTGTGTGTTTCTGTAGTCTGTGATGTTAGTAGAGTTCAGAAGTACGCTGAAAACATTAATGTTCTCTACTGTAGAGCTGCAAATGTTCAAGTGGTCATATTCTATTCAATCTGTGGGAACATCTTTAGGTGATCCATTTTGCTTTCAAGGGAACTGCTTTTCATGAGTGAATGAAAGAAATAACACCATTTTCAACTTATATTCTTAAGTTCTTAAGTTATACTCAGTAAGTTGTACGCAGTGAGTTTGTGTGGCTTTCCATGTGTTTCGATTGTTTGTTTTCTTTGTTGTGTTTTTAACTTGGCTTTTCATCCACATTTTCTTTTTTTTAATCCTTCTTTTTATCCTGTTTTTGGACCACCTGGCTTCACAGAAGTTTTATTCAGTAAATACTGTTCTTTATTTTATTTATTTTTTTGCCTTCTGCTTGCCGTCATTTGTCTCCTCTTCATGTCTGACACTCACTGTGACAATAATGGCTAAATGAGCAATACATCTGATGAAAGATATCCTTTTGTGTTTATCTCTATCCCTGTTTATACCGTGTTACTGTGACATAGATAAATTTGCCATTGTGTCATTAGCAACTTTAATGGTGCCTATTTTAAGTGCCTTGCCCACCAATCCATGCCCTGTGGGAATTTACCTGCTAATGGCCATTAGTATTTTGGCAAAGAACTTGGCAGGGAATGCATCAGGGAAGCTCTGCAGATTATATTCTTCACTAATTGAAGACTTTAATAATTGATGAGCTCTGCTTTGATCATGTCAATGTAGTGTGTAATTAGCCAAGATAAAATCTGGGGTTCTTTTTGTATTTTAGGTCATGTGATTTGTATGATATACCAAGGTCTTGGCTGTCTTAAACATCAAGCACTTCTCCCCTCTCTTTACATATTTGACACAATGTGCAGCAGGCTCAGTACTGGTGACAGCTTCACAGCCTAACGGACAAAATCCCTATTGCAGACCTGCTGCAATACTGCAAAAGAGAATGAAGGAACTTAACAAAAACACAGAAAGCTACACTAACTTACTGAGTATAACATAAGAATGGTGTTGTTTCTTTTATTCACTCATGAAAAGCAGTTCCCTTGAAATAAAAATGGATCACCTAAAGGTGTTCCCATGGATTGCTTAGAACAGGCCCACTTGAATTTTCTCTTATTACAGCAATAGGTGCAATAGGCATCAAACAAAGGTGCATTAACTCTCTACACAGACAACCCTTTGCATAACACATTTCCACTTAAAAGTATGGACACGTTTTCCCATTATATTCAATAGAGTAGTGTGTCCCAACATGACACAGGTACTGCAGAACCTAAATTCAGAAGTTATTTAACTGATTTCAGTTCAGTTTAATTCAGACTGGGGGGGGGGTACTCTACAATAATGGACAGGTTGCATCACAGGGCCTTGATACAGCATATAGCAAATCAATTTTTAAAGAAATATATGATCAGTTGTGTTTGGATAATCTAAAAAGTATAGTAGCAATAAAGCACTGTCTGTGGTTTTGGAACTTGAGGAAAAAAGTACATTTACAGTATTTGAATAGTAACGCATGAGAAACCCTAACACCTTTTTTTTGCTAGAATTGTGCTTGCAGTTTTTGTCTTATGATCTGCGGATGTGTCTGTGTTAAAAACCTCAGCGGGCGCTCCTGGAACAGAAGCAGAAGAAAAAGAGGCAAGAGCCTCTGATGGTCCAGTCTAACGTGGACGGGAGATCACGGACTCGTCGGACCAAACAGAGTGAGGAACAGGCTCCGCTGGTTGAATCCTACCTTAGCAGCAACAGCAGCACCATCTACCACGGTGAGTACCACTTGTTTTCCTGCAGTGTTCTGTCAATTCAGAGAGCGCAAACAGAGGGTTTAGGAAATCGATTGAACAAAGAAAGATGTCAGACTGCTTGTATAATCAACCTGGCTTCTTTACAAGAAGCATTTTTTCTTAGGACAGCAGAGATTAATTCTACTACAGTGTTTGTTTTCCCAGTTCCCCAGATAGAGCCATGCATTGCATCATCACTATGCATCATAAATAACAATGGATATTTGAAGAAGTGTTGTTCTTACTGTCATTTTAAACTCAAGAAAGTTTTACTCTAGACAGGTTATAGTCACACTGGTCTCTGTCAAGTATGAAATTTAGGAAGGGACTTGAGTTATTGGATCATTTTTACAAAGATATCAGATCTTATATGACTCACATCACGCAGTTTTAAAGTCACTTTAATGCTTACTTGTTGCAACAATGGGCAATAGATTGCAAGTAGTTAGCTAACATTTTTAAGACTAAAACCTCATGTACTCACACAATAGTGGAAGGTTATAAAACTAGAAAAAGCAAAAACCAGAGCTCAGCATCTAATTCTCCGTTCTGATGGCTGTTTGTGGACCTAAAGATAAACTGTCTCACTTCTTGCTGAGGAGAAGAGGAAAATGTCGACAAAATATTACTTTGCTCTAATCTAATATTTTGATGGAAAAAAAACAGAATAAAAACCACTCAGTAGTGCCAAAATAGGTAAATAAACCTCCTTTAATTTCTACCCTGTAATTGCTCTATTCAGAAGCAGGCAGTCATTTTCCGGCTTAACGTTATTATTATAAAAGCATTACTCCATAGAAGAGACACAAGAAAAAAATACCATTTATAGGAAAATATAGCTTCATATTTGCATTTATATAACGTCCTTTTTACTGGAATAATTTTTGCTCATCCTTATTTTCCATCCATGTGTGCTGCGGATCGTTTCCAATCCCTGTGATCAGTGCATGAAGCTGAACGGGACGAGGCGAAGGTAATATCAGATACACAGCAGCCTCGCTCAGTCAAAAAAGGCAAAGCATCAGCAAGCTCCACTCCTCAGTCAGGCAGCGACAAGAAGGAGAGGAAGGGGAAGCACAAAGGTCAGACTTTCTCTATTAAAACAAATGGACGATGGACTATATTACAAATTCATTGTTCTGTTTTAAAGGAAAAATAGATGCTTTAGTAGCAAAAGCAACTTACAACACGGAAGAGAAGAGACAGCTACTGCAGCTGGAACCATCTATTTTCCTAGACCATCTTCAGAAAATGTTTCATATACTGGTATTTCAAGCCACATCTAGCGACAAGTATGACTAGTGAAACTGACATGTTCCAGATCTCTGAAGGAATTTGACAGACCAGCAAACTATCAGCTTAGACACGCTCCAACTAGAAAATATGAAGTGCTTACATTGTGAATTTCAACTACAGCTATTGCTACAAACTGCACTTATAATGTTTTTGATCATTCACACCATGTTCTCACACACTCTGCACAGTGGACCATAAAGGTCTGACAATAAAATGACCCTATTAATAATCCTTGCATACCCATATGTGACAATAGAGATGTTTTCTGTATAAATTATTGTTGTACAATATTGTTAATTTTTTAGTTGCTCAGAAAAATATGAATTAATCAATTTAAAGAACAAAAAAAAACCAAGAGTTTGGGTTTTTTTTTTCAGCAGGTTTACAATATTAAAAAAGACATAACTCTTCCCAATTGGAACAATCTTACTCACTCTTCGATTCATTTTCTAAGCTTGTAGCAAATTCAGTTACACACACAGCAGCTGCATGAATAAAATATCTGACTCTGAAATGAAATATTGATTAGAAACGAACCCAAAATCTTAACAAACTGAGACACAATATAATCAGTACTTGCCCTTCTTCCCTCAGTAAGATTAGCAACAACTTGCAGAATGTAAAAAGAAATATGACTTAGTAAGACAGTGCTGGTATATATCTTAAAGAAGATGAAATGAATGGATGTCTCTTTGCATCTATAGTCTTAAGGATTACGCATGTTTTTAATAATGAAGTCATGACACACAGTGATACCACATGGTGTTTCAGAAATATCGTGATTTCCTAATGCATAGATCTGAAGGAAAGTTAAAACAATGGAACATCAAATAAGTCCGCAGAATACTGAAGACAGAAAAAGAAGCAGTCACATAAAATATTAGAGCAGAGAACAAGAGTCAGAAATCATCACAGTTCTTCAGGCTTGCCAGCGTTGTAAATAGCGCCTGAGTTGTTACACTTTCTAGACGAGATGGGAACAGTTGCCTTAGTTTCAGTAAAATGGAATACTTTTAGGAAGTAGGACTAAAACATAATTCATCTAGTTGAACAGCATTCTGACATACTTTGTTCTTTTGGGATTACGGCTCTGCAGCGGTCGACGGTCAGGCTGCCTTGCAGGACAATGGTCAGATCCAGATTCTGACAGTGGGCCACCAAACCACAGAGGAGGGCGAGATGGAGTCTGTCATGAGCTGCACTCCATCTCAGAGTAAACAGGATCTGCGTGTCACCATGCTCAAGAAAGGTACTGTCAACTTCAAGATAGCTTATAGGCCTGCTTCTGCAGCAGCACAGTTCCATATTCACACCCACAGGTCTGCTGGTAGGAGGATGAAATACACTGAGTCATCTTAAAGCTTGCAACTGCAAGGAGATGTATCCTTTTAAAAATCTAAAAATACTGAGATCACTACTCATGATTTAAAAGCTGAATACTAGGAAACACATCGCCTGTTTCTTTTGCAATTAATACTTTATAATTTATTCTATTGTTGACACCAATAAAACGTATCTCAGGCTTAACTTTTTGGGAAATTGTTGTTCGAACGTAATATAAAACAATGCACTGAGGATTCTTCTTTATATGTAGTAAATCCAAACACATTACAGTGACAAATATAAATAATTTCTTCATAGCAAACTAAAACTGAGGAAGCAACCCTATGAGTTGTACTATTCACAGATCAATTGAATATAAACATCATAGTTTTTTCCTCGGCTGGGCTGGGATTTTAATATTAATTTATAGTTAAATGTTGAGCTGCTGGTGTTTCATTTGAGAGCAGTAAATAAAGGAAATTATAGCTTTTTAAAAAAAAAAAATATATATTTTCAATTGTACAGTAGCACGATAATAGGATGATGATAAAAGCATTGTACAAGATAATTGTTCATCACACACTGGATGTTTTTTTCATGTTTTATTTTTTCCTTTAAATGAATAAAAACTCTCTTGAAGTTCTTGCTTAATTTTCAACAAAAATTCTTTGTGATTGGAAATACAAATGAATGCACTGCATTGCCTGAAATGTCCAACTCTTCAGCCCGAGTCCGGCTCATAAAATTAAAATCAGGTGTGGTTTTTCTGGTCATATTTGCCTTTTACAAACATAAAATCAACAACTCAGTCTTTCCGCTCCTGTTATGTGACAAGATCTGCTTTGTAACTATAATAAATGACATTTACTCTGCTTCTTTTGTCTTTCTTGTACCAATTGTTTCTCTTTTCTTCACCTCTCCATTTTATCTGTCTGTGGCAGCTTCTCTTCTGCCTGTAATCATCCTTATAAGCACGATGCAATAGTATGCCAACCAAAATTTTATTTAACTTTTTTTTTACATTTATCCATTCCTTCTGGTTTTTATTTTTACTCTGAAGGTATATCCAGCAGTATGAATTTTGATGAAGAGGAGGATGACGAGGATGAGATTAGTTCTAGTTCTTCACAACTCAACAGCAACACAAGACCTGGCTCTGCTACCAGCAAGAAGTCATGCAAGGTAAAATGAATTTCACAGCACGCATCTGCACTCTTTGCATGTCAATCTGCCCGGCAACCAGGACCAGCGCCTTCTATCCATGAATAATAAGCGTGAAAATGTTGTTTCAATTATGTTGCTCAGTTTGACTTAGAACAATTTCATGCATGAAAATAGAGTACTAGACAATTAGAGTTTAATATGATAATAATGAAGTGCTTTGGGGTGGTGTACAAATAATCATGGTAAAAAAACAAAACAAAACAATGTAATGCTAAAACTCTCATATAGTTAATTGATTTTGTGTTTCTCCATGGTATTACTTTTATAAAAACTATTTTGGATTCAGAAGTCAGAGATCAACAAGCTTTGAAGCCATCTGGTTTACTGTTCATCGACTTTAACAGATCAGGCATTAGGATTTTGTTTTTTCTGTGTTATTTGTGATGGGTTTTGGTTTGCAGTGGCTAATAAACATATAGTTCCTGTGTAATTACCCAGTTTTCAGCAACAACAGTCATTAAACTGGATCTTCATACAAGTCAAAGAAGACATGCATCTGGAACTGTGCTATGGAACATGGGATTGTGGGGTGTGTCTGCATGTGTGTGTGAATGAACAGGCGTGCCCATATATTTGTATTCTTTGTTGTTTTTAGTAAAACACTTTGCGTTGCTTCATGTATAAAATGTCCTATACTAATAAAATTTAGTTTGACTTGATTTGAAATGTGTACGAGAAAACAAAGCCACATTCACCAGTCAGCCCTATGAATAAACTCCAACATGCCGTCTCTGAGCCAGGGATAACCAGTTCCAGGCTTCAAAGGGCACTGTCCTGCAGATTTTAGATGATTCCTTGCTCCATCACATCTAATTTAAATGAATTTTTATTAACAGGATTGTGCAGACCTTGATAAGCATTTGGGGAGATCCATTTCAGGATCTGTTTGAGCTGACAAACCTCTAAAACCTGCAGGATAGTAGACCTTGAGGACTGGAATTCGACATTCCTCCTCTAAGCCACATTTTCTGAATTTATGACATCATATTAAATTCCATATTATTTTTATGTTTTCAAATAATTATCTTCCTTTTTTATTTTTTACAGATCATTGTGATTAAAATGCAAACAATTTGATAATAATGCAGTTTACAGAAAGTTCAAGGGAACGCCTAGAAATGGGTTATATAGAGTCTTTGCCAGATCCGTTCCCACATTTCAGTCATTCCTCTCAAACAATCAAAGTTGATTTTCAACCACAAAACATTTTCCCAGTAGAACTGTGAGGTATTTAGGTGTCCCTAAGCCAGCACAGCAATGTACTCATCCTGGTCTAAAGGACAGCGGCATCTTCTAAAGTGTGACATAGTGTCACTAAAGGTACTATTAGTATCCTTTATTGTCAGTTATGATTGTGAAGCTTAGTCTGCAGTATTTGTACCTTTGAGTACAGAAAGAAAGACCTTTCCTTACTGTGTGGAGCAGTGCTTTAAGTGGAACAAAATAAGTTGTGGTCCAACTTTAAATGCTAGAGCATCAAGCTCTGGGAAGCTACAATGAAAACAAGGACATAATATCCCGAAATTTGCATTGTTTTTGAAAAACATCAACAATAAAACTACATGGCTCTTGAGACAGGCATAGCCAAGGTCCAAGATCAAAATAACTGGTATATTTAGTTCATTTAGACCTTGGAGAATGGGAAAAATATCAGTTTGCATATGTTTGATGAAGAAGGTCAAATTTGAAGAAGTCTACTGTACTAACATACTTTTATCAACATACAACCATGTAAATGTTTTTTTTATTGTATTCAGTGTAGACAAAAGAGTGCAATGGTTTGATGCTGTTAATGAAACAGATTCTTTAAAATAATCATAACTTGCATAAAGATCTCTCAACATTTTGTTATAATAACCAGAGTTTCACTTTGTTTCTTCAAGTCAGTCAAGTCAGTTTTTCTTCTCTACAGCAGATTCTTATTTTAGACACTCTGTGCTAATTCATAGTCCCCACGGATAGTTTGATCTTCAGCCTCATTACACTGATTTACCCTATTTTAACGAAAGTCAGCTCTAACACATCACTCATCAGTCCACCATCTCACCCTTTTCTCTCTCTGCAGGAGGTGGCCTCAGCAACCACTCCACTAGTCAATGAACCTGCCATCGAAGTCGACGACCTAGAGGAGTTTTCCCTACGACCCGCACTGCAGGGGGTCAGAGTGAAGTGCAGAATCACTAGGGACAAAAAAGGCATGGACAGAGGCATGTACCCCACATATTATCTCCACCTGGAGAGAGAAGATGGCAAGAAGGTGAGAGTTCTCTACAGTGCTGACAAACACTTCAGAAAGAACGTTAATCAGTGTGTTTGAATGCAGCGTGTAAAATCACTCGTTTCAGATTTTTGTTTGGAACTGTGTGCATCAACATGACTTGATTGACATAAACTATTGGAAGCTTAAAAAGTATTGATTTGGTGTTTGGTTTGTTGCAGGTGTTCCTGTTAGCTGGAAGGAAGAGGAAAAAGAGTAAAACTTCAAATTACCTCATCTCCATTGATCCCACTGATCTGTCTCGTGGTGGAGAGAGTTTCATTGGAAAACTAAGGTTAACCTTTAATATGTTATTTCATATGGAATATTTATCAGTTTATAGTAGGAATTGGTTGCATTTCCATTTACTTCTTAAATTGCTGCCAAATCCATTAAGAGAAATGCATTTTTCACATCATTGTATGAAGCCTTTGGTGATAAGATAATCTTCATAGACAGCTCAGTGCACTGTTAGCAGCTCCATGGAAACACCTCTGCAGTGTAATCAAACATGGCTCTGCAGAGCCTTTTAATCTTTAGAGCTGGCCTGACCGCTGGTCGATGTGCTGCTTGAACCTCTGCAGTCACAATCCTGTTTGAATGATGGAAATCTAAATTTAAATGAACAGTGACCTTTCATCTCTAGCTTTTTAAGAGTCCTTGAGGGGATTGGCCTAAATGAGTTACGGCTTCTAAAAGAGTTACACAGACAGCTGCGGATTAGAAACACTGCTGCAAAACAGAGCTGCCTACCTTTGATGCACACTTACAAGTAAAACACTACTGTTAATGTTTGGCACAGTGTTTGCACTGTTTATGACTACACTGTAAGCGACACTGATTGAGTTTACTGCCTTAATACGGGTGTGTCTAAGCTTTGCAATTAGAATTTCTAAATTTGGTAAACTGCAGTGTTTGCATTGCTAAAATTTTAAAAACAAAAAATCTATCATATCAGTGTTCACATAATCAAATCCTGAGGAAAAAAAATTGTGTTTCTTTGATGTTGCAAACTACAGACTTGTAAAATCTCAATGTTTCAGGTTATTTATGAACCAGTAGCATAATTATCCTAGAACAAAGACAGCACTTTAAAGCTGGAGGGAGGAAAGAGGACATTTTGTTGTTATTTAAACTGCATTTTCAGTTTTTTTTTTCTCTTTAGATTCTAAAGTGACTCGGGAAGCTTCAGGAAAGCAATCATAGCTTGTCTTAAAATATAGTTTTTAACACCTTACTATGTTCCTGAATAGTACCAGTCAAATAAGAAGTAAGAGCTTTAGAAACTACTGAACTGAGTTTTTTAGTGTTTATAGAAATTTCATCATTTTCTGGTGACTAGGTTGCTCTTATCACATTCATACAAAATTTTATTGTGGTTTACCATTCAAATACCACCACTGGTCCTGTGAAAATTATAGCTATGGATGCTACGAACATCTTCCTGTGCAGTGTGACAACATGTTGAATCTTAATCACTTTCTTATCACTGTAAAAACTAAATGACACTGCCATCCATCTCGGCTTACCTAATATAAGAAATAATGCCTGAAAAGCTCTGTGGTGTAGAGACCATCCCACAGGAGTATAAACAGGGCAGAAGGGTCTTTTGGTTTAATGTGTTAGATTATTCTGCCTAAATTATTGTTTCTAAATTCACACTGTACAAGTTTTTTTTTTTGTTTTTTTTTAAAATTTTCATCCTGGATCTGTAAAGCAAAGGAAATTTGTGGACAAAGCAAACTTCAGTAAGATGGTTCAAAGTATTTTACAGAAAACATGAAATGCATCAAAACGAGATATACAAAAAGACAAAAAA
Source organism: Telmatherina bonti (assembly GCF_933228915.1). NCBI lineage: Eukaryota > Metazoa > Chordata > Actinopteri > Atheriniformes > Telmatherinidae > Telmatherina > Telmatherina bonti. Next base: position 26,499,765 of record NC_136619.1, on the reverse strand, counting down.
TGTACTGTAATATTTTCAAAACTATTTAAATACTAAATTCTGTACTGTTAGTTACCTTTCTAAGGAAAAAAATGAGCCAGCTTGTGCAGGAGTCATGGAGAAAATGCTACCTGGAATATTATTTCTATTTATTATTCAGTCAAAAAGCACAGACACAGACAGACACAGGCAATAAAATCAAATAAGGTTAATATAACCTTTCACATCAACCTGACAAAGCACTCTGTATTCCCATCACAGCATCACAACATCAAAACAAAACAGAAAAAGTTCTGACACATACAACTTTCCTTTTTTCCTTCTGAATTTTTTGAGGACGTGATTTGTAACGCATTAACAAAATGCTTTTATTAATCACTAATAAGCCCCCTACCCGCTTTTTTAAGAAGTACATCATGATCTATAATGTCAAATGCTTTTTTAAATCAACATAAAATAGATATCAACAATTAACTGCTCTAATATTTAGAAAATTAGAGAACAAACGTAATAAATATCAAATTACAAATATGTATAAAAGACTGGATAACTTATTCAATAAAATCCTTCACCAATTTCGAATTTATGTTTTCAAATCAGTTACTTACTCATTGTTTTGTTGTATTGCCTTTGCAAAATTTTGTACAGACTGCTCCTATTTATCTATTTATGACTTGCTCATGAAAGGATACTATTACACTGGAAATCGAATAACTTACTTAAATCTCTATGGTTTAGTGACCTCATGCAAATGCATGCAGTTAAAGATAAAATACACTCAGGGAGTCTAGGGACTATTTTTTTTCTGTTTTGGACCCAGTGCTGTCCCACTTGGGTAAACTTGAAAACTTTGCCCTCTTAGTACCATTATGTAGCTGCTCCTGTATGCATTTGTAATTTATTTATCTATAGAACCATATGTCGTGTGCAATGCATACACTTAGTGGTAGCAAACCTATGTATATACTCCTTTTCTAATGTTTTCTTGAATTTTCAGGTTTAAATGATCAATTTTTTTTTTATCTGAATGGATGTCCCACGTGCCTGGGGGACTAGGGGCGGGAGGGGGTTATTATTAAAAAAAATTTATATATATATTATTTCAATAATTCTTTTTCTGTCATTTGTGTCTATGTACACACCTGTATTTAAAAATAATCAATGTCCAGAAAATCACAATATCCAGCGTTTTACATTTAATTAAAAAAGATAAGTTAGAGATAAATGTTTGCTACTTCCAAATTCCTCCAAAACACTTGTCATAAGTTAGAAGTGGCTGGCCAGGGGAGATTATTCTGCACCCAGGGTCAATGTTTTGATTTCTTACAGTGCCAATCAAAATCATTTATTTATTTTATAAATAAGTGCATAGTTCCAGTTGATATAAAAAATCCTTTATTAGGATAAAGTGTAAACGTTGCATGACCAGGTTGATCAAATATGACCTAATTTATTTCATCATCGTGTGATGTTAATACTGCCTTATATTACATGGTGTGAGTTTGAAGTAACTTGAAAGGAAAGTAAGTGAGGAGGACAAGTAGCTCAAATTTGCAAAAACATGGCATGAAATCAAGGCTGAATTAATGAAAATAAAAAGTACAGAAACATGAGATAACTGTTGTTATTGTACATTGTGGTTACACATTAGTTATCCAGCGAGATATTTGAAAATTCACCTTAAAATTATTTTTTCTTTTTAATTTTCTATTCTTAAAAAATATTTAATGTTATCATGTTTTATTTCACTTTAGATACACAGACTACACAGACTGTGAATGGGGCTCCTGAGTTTGCAATGCTTTTGTTGCAGGTCAAACCTCATGGGAACCAAGTTCACTGTATATGACAGCGGTCAGAACCCCATGAAGAGCACCACAAGCCTCGAAGCTAGCACTCTGCGTCAAGAGTTAGCAGCCATTTGCTATGTAAGTTGGGATTAAACCTCAGAAAATGACATCAAAGTTAGTGTATTAGCTCTTTTTATTTATACCAGCTGTTGTATTATACATAGCTGGAAAGCCTGATGAAACGTCCTTCAATATTTTTCTATTGCTCTTCAGTCTTCTTTTGAAATCTAAATGTGACAGGTGTGTGACTGGCACCTGACTGGCCATGACCGACTTTCCATTAATGGACAAACATCAGAATGAAATTGTGGAGCCAGTGGTGATCTAATATGCAGAATTTGAGAGTTGAGAGTGAGTCTAGACCTCAAACCAAATAAACACTTGTGGGATCAGCTCAGACATGCTGTATGTGCAAGAGTGATCGACACAACCACACTGGTTGACTTTCAACACTCCAGATTGAAGAATGGGATGCATAAACGTGAATGGGATAGCAAAATGTTACTAGGCTAGGGACCAGCACGAGGAGGAGGTTCCAGGCTGCTGTGGTTGTGCATGGTTCATCCAAATGGTACTGAAGTCCCAGGGAGTGTAAACGTAATAGTATGAAAGTAGAAGAACCCAACAATGAAATTCCACCAAGCAATTTACAACAAAAGTGAATTCCAACAGGAGATTATTTAATTGCATTTTGGCTCATTTTGGGGGGGTGAAGCCCACACATTTAGCTATGTTCCATACATGCATGACCTTTAAAAGTTATACCTAATTGTAAAGGTGGCTAATCAGGCTTTCCACCAGCTGGAGGAGTATTAATCAACCAAACACAAATGTTATTAGGTTTTGTTCTGGGGTTATGTACTGTATGAGTGAAGGACATACTTTAGTCAGAGGTACACTTAATTGGCTTACAGTTGCATAACAGTTACTAATTTAAACTAAAGCTTTTAGCTCAGTAAAGAACAGACAGTATTTCTTCAGCTCAGGTGTTTTATTCTTCAGAGTTAGAAATCTCTAAATCAATGTATTCTTTGTTTTTCTACATTGATATCAAATATTTAAAGTATTGCACACACTCAGTAATCTTCATAACTCTACCATCCCATATTTTTTAAATTAAGGAAACCAATGTCTTAGGATTCAAAGGACCTCGCAAAATGAGCGTCATCATTCCTGGAATGAACATGGACCATGAACGAGTGTCTATTCGCCCACGGAACGTATGTTGCCTCAGTTCTCCGAAGCCACATCCTGCTGACTGATACATACTCCTTACATCATTTATCTAATAACTGTGATGTCCATGTTCAAAGCTGCGCCATTCTTCTTCATTACAGGACCATGAATCACTTCTGGCCAAGTGGCAGAACAAGAACACAGAGAGTGTGATTGAACTGCACAACAAGACACCCGTGTGGAACGATGACACACAATCCTATGTGCTCAACTTCCATGGCAGAGTCACTCAGGCTTCTGTTAAAAATTTTCAAATTATTCACGACAATGACCGTAAGTTTCATACCTTTAAATTGTTTTCAGCAATTTTAACATTGTGGAATAAAACTGAAGAGTAAAGGTAACAGAAGAGGCAAAATGTACTCATTCATTTATAAAACCACTTTCTTAATGGCTGTTTTGTCAGATGTCTGATGGTCAGTATAGAGCCAGATATGTCTGTGCAGCATTAAACACACTTACAGTATTGTACTCTTTGATGTGAGCACACATCAAAGTGTAGACTAGTGTGATGTTCAATTTAAAGAATTTTGTCACACACCTCTCCTCAACTGAAATCGGACGTGAGGGACATTTTGATTAAGGAAGAACGGAAAGCCAAGTCCCAAACACTGTCATAAAAGAAGGCCAACAAAGCCTGTCTTTTTATTGCCTGGAAGGCTTGACAGAATCAAATTCATTGATCAAGAGCATCACGAGAGCACTTACCTTCTCTTTTTCTTTTTCTTTTTTTTAACTTGCTTTTTTTTTTTTTTTATCAGGCTCTGTGCTGGCTCCCAACTTGGTATTTGAAATGTCATTCATAGCTAGAATTGGTGCATTATGGTATGTCTCTTAAGACAAGATAGGTCGCACTTGTCTAAAGAGAGAGCCGTGAAAATTGAACTTGAATTATTGCAGCATAAAGCAACTCAGCGACTTAAAATAAGGTAACAAAGAAATTCTGGGAAGAAATTATTCAAGTTAAAGTGTCATATGAACAAGGAAGATGCAACAAGCTGACTAAAATGCATACGTGCAGGACACGTTTGTGGGGATCATAGAGTTCAAACATAATCTGAAATCCTTTATTATGTTTAATGAAATATGATTGCATATTTCCAGTGATAAGCATTGCAGCAGCATTTGCTATTTTTTCCATGGAAAAGTAGCTGAAGCAGTGTTAGGAAAAGAAGTTCTTCCAAAAAGCTTTTATTTTTTTACCAATCATAACATATTTGCCTGAGCCGCATTTTGAAGTTTTATTGGCAACTATACACAGTGGTAGAATTATGCAGATATCACAGTTCAGCCAAAAAAAAATTCTAAACAGTTCTTGTATCAGGGTAACAAAATGTAAACGGCCGTGTATTCAAATTTGTCCAATTTTTGTGTCCACCCAGCTTTCGTGACCAATTAAATTAGTCACTGTGATGGCAGAGGCATGAGCTCAGCTAGTTTGGCTAAAACTGTGGATGACCAACACAGCTAAAAGGCTCAGGGTAAAGGCTGAACATGTTATATGCTTTATGTTCAACAGTTCTTATATTGATTCTTTAGTGTGACTTCAAACAACCGTTGTGGCTGCACCTTGATGGGCACAATAACTAGATCCTAAATTCCCTAGCCCAGATAGTGGCCAAAGGGTTTGTCATTTTATTTAATTTCATTTCAGTAGTAACACTTCTTGTTTAGGAGAATCAATGAGAGTTTTCTGTCCAATGTAAATAAAACATACTGAAACTATTGATACTAGTCCATAATATCCTTAAAAATGAGCGCATTGATTTTTTAAAATGATATAACTGCACATTGCTTTCATTCACATGATTTATTCTTGTCTTTTTCTTTTTTCTTTTTTATCAATATCTTCTTTAATTTGCAACAAAATATAAAAGGTCTCCGCAATTATGAATACAAAAATGAAGAACCGAAATATTTGAAGTAGTTTATGAAAAAATGTTTTCCATTTCTATCTTCCTTGCAGCTGACTACATCGTGATGCAGTTTGGCCGTGTGGCAGAAGATGTTTTCACCATGGACTATAACTACCCAATGTGCGCCCTGCAAGCTTTTGCCATTGCTCTCTCCAGCTTTGATAGCAAGTTAGCCTGTGAATAGACCCCCGTCAGGTCCATCTGTCCTCAAGGGCTGTTTATGAATCCCCGGGGCTGGTTTGAGATCTCCAAATTACCCCGTTCACTGGAAGCTCAGCATACTCCAAAAGGCTTTGTGGGCCTTAAATTTGATGTGTGTGTGTGTGTGTGTGTGTGTGTGTGTGGGTGTGTCTGAGGAAAGGATTGGGTGGTGGAATGGATGGGGTGTGGGAGCGTTGGGATCTCAGGATGCTCTTGTTTAGTGAAAAAAAAAACAAGCACAAAGAGTAATCCACTTTCAAAATCAACATAATTTGTTGTGGTAACTATTTAACATTTTGTACTGTTATGCCATTATTAAACACTGATCTTTTATTTAGTAGATCTAGAAATGTAACATTTCCTTATCTGTAAATTATAACTAACGGTTAAACATCTGTAAGTTTTAAGAGTTTACTGGATTTTATATTGTCTACCACATAAAACACAATGTCACACACTGTGCATGAATAACTGCTTGAATGGTAAAACAAAAATATGATATGAACATCATAATATATGTTTATTTAGTTATTTACATGTTTTTTCTGCTTTATTTAGCAACAATCAGTATTGGCTCAATTTTCCACAAACATTAATTATCATTGCCAGAAAATCACTTCTCCCCAACAGGAATTAATTTGAGACTCAGACATGAAAAGGGCAAAGGTTCGTTCCACAGTACTGTGTACCAAAAACAATATTGTGTCACAATATGTGAATGTATAGGATGATGGTGCACTTTACTTTCAAGTCTGTGAAGGAAGAGATACAGCTGTATATACTTTATTGTGCCTTTGGAGACTAATTCCAGTGTTAAACTCTGGCCAGAAAAAAGGCTGAGCTTGAATTGGTCCTTCCGCTTCTTTGCTGTCCTCCCTTGCACTGGAGATTTTCTGAATTTAGCCGTTTAATGCAAAGCTGATTTGGAGTAATTGCATTCCTAGGTTTTCTAAATTTGTTGGACATAATATTTCAAAGTGTGCATCATGGGGTAATTTTTTAGCTTGTGTCCACACACTGTAATTACATACAGGTGTAACACAACATTACACTAAGGAGTTGTGTATTTATGCCATTCTGTAGTACAGGTAGCAGATACAGCAGTTATCGGAGGCCTTCAGGCTGATGTTTGTTCTCAACTCCTCTGATGTCTATTTGGAACAAAATGTACCGATTTACTTGCTGCCAACAGACATAAAGTGAGAATCCACCACAGGTTAAACAAATGTTTCATCTCTTGCTTTACATCCATAATTAACTTTAAGCTTCACTTAGTAAAGGTTTCTCATCTAATCGGCAGTAAGTCTCGATGTCACTTCGCATTTTTACTCAAAAAGTTATTCCTCTTTCTTCTGGGGAATGGGAACGGGGAAGTATCCTTTCTCAAATATATGATAGATTTTGTATTCTATGGCCATTAAAAATGTTAAATGGCAGCAAAGAACAATCTCTGATACTGCTATTGTTACTGTGGGTTATAAGAAAATCTTTATGAAATGTGCTATTCTTGTACTTTACTGTGTTCTATTTTAAATTTCTATTTCAAAACTGTTGATACTCTTGCTGTAAAGTCTGCTTTTCATACATTCATGTTTTGCATTCAGTGCTGTCATTGTAATGTACAGTAAATGGTGTACAGTTTACCGTGGTGGTATGGACACAGTCCTTTATTCATGGGAAATAAACTTACAGTAAGTCAAGCTGTATTTTGAGTTCTTAACAAAAAAGGATAAGACTGCTGAGCTTTCTGAAATCATGAGTAAAAGAAATTTATATATTCCTGCTCTTTTAAAACAAAGTAACAAACCATAGTTTTCCTTTCTGAGCTCCTGGTTATTGTTATTAAAAGAGCTAGACCTCTTTTAAGTCTCGTTCAGGCCTGCATGACAAATAGAGAAAAGGTTTCATACAAAATGCTGGAAAATATACTCTGCTTATTTTGTGAGTTAGATTTTTACAAGAACATGTTTAAAACAAGTTGCAATCCTCTGAAAGTACAATATGTACAGCCAACTGGATGGTTCTTCTAGAATAACAGGGTGTAATGTAAAGGTGATCCATTGTTAAACAGTGCACTGGCATTCCCACCATGAATCACTCCCAGCACTACGCAGATGGTTGGATGACAATAATGGATTAGAAACAGACACGTCAAATCCTGCAGGCAAAGCTACATTTTGCTTGATTTGTTGTGGCTTTGCATTTCTTGCCCACTTTGCTTTTGATGGTATTGTTTGCTGCTTTGCATCTTTGTTTCATCAGAGAGAGCCCCCAACACGGGGGCTGCTGATTGATCTTACCGTTGCTACAATGTCTTTTTCCTTCTTAGACTAAGATGGATGCATCTAATATGTCTGGTTTTGATAATCCACTATGAAGAATGCTCTTTTAACTTGCTTTATCAGTCCCAACCAGAAAAGATATATGTTGATGAAACACTGCTCTCCTTCAAAGAAAAATGGGACAGAAAAACAGACATCAAAGTAACAGCAGTGATCTGAACGTTAAAAAGCTATACACACTTCCAACTGGATATGTGTATAAACAAAAAATTGTTAAAATGCCAAAAAAAAATGACTGAAGAAGAATAACAAACTACATTCATTTCTTTAAATGGCCAAAAGCTTAGTATGTTGTCCCCTATCAGGTGTTGCCTTATTCCTAAGTTACATATTATCTTCTCTGCAATTCAACAGTGATCATGATCTATTTTCTGTCATCCTTTTGTTCAAGAAGAGCTGAAATAAAACACGAGCAAAAGACAGAATCCTTCAGAACACTTTAATAAGGTTAAAAACAACACATCAAACTCTAAGTAGCAATGCACAAGGCAAATGATCTGCTATGTAAAGCATAGACATTGTATTTACAATCATAACCGCGTTGCAAAGGCTTCCTCCATCACAGCCTCTCCCTACAACAGCCTACAGTTCTGAACACCCATGGAGTCCACGAAACATGGGACATGTTTTCTGATTTTAAATTATGACTAAACAATACAAACAGTGTGGGATAACAATGACTTATTGGAGGTAACGATTATAAATTGGGTACATGTCAACAATATTTCTTGTCAATTTGAAACCTGCCAACCTAATGAATAGTTAGGATAATTATCTACATATTATTTCTTTAAATTAAAGGCACTTCTCAACCACACTGATGTTTTTAATGAACTTATTAGTTATGTATTCAAACTCAGCAGTACTTACATCACTGACATTAAAAAGAGATCTAATTAGGCAAAACACTTCAAACATTTGTATGGATGAACCAGAGGTGAAAGGGGTTTAAGGAATAAGTAATATGGGTGCAAACAGAGGGAAGACTGAATTCACTTTATGTTTAAAAGCTTATTTGAGATGCAAGAAAGTCCTTCACGTCTCTCTCCTGTTCCGCATCCTCAGCCCGCTCACTTCTTTCGGCGTGTCCATGTGGATATGACCACCACCCTCCACCGGCACTGACGTAAACACAAAATCTTCCTGATCTTCCTCTGCCTCTTCCTCTGGGTTAGATGGGCCTTCATGACCAAACTGAAGGCTCTCTGCTTCCATCAGTGGATCATCATCATCTTCTTCTTCTTCAGCTCCCCCCTCCTCCTCTTCTTCCTCTTCCTCATCTTCAACCTCTGTCTCTTCATCCTCTTCCTCCACCTCTACTTCCTTGACTTCCTCCTCTTCCTCAAAAGTTTCCTCTCGGGGGTAGCGGAAGACATGTTTTTGGTCACTGAAGGTTATTTGCTTCTTTCCTCTGTTTGGACGCTGCAGCTCTTCGCTCACCTCCAAACCAACTCTCTCCTGTTTTCTCTCAGCGGCAGGCAGCGGAAGACTCAGCAAGTGCTTTTTCTCCGCTTCCTCCTCTTCCTCTTCCTCCTCCATGCCTTCCTCGATCTCATCCACTTCTTCCTCTTCATCCTCTTGTTCTTCTTCCTCTATGCTTTCTTCCTCCTCTATGTTCTCTTCCTCCTCATCTTCCTCTTTAAGTATGGAGAGTTTCCTTCCTGCAATCTCCTCTTCTTGTTCCATCCTCTCTGCCAAGGCCTCAGCAGTGGGCTGGCTGTGGGGTTCTTCCAGCTTGATGGTCTCAAACCCTTGTCTGTCATAGGACACATCGTTCTCTGGGTACGTCTCCTCTGGGTAGCCTGTGTTAGTGCACAAAAAAAGGGGGGGGGGGGGGGGGGGGGGAAGAAAAGCAGATGCATCTGATTTCACTGAAAACAAAACCTGCTGCTACAGTGATTTATGTTTAGTCGTGTACCTTCCCAGTCTGCACCATAGGGTACTTCCTCAGCCTCCATCTCTGGGGATGCTCCATCTAACCGACCCTCCTGCATCAGCAGTGTGATCTGTCTAAGTTGTTTGAGCAGCTTCTCTTCCTTCTTTGTTAGCGAGGCTTTACTCTTCCGCCTTTTGCCACTAGAGAGCAGCATAAACATGGAGCAAAGTCAGGATTTATTGTTAACATAAATCTCTGCCACATCACTTCAACAAGATTAGCGAACTGTCTGCCTGCGACTTGCCACATTGTGTATAATCACAGTATGTATTTGCTCTATGTTTTTTTTTTAGTTTTCCTCCAGTGAGTACTGACTTCATAAAAATAATCATTCATTCATTCATTCATTCATTCATTATCCTAACCGCTTAGTTCCGATGAAGGGCCGCGGGGAAGCTGGAGCCTATCTCAGCAGTTTTTGGGTGAAAGGCAGGGTACAACCTGGACAGTTCGCAGGCCATTGCAGGGCCACACAGAGACGAACAACCACTCACACTCAAACTCAGACCTATGGGCAATTTAGAGTAAGCAGTTAACCTAACATGCATGTCTTTTAACAGTGGGAGGAAGCCAAAGTACCCGGAGAGAACCCACACTAAAAGTAATCAAAAAGACAAAAAATGTATAATGATTGCCATTTGTCATCCAATACTTCCTAACCAATGTGTACCACAAAACAAAATAAAACTTATTTCTATTTAACTGAATTATCCTTGTGGATTTTAGGCCTTTTCAATATTTCTTTCATGTCAAGATGAAGTATTTTGTGTGCCTTTCTGACCGTCATAAGATATAACTCCTACCTTGATGAAAAATGGCCTCTCTCTGAGACAATCCTTTCCATCATCATTTCTGTTCGCAGAAGTCTCTCCTGAAGTCTGGCAAGCTCATCATCAGTTGCTGCACAATGTGCAAACGACAATGATTTCATATTAATATATAATGCAAGTCTATAAACAAAACGTTTTCAGACTTTTACTGAAGAACTTTATGGCAATTAATGATAATTATTTGTGGGGAAAAAGAACATTTTCCAGATAAAACAGCATTCGTTTGAACCAGTTAAACAAGCCTGGAAATGTACGAGTAACTTAATACTTTAAATAGCTGATGGTACTTACTAATCATATTCGACTTGTTGGTGGTTGTCACTGTAGAGTGGTTTCCAGATTTATTTGTCTTGCCTTTACATGTCAGCTGTGAACATGAATATGATTATTGTATAGCAGAGCAGGATGGAATAAGTATAATGAAAATAAATCCACTCTATGTTATGTTTCTTAATTGATATGTAAATGTGTACTATAATTTTAGTACAGCATAAAACTTTGACGCTTAACAGTCATGTACAACACTCGCTATTATTGCACTGGCCTCCTATTTTCATACAAATTGCCTACTGAACAGGGGACAGAAGTGTTTACCTTATAGATGATATAAAGGATGTAAAGCAGGATACCAAAGCCGTAGATGGGTATAACTTGAGCCATGAGATTGTATTTTTTGCCTCTTCCGATACTTTTCACTTTTGCCATGGCCTCAACAGTATGTGTGAGTGAAGGGGAAAGGTCCACATCCCAGTGGTCTGGGTCATCTTGCAGGGACAACTGATGCATTATAGAAGGGTAGAACCCCGGTCCAACTGGAGGAGACAAGAAGAGATCAATTGATCACTATCATTCATCCTTTATTTTCCATACTGCATGGTATTCAAGGTCATTGGAAGGCTGGAGCCCATCCCAGCAAGAAGCAGGGTGCACTCTGTACTGTTCACCAGTCCTTTGGGTGACAAAATTATCCACTTGTCACTGCAAAAGTTTCTTCTTTAGCATTTTCTTTTTCACTGTCGCCCCACTTCCCCATGCATGTGTAGGATGGAAGACTGAATCAAAGTCAAGATTCACTGCAATCCATTGGTTTCCTTAGCTAGGCCATTATTTAATTTATGTTTGATTGGCTTGTATGAAAACTGAATCACAATGAATTGCCTTGAATTGGTTGAATCTGTAAAAGTCCTGAGATTAAATTGATGTGAATTAGCACGTTAAAAACATCTAAAAACATCTAAAAATGTTACTTCACATAAAGATTTGAAAGCTTTCAGAGAATCAAGAGGAATCTCTGTATGCTTGAGACAAGGTAGAAAGTGAAACTCGGTAGAAATTCTTTAGTTCTTTTGTGTTATTGTGCTGACATTTAGGAAGTTCTTTATTTTAACTGGTAATTTTATATATTTGCTTAACTTTGTTTTTCTTTTTTGTGTGCCGGGGGAGCAGTGTGAATGTCTGGGAGCAGAAGTGCGACAAGCCGATGGGTTAAGGTTAGGGTGGGGGGGATAATTAGCTCAGTTTAGTTTAATTAAAATGTTTGTATAGTCCTTCACTAGTTTGTTTACTTCATCTTTTTGTTGGTAGTTTTGTTTGAACAATAAACTAACTGTTAGGTTCTGTTTCTTTGTGTTATCCCTTGTGTTTTGTAACTGGTCTGATCAGCCAGTATTTAAGTTCCACCTTGTTTCTTGCTTCAGAGGTCAGTTTTTTTTATTTATTTTTTTTTTTTAATGTTGATTATCTTATTGTTACCTGATCAATTAGTTTAATCATTATCTATTATAGTTTAGTTGTTTTACTTTATCATTGATTTAGGTTTTGTTTAGTTGACCTTGGCCTATAATCTTTTGTTAAAATATTATTTATGGTAAATGCAACCTGTTCTCTTTTGAAGCACCCTGTGTTTCTCATCCTTTACCAGCTCAGTCCCTCATAGTGAACAAAACTTACACCATCTACAAACGGAAGTTAAAACGCTGCCTTGCAAAAAGAAGTCATATAATCCGGAAACACCAATATTGTCTCTGGGCCAAAGCTTTAAAATAATCTAAGGCAAAGTGGAAAATTATTCTGTGACCAGATGGATTCAGATTTGAAAGTCTTGTTGGAGACCTTGAATACTGTGTTCTGCAAAGCAATGAGTAAAAAAAAAACCCATCTTGTTTGTTATCAGCAGCATTGAAAAACTTGCATTTCTGGTGGTAAATGGTTACATAGGTGCCTATAGTGTCCCTGCTCACACATCGGTGAAGGCACGATAATGCTGAAAAATAGAGGTTATACAGCAGCATCTGATCCCATCAAGACATCATCTCTTAAGAGAAGGCCTTGTACATTTAAGCGAGACAATTGTAAAGCTAATAATACATCCATCTCAACAATATGACTTTCCAGGAGAAGAGTTCAGTTGCGGAACCAGTCCGCCTTCAGTCCAGACCCATCAGCAATAAAAAAAACAAACATTTGGTGCACCAGGGAAGAAAAAAAAAAAAGAAAACTGGCAAAAAAAGGCCTGGAACTACTAAGCAGCTTGAATCTTTCATAAACAAGAATGAGACAATATTTCTGTGATGGCCAGCCACACATGGTAATACTTAAATTTCACCACCAGTATAATTCCACAGTTTAAACACCATACACATATCATTCACCCCTTTTTTTTTCTTTACTGAATTACTGTAATTTTCCATACCTTAACAACACTGAATACACCTTCACATAGTAAGGTCAAGTTATATTTGCATCAACATTTTCTTTTCTTTGAGTTACATGTGGATTCAGTCTGTCATTTCTGGTGCAGCAAAAAATGTGACCAATGGCTGAAGATTCTGATAAACTGCTGCCAGCCTCACTGGACCACACCACATGCTGCAGTGTCATCGGCCATAGCCAGAAAGTTTGGCTTTTTCTAAACTGTTACTTTAGTTACCCTGTCTGATTGTTTAAGAGGTCAGTTTGTTTATGTTGACTTCTCTTTAGTTCTGATCTCGAGTCTAGTTATATTTACAGGGCGTCTTTTATTAGCATACTTTGTTAAAACCTTGATTTGCTAATAGATTTAATTTTTGGGGTCAATGAACAAAAACGACGACAACAACAAAATAATAAACAAGCAAAAAAAACAAAACAAAAAAAACAACCTTGTCTTGAAAATAATCTCCCATGTATTGCAGCCTTATTGCTTGGTCCCTGACATCTTCTCTTGAAACTCCATCAACTGGTCTCCCCACTTCCCAGTAATGTAGTTACTAAAAGAAGACATGACGCTACACAATGCTAAACATCACCATATTCAGATTGTTTAGAGATGTCCTGCTGTCATCAAATTCAAAATGAGTTAATAGATTTTTCTATCAAATGATCAAATGTCTGAGCTTCAACATCTAGTGTGTTGTTTGTGTTTAACTTGGAAGTAAAATATTATTTATGACATTTTCACATCATTGCATTTTATTTACGTTTTACACAGTGTCTCAACATCTTTGAAACTGGGATTCTACTTTAAAGGGTGAAATGAGAAGGTTTAAAAATCTCCAAACATGTCGATGACGCTGTAGTAACTTCACTATTGTGTTGCCACATTATTTTCAAATCCAAGTCAAATCAGCTATAATATGCTGAAAACTAAATATATAAAATACATTTGAATTTAAAATCACAGGATAACTAATTGCATGTCTTAGACTTCTTGTGGTAAAGCATTTTGTATTAGCAACCATATATATGCAAAACCTACTGGCAAGACTTTTTAAAAAATTTTTCTGAGATTTGATCTTGGTGTAATTTTGATTACACCACTAACTTTTGGGAAAGATCTGGAGGGAACTGCGGACACTGCAACTTTAAAATGGATTCTTTGCCAGTGCAAGATAAAAAACAACAAGGTTGCAATTTATTCAATGAACATTCGACTACTATTGATATAATTGTTATTTTAAATCCTAAAGGTTAGTTTTGACCACCAATCAAATAATGCATATAAAATGAATGGAGGGCTATAACATAGGGTGGAAATCCCACTCTAGGTGGAAATGAGCTGCTTGGTGGAGGTTTGCGCTAATAAATAACATCATTCACATGTTGATATAAAATTATATAGTATTTCACAGCAATCCAATGAACATCTGCAGTATGACTAGTCTATTGGTCTGGCCCTTTGTAAAGCGTGACAGCTAGCAACAACATCATCGGCATTAACAGAAAAAATAACATGTGAGATGGAGCAGGATGGAGCAGGATGGATGATGACCTGATAAGCTGTCTTACCCTCAGGATGCCCCTTTTCCTTTTTCCCTCTGGGTAAAAGCATCCTGGGCAGGAACAGGGAAACACATAGAACAGAGCATGATATGAGAGTAACCTTCTGGCAAGTTGTTATAGGCATTTTGTCTTAAAAATTTGAAAGACACACGTTCATATCTCTGGAAGAGTAAAGCTGGTATTTACAGATGTCATCTCTGATGTGCTGACGTTTCTGCCCAGATTAAAATGGATTAGACCAGTTGCGTTCAAGCGCTGTTCGAAATATTGAATAGAAATCCCTCAAACAGCAGACCAGCTGTTTGTTGTTTTAGAAACTTCAGTTTTAATTTAAATGTCACAGTCAGAAGTTAATGATCAAGTAGACCATGTTAATAACAGGTTTTTCAAGGGTTTGCGTGTGCCAGGTTTTCTTTTATGCCCAGAAGCTTGTGAGCTTTGGAAATCACAAGTTCACACAAAGTTTAAAGCTTAAATGTGGGGCCTCGTCTGTCTGGGGACAGCTTCTTTAAGTGTCTCAAATGAACACATTAAGCGTCAGACTCATGGCAATTTCATGGCACTCATTACAGTGGAAACCTAAATCAGGACTAATGAAGTTGCAGGTTAAAAAGAAGAAAGTGACTCTGTCCATACAGACAGAACTTCAACCTATTAACCATAGTAGACACTAAACTGGAAAGCTGGCAGTCCTGCCACCATGTTTTGAACATTTCTCTACCTGAGCAGACTGTACTGAAATGGGTCCACTCACCAAAAAACTCTTAAGAAGCCATTTTATTAATTGTAACTAGGATGTAGTGGAGTTGAGAAACAGCTAAAGCACACAAAGGAGACCCCAGGCCCAAAACTGAGACTCCTGAGTTCCTGCAGAAAATCTGTAATTTGTGAGGTTGTGGATGCTTTTTCAATCATACTTGTTTCTGAAAGATGAAAAAAATTCTCACTTAACTTCTTGCTTATGATCCACAGCTCAGTGAGGTATTTGTTTGAGGGAACATTGCTTTGTTAATTGAGAACTCACCTATGTGCTCTTACCACCACCAGTGCTAATATTTCTATGGTTTACGTATTATTTTCCAAGGGAAAGCTTTGAATAAGATACAAACACTCACAGATTAAGTATTTGTGATGTGCACTTGAATGCAACACATGACCTATCAGCCCATCCGCTCTTTGGGCCGTGTGGAGTGCATTTTATACCACAAAGCAGCAGATGGCAGTCCAACCTCAGTTACAAATGCACATGGAGGCCAGGACTTCCACTCAGCAATGGAGTAACTTATGATGTAATTATTGTATGATAACAGATTTGTCTTTAGAGTATTAGGTTTCTCTCTTACAAAATCACGCTCATGCTCACTGTTTTAGAGGCTTAGCGGAAATTTTGCAGCTTACATGCAGCAGAGTAATAAGTGTGTGTCAACAAGCCACCATTTCACTGTCACCACTGGGAGGCTTGTGTGGGCAACAATATGAGAATCCTGGTAAGGATTTTTTTTCTACCATAGGTTTTTAGTAATTTAAATAGCTATGTTTGTCTTAAAATTCATTTGGCCTGAATAATAGACACAAGAACAGACACAGATACAGACACATAAAACAGAAGATAAATATAAATAAAACATAGGCAGTGAATTTAAGAAAAACATAAAAGTTGGTATTTTATTGATGGTGCATTTTAGGCTTTTTGTCATGATTGAGGGATTCCTCTGCCATGTTTTCAAATTGATTGAAAACTAAAGGAATTGAATGAAGTGGAAATGGCACAGAAGTCAGTCTAATCTCACCATCCTTATTGCATTTAAAGCAGTCAAGTCTGTAACTTTTTGGCCATCACTTATATCTGTGGCTTTTGTTAACGAATCAACTCTCCAGTTTGTCACTTTTGCCAAAAATCTGCAGCAGATTTAGTTAAGTGTGTCAAACACATTTCACATCATCATTATTTTGCCTTTTTTTTCCCTTTACTGTGCATCTGCTCAGTATGAATTAAAATTGTCCAACTTCAAACTGAAAAAAAAAAAAATGCTCCAAATGTGTTTAAAGATATTGAAATGGGGGGTTAAAAGGATTTAGATTGATATATGAAGAAAAAAAAAAAGATAACTTTTAGGATTTTATCAGATATAATTACTATCACTGAGTGACTGCAGACTGCGTTCTATAAATCCCCAATCACTTGCCATCCTCTGGGTTGTCCATCCAAGCCTTTGCTTGTGCAACCTGTTCTCTTTTTTGGGACTCTGCTTTCAGTCCGGCCTCCAACAACTGGAATGCTGCGTGATTGGATTGAGATCAGGCAAGTGACACAGCCAGTCGAGGATTATCCACCTTTTCAACCCTAAAAGCTTTGTATTTTGGCCATTTAGTTTTGTTGTCCTGCTGAATGATAACATGTATGCACATTTAGCCTCATCTAAGACCATGCAAAGTTCCTGATGTGTGTATACCATGCTCGTTGTACACATCATAGGGAAAATTTGTCTGTTTATGCCAGCATGTCTGTTTCAGTTGCTGCCATGTCCAAACCCAAACAGAGCTCCTGCCATGAATGGTACATTTTGGGTCACAAACCAGTCTGGTTTTTCTCCACAATCCTCTTTCTTTAATTTTGGTATACTTTGCCTTTCTTTCTTAGAGCCATAGAAATTTTTTCCATATGTTGTTGGTGTTTTATATTTATTTTTGAAAAGAGTTTTAGCAAAGTATCACCTGGGCTTTCTGTTTCTGAGGTTTGGCATCTGTTATACATCCTTGGAGATGTGGGCTTTCCTACACCCTGGCTGGCAAACTTAGCTTCACAGCAATGAAAAGGTTTAACTTCTTAATTCAAATGCTTATGCAGACCATCTCATGCTATTTTAATTGATAACTCACAGTTAGTCAACTGTGAATATTCTGTGGTCTGTTTAGTTCAGGATTACTCACTCCAGTCCATTGAGAGCTGCAATCCAGGAGGTTTTCCATGTTTCCTCCTCACACCTGATTTGAATTAGTGAGTCATTCCGCTGAACTTTTTAGGCTGTTGATCAATTTAATTTGATTCAGGTGTGTTGAAGTAGGAATACATTGAAATCCTGCTGGATTCTGGTTCTTATAGGACCAGAATGAGTCACCCTGGTTTCTAGTCTATTGTCATTTTTTTAACAACCCGGTTTCCTGTTTTACATTGCAGTCATTTCCCGTGTGTGTTCTGCCCACTTTAGCTCCTGTTCTCTGCTTCCAGTGATTGATTGTCACACCTTCTTATTGTCTTGTAATCAGCGCCTCTGTGCGCACATGCTCCAGGTTTTCTTCATTTCCAGATCATCTTGGTATTTCCCCAGTGTTGTCATTTGTCTTTTTCCAGCCAATCTGTTTTCAGTTTGTGTTCCAGTATCCTGGAGTGACATTTTTGGGTTTTGACTATTAAAACTTCGGCTCCTATATCGGGCTGCCTTCTACCTCTCAGTCCAGCATTTGGGTCCAACCACCTCATCACCAACTCCACATTTCATGACAGATCTGGCCAACCAAGGACCAAATGACCTCTGCAGCTATGAGAAGGCCTTTAAATGCACCTGGCTACAAAGACTTATCACAATTGGATGACTGGACCATCCAATTGTGGATCAGATGGCAGTAGCCAAGTAAATGGAACTGTTGACTGCCAAACTCTGGAACCATGACCTTCTTGGAGCACCTCAGATGCTTACTGAAGCCAAAGAGGATGTAAATGCTTTGTTTGAAGTATGCCCAGAGGTAATATGGTACATATATTCATATTTGAATGCTCTGATACGGAACATTCAGTTATGCTACAGGTAGCGGACGTTATGGCTAGAAAGCTGGGGGTTGTCCGTACCTGCCGATATGCTCTCTACAACATCAAGAGAATCAGACCGCACCTGACAGAACACACGACCCAGCTGTTGGTTCAGGCTCTGGTCATCTCACGCATTGATTACTGCAATTCCCTACTGGCAGGTCTGCCTGCATGCTCTATTAAACCTCTGCAGATGATCCAGAACGCTGCAGCGCGTCTGGTTTTCAACCAACCCAAATGAGCTCATGTCACTCCGCTGCTAATCGCTATTCACTGGCTTCCGGCTGCAGCACGCATCAAATTTAAAGCTTTGCTTCTGGCTTACAAAACAATAACTCAAATGGCTCCCGTCTACCTTCACTCCCTAATCCAGAACTACAATCCCTCTCGACAGCTACGTTCCACCAGTGAAAGACGCCTCGTGTTACCACCACTTTGTGGGACTTTTCCTCTGTTGTGCCACAATGATGAAATGATCTCCCAAACTCTGTCCACTCTGCAGAGTCCCTGTCTACTTTGAAGAGCAAGCTGAAGACTCAGCTCTTCAAGGAGCACTTCAACACTTAGTATAGCTATATTTATGGAAAGTTGGAGAACTTAGCCCAGTTCTTTGCAACAAACTTCATGGTATTAATTCTTTATATTATAACATAGATGGTATTATGGGGTGGGAAAGGAGTAAACAAAAAAAAAACCAAAAAAAAAAACAGAAGCCTGTAGCACTTCATGGAAGGTCCTGTGTCCAAGTGGACAGTCCACTAGCACCTTCCTACGATGTCCTCTACTGTTTGATTTCGTGCTTCTGTTGTTCTTACTCATATGTAAGTCGCTTTGGATAAAAGTGTCTGCTAAATGACTGTAGAATAGAATAGAATAGAATAGGATAGAATAGAATGGAATAGAATTGAATAGAATAGAATAGAAATAGAAACAAGACCTTGATGACCTTCTTCCATCGTTAAAATCTCCTGTTTTGGAGCACTTCAGCTTCCCAGTGAAGTATGTAAAAGGACAAAGGCAAGCGAATAAGACAAAAGCAGTCTGACAGTCTTGTGTCAAACTGTGTTTTAGATCAAGACCGGCGTCCAACTGGACTCCAGCAGTCCACTAGCAGTCCACTAGCACCTTCCTATGATGTCCTCTACTGTTTGATTTCGTGCTTTTGCTGTTCTAACTCTCATGTGGAAGTCGCTTTGGATAAATGCATCTAAATGACTGTAGGATAGAATAGAAGAGATTTGGTTTGGATGAACTACAAAATCACTTTAGAAAGCATGAAGGTCTGTTTTTCTTATGACGCTTAAACTATATTAAACATATGTCACTTTACCTTCTATAGCATAGATACAATAATGTTTTTATTTTTAAAAGAAACCTGACTGCAAATTCAATTAATAATTTGAACATGCTTGAGTAAATTATTTTTTATTTTTTTCTTGAAACACCTTCCCTCCTTCATATTATGCATGTGCAGATACTGTCTATTAAAATAAAGGAAGCACATTTTATATTTGTGCCATATTTTACTGATTTATTAATCTTTTATTAGAGAATTTCCTAGAAGTAGTTTTCTTTTTTGTTTTTGTTTTCATTTTAAATGTCATCAAACATGTCCCTGTTTACAACAAAGTTAATCATTTTTATGTTTTGCATTTGTCTCCTTGCTGTATTGAAAAACACTCTAAGTCGTAACCGTAATAGCAAGGTACGTACCGAACTGTGATTTTGGCTTATCATTATACCTCTGAGCCAGCTAGTCTTGCAGGCATGTGCCTTCTTCATTCCTGCATCGTTTCCAGCAGCATCCTGGCATGTGTCTCCTGTATCGTCTCCTGTATTATGTCCTGTGCTTCAGCATTCCACACCAGATCCAAAGTTTTGTCCAGCTTGTCAGTTTCCCACTCCTGCACCCCAGTCCTGTTCTATGCTGCCTGCACCTCCCCTCCCCATGCCAAGCCTTGCTCATGCTTTTGTTCCTGCAGACAACATCAAGCCTTCTTGAGTTCCTGTGTCTGAAGGGGTCCCGAGATGCTACGCTCCTCTGGTTCTTGAGTCTGAGGCGGTCACACCTCATCTGGCTAGTTTTTGATTGTTTGTATGATGTCAGAATAAACCTAAAATTCATTATGATTACTATAGTTGAGCTTAATTTCACCCTCCAGAAACTATTAAATGCACATTTGCAACTTTTCAATGTTGTTCTTTAACAAGATGATTAATCACAAAAAACAAAAAAAAAAAAAATGAAAGAAGTTCATCCTTGACTTAAAGTGCTTCCCCACACTTAGCGTGATAGTTTCAGTGCTGAGCACAGTAAGGGAACAACTGCTGTCTCTGATTTTAATTGCACAGTAATAGCTGAGCAGGCCATGGATGGCAGAACTGATGCGTCTACACCACAGCGAACCATGGCCTCTGCCGCGACAGATTTTTCACCTTCATTCTGAGAGATTCGTTTTCTGGGGCTTGACACATGAAGACAAGTATTTAAATGGTTTGGTCTCATTTTGTGAGTAACTGAGACGATTCAAGACTCGAGTTATCTTTTGCCTGCTGGAGAGACCTAACAGGTATTGTAGGATGCAAGATGGATGCCAAATTAATCTTCAATAAGGAGTGAGTGAGAAGAAAATGGCAAAGTTCTGCTGTGTGTCTAAAGAAAAGCAAAAGGGAATGATGAGCTGCATGCTCAGGTTATGAACGCCTTATTATGTGTTTTTCTCCAAATATTGAAAAGGTTTTGTGATGTCCTAACCCTGCCTTTGTGCCCAAAGTTACTGAAACTTCTTACAGGTGTGTGTCAGTGGAGTTTCAGGGTTTTTATCATCCACTGTTAATAATGGTAAACGGTTGAATTTTTTCCGTCCTTTATGCCTAAACTTAATACATTTATTTGGACAGGACTAAAGAGCTCAGCAAGAGTTACCAGCTTTTTGTGTCCTGGATGCCCAGTCCTACAGGGAGGCCTTCATCCCACCAGCCCTGTTGTGCTGGGTGGTGGAGGCTATTCAGGAGTCATATAAATGCCAAGCACTACAGTGTCCTGAGCACTTGAATATGCATTCCACTAGACGTACTTCTAGCTTATGGGCCCAGTTTAAAGGAGATCCTGTGGAAGACATCTGCGACGCTGCAAGCTGGGCATCTTGCACACTTTTATCTATTGCATGGACGTGACAGCATCCTCTCTGGCACATTCAGTGCTCAGTGTGGGTCCTTAACTCTGTACCAGCCATCGGGGTGGGCATGAGGTGTCGACTCGCTTATGAATTGAGGAGTTCTGCTTCAGAGCATGCAGTTTAGGAGTGGGCTACATCTCCCATAGTAAGATACCATATGAGGTTTGAAAGAGAACATTAGGTTAGTACTGTAACCCCAGTTCTTTGAAAACTAAGGGAGGTATCTCATCGCACTGCCCCTCTTGTCTATAAGTGATGTTGCTTTAAACCCAATCCCAACTGTTCACATAGTTTTTAATGTACTATTTAGACATTAATTAATTTGATTATTTTAAGCAGTTTGTTTTTTCCACTGATCTGAGATTTACAGCCTTACACTGAAAATCTTGAACATATGTCATCTAATTGTGAACTTAGTGCAGAGGTGGATAAAGTAGAAGTAGAAAGTAGAAGAACTGTCTGGCAGCTCTTTCCAACCAGTCACTAAACCAGGCGAATTCAATCAGCTCAGTTCCACTGCAGGTAGATGAGCCTGTTAGTGAAAACACTGGTTCTAGATGCATCTGTCAGTCCAACAAGATAGCAGGACTTCTACTTTATTTTTACTTCTACTTCTACTTGGTCTGTGAATATGACTGTCACCTCATTTCATTTGACATAACAAGTTGACATTTTAACCTTATATTTTAACAAGTACTCCTCAGTAACTACACAAAACATGTTGTGTATTTTTAATCAACTCTTCCTACTGGCTGTAGGTCTGGAGGTGGAGTGATTGTCCCACATGTAAAAAGTTACTGATTTAATCCCAAATTTGCTCTCAACTTCTAAAACCTAAACAAATGTTAGCTAAAGCATAAACACATGGTGGCCATTATTAATTCACAACGGACAAAGGTATCAATATTCTTTTCATCGGCAAAAATGCCAGGCTCATTGCATAAATCCTGGCTCAGATTAAAATGCCTCAAAACTTTAATGGATGGAACTGCTGAACCATCCATCTCCTTTCCATATTTGACCCAATAAAATGTAACAAAAAAGTAGTGCAGTGTTTAGCTTAATAAAAGCCCAAAACAAAAAAAAACAACAAAACTTATTAATGAAGTGTGCAATTAATGCATAAAATAAATCTGGGACTTTTCTTAGTCTTCATGTTGGAATGTCTTTGGACAATAGACTGAATGACCCTCTATGTTCCTTACTTCTGTGTCCCTTCTTTTGATAAAATCTGCAGCTAAATGATGAAAGTGACAAAATCTGAGACCTCACTTCCTGTTTGGGGGCTCACAGCATTATTCTAATTGACTACAGTACCTGTCTGAAAAAAGAAAAGAACTCATTATAAAAGCTTAGTTTGAGGAACAATTGTTTAAATAGTTTTGGGAAGGTTGTTAAAAAAAAAAAAAAAAAAACAGAAAAAAAAGAAAAATACAGCTGGTGAAAAAACAAACAAACCTGTAGCACAAGGTTACAAGGTTGCAGGAATAACAGGAATAAATACTGAATGGGCGTGCACAAAGGTCAGTTACTGTCGGAGGAACCTCAGGACTTGTTAGCAAAGATCAGTCAAGAGTCTAAAGGTATTTTGAAAGAGATCAATGTGTTAATCCCTGCCAGGGATAGGGATGTAATTGATGTTACACATCTAATTAAAGGTTGTTCTTGCCATTGCCTTTTAATAGTTAGACACAACCTTATATATCTGTATATCCAGTTTCTCTCTTCACATGTCCTCAATAGAGAGCCAACATATGTGAATTCACAGCGTGAAACAACTGCTGACCTGCTTTACAAACTGAGAAAGAAATCGAAAACCTCAAAAATGACCATACAACACATCTTTCTAGCTGATAATAGTCATTCCTCTCAGCCAGCTATAAAAAAAAAAAAGTTGTCAAAAAATTAATCAGTTCCGGTTTTCTATGCAAGTTTTTGGAAGTCATACAGTCTTAGTCTTATACCTTTTCTACTCCACAATTTTACGGTTTGTTGTAGAAAATAAAATACTTTTGTAAAAGTTTCAGTACAAAAAGCAAATTATTGATGCTTTAAAAAATAATGTCACATATGGTTTTATGTTTGCTTACTTCATATAAGCTGAAGCAACTGGAAAAACGTATAGGAGATCTTGCCTCAGTTCGTGATGGGATTTAGGTAGACTCAGTTGCTTCTGTCTCTTCAGGTAATCCCAGATTGACTCCATGATGCTGAATCATCTCCATTCCTTAGAGTAAACAGAAAACCAAAGCTTCTCTCCCAAACCGAAGGAGCATCAGCAGCCAAGCTGGCTTGCAGGCCTTATTTGGTAAATGTTTGCAGCTGACAGATTCAGGTTATTGATTCAAGACTAAAGCATAGCTTAGAGTCAGTGAAAACCTTTCTAATTTATGTTGGATTCAAACTTTAACTGAATGTATCATCACGCCACTGAACCTGAAATGAAATGATTCCCAGTAGAGAGCTGACTTACAAGACAGCAACCAAATTTTCATTCAGTCCCTAACAAAACAGTAACAGTAGCCTTGAGGTGTAATAGGCATGTTCCATCTCATTAATAGTTTTAAATGCACATTGAGATTATTGATAGATATGAATAAAAAGATTTTGATAATATTTTATTCATATTTTCCACCTCTGACTGTAGCTTGGGGTTCATATCATGGTCTATGATCAATTTGGAGGTGAAGAGACGCCACACTTTGTCTGGAATATGCATGGAAACTTAAAATCATACTTCTGGACAGTTTTTTTTTTTTCTTTTTTTTCTTTTTTTTTTCTATACAGATTGCTTATAAAAGCTTGGAGTGTTTAGTAAAATTTGTTGATAATTTAATTTGTCCTTTTTTTTGTTTTTTTTTTCCTTTTCTTCACTTTTTTTCTGGATTTTTAACTGTCTTAAATAAATTCAAGTTTAAGCAAAAACTCGTAAAACTGCTGGAATTATAGTGAGTTTCTCTTCTGTGCTACTTTAGCTTAGTTATACATTTATACAATGTTGTTTTGTAATGAGTTTTTTTTCTTATGTGGTCATAATTGTTAATGTTGTGGTCTTGTCAATGAGTTTATATTGTAGTTTTTGGTGGTGTTTATAAATTTTTTGTAGGTATAAAATAATTAAAGTTTTTAAAAAAATGTTTTGACCTCTATGTTTTACTGTTGACTATGCAGACCATCATACATATTAAATAATGATGTTAACTGCTCAGATCTATATAAGGGTTAAATGCTGCAGAGGACTGAAAAAGGCCACAATCAGTTGTCTGTATATGTCATTTCATATTCCTTATTATGGAGTTTATGAGTTTCAGCTTTAATGTTATGCATCTCTCTAACCCGTAGGGATTTACTATCGCCATCACAATATCAGTTTGAGATTGACAGCTTAATGTCTTATACAAAAATGCAATGACACAAAAACTTCATGCATTCTGCATTATAAATGAAGTTTGTATTGAGTTACTCAAATAAAGTTCATTACAGATTAGAAACCATGGGCCCAGATATGACAGCATGTCTAGAATTGAATCAATTACATATTTTATAAAACGTTTCTATGACATTGTGTGAGATTGAATTGATATAACTGATATAATATTGTTGGACTTATTTTTTTAAGTGATAGAGGAAAGTTTTAATGAACAAAGAATTGTCCGATAGGGACATCAGCTCTTTTGATAGAGAAATACAGAAAAAACAAAACTTCATCCACAACTTTACCTTCACATCTCACTACAATACAAGTACTCCAGAGGTGAAAAGGTGAAACTTGTCTGCTTTTGCATTCTGCTTTGCTATAAAAAGCAAATTCTCTTTTAATTATAAAGTTAGCTTTTTCTTTTAAAAAAATGCTGCAACTGTTATTTGTTCATTCATTCATTCATACATTCATTCATTCATTCATTCATTCATTATTCAGTCATCAACATAGCTGCAAGCTGAAATTTCGAGTGCCTGTTTTTTAACGTAAACATCATCAAAAGCGCAAAAAATTTATTATGCAATTATATAAACACTTACTACATATACAAACATACAAACATTACGTCCATTTGCACCAGTTCTAAAACTGGTAACCATTTCCCTCTCAGTTTGGTAAGTAGCCATACAAGCTGGGTTTAGTGTGAGCACCAGTGTGAGTTTCAGGCTCTAATGCAATCTCTAACATGACAAAAATGTATGTCAGGAGTTATTGAGTATAGTTTTTGTCTAAGTGACATGGTAGTTCAAAGTTACAGTACCTCAGCGAAGGCCTAAAACTAGCTACTATAAACAATGGTGTTATGACATTGTTAAAAAGGGAGCTATCAAACATTAAAATTGTTTTACTGTGGCTAATTTATGTTAGATATTTAAAAAAAAAAAAAAAAGGTCAAATTATGATAAAAAGTGCTTAATGTTTTCTTTAAAATGTTGACTTTTCAAACTGAACAGATTGAGTGCAGTTCTTGTATATGACAAATGACCATCTGATTGAATAGTACACAAATAAGAGAAAAATATTCAGGAAATCATCATGATTAAAGTCGTCAAGTAGTTTTAAATTACACTTACATCTAATTGACTGATTACTTCAGAATTTCTATAAATGGAGGATTTACAAAAGAGACAGTAAAAAAGGCCACTACGGAGGAAATGTGCCTTTTCAGTTATACAGCACCAGACTGCTGATTGAAGTGCAAGAAATTATGAGGTAAACAAAATACCACAAAGCTTCTTTCAGTTGAGGCCTGTAGAGTATTACACGGATCCTAGTTTGCCCCTAAAATGGACTTCAAAAAATCTTTTTCTGGGTGGGACACAATGCACAATCCTCTTTCATGTCTGTCTAAGAGAAGGATCATTAGATCTTTAGGCTTTGACTTTAAAATGCATTGTCTGCATGTAATTTGAACCTCAACCCTACTGTGTTTTATGCTCAAGTCCGTCTAATTTGGCTTTTTAGTCTATAAAATCAAGTATTTCTTTCATAAATAATATTATGCCAAAGTTAAATCACAATCCCATCCAAATGAAAGCATTTTTGTAGCTTAGAATGAATTATTAAAAAAAATTAAATACATAGGTGGTGGTGCACTCATGAACAGGCAGCCATGTTGCATCGCCATTTTTGAATGCAGTAGCCAAAAGGGGACAAACTTGTTAGCCTCAGACGTTTTAGCCTTGAATTGCTGTGTGTTGTAGGAGGAGGGAGGAGGAGGGTGAGAAACAAACAACAACCGTGGATCGATTTAACTTGTTTTCCATTGAAATGGAAGACCATCGATACTCTTTGCGCTGGGAGAGGGAGGAAAAAACAGTCAAAATAAGAAAAAAATAAATGAGAAAATGAGAGTCTACATTGGTTTAGCAGTGAAGTTTATTTTGGTGTTATTATCTTAGAAATTGGGCAGGTAGTCCAGAACTACCTTATCCTCCGTTTGAGTTGGGTCATTAACTGTTACTTGCTATATAAAACAGCAGAGATGGCTTATTTGTTTGTTAGCCTACAGTGCAAATCCATTGGAACAGTTTTGGGTTGCTGTTACTCTTCACAAAAGTCATACCTGTAGGAAACCGTGTGCTTCTTTCAGATGTATTCTCCCAGAATTTTTCCTGGGGTTTCCCTTAGCGGCTATTAGCTATTGCCTTGCTACCAAATATATGGCGTACATGCTTGTAACTTATCAAAATCAAAAAACAAAATAGAACTTCGTATCGTTCATCACCTCATGGGAAACCCCAACCTAAGCAAGATGTTGACATTTTCACATTTAGAACTTCCCATTCAGTATCAGTAAGTGGTAACAAAGCTGCGTTAACGGCAAGGTCCCAGAGACCACTCCTTGGTTGTGTGCATTCAATTAGCATATTGAGTAATTCTTACACACAAGGGTTTTAACTTTAATATCAAATTACAACTCGAGTTGTTTTACTTATCAGACTTTTTAACTGTGTCAGAGACTTGTAGATAGATAAATATGACCTCAATAGGAACATAATGTTAGTCTGACTGGTAGAAAGACTTGGTACAGTGAGATTATTTAGGGTTTAGTGTTTAAACTGTTGGTGGTGTTTCTGTTTGAGACTTCTTTTTTTAAATTTTATTTTCAGTTGTCTTGCTGACTTTTTTCTGCAACACGGAAAGGGCTTAAAGATATTTCCGTCTTTAACTTTAAAGTTGTGACCCTCATGTGACAGTTTTGTTTTCTGACCATAAGACACTCTGGCAGGCAGGTAGATTTAGTGACTTTTCCAAATTCCTATCACCTCTACAAATGTACAAAATAGCCATTTTTATTAAAAGACACGTTGTCTTGACTGAATACTGCCTGGTGCTTCAAAGAAAATCCTTGATCCACAAAACCGCTGAAAATACTTTCATAGTTGGCATGGATGAACACTATTGGCCATGCCATACACCCTCTATAAGCTTTTAATCCCAGGAAACAAATATGCATTTGTGTACCCTCTCTGGATGAATGGATTATAGATTATCACTGCCAACCAGCATATGATGCTAGCAGAGATTATGGCTGCTGTATATTGAATAAGACAGATACCACTATGTGGGGAAATTGTGGCAACATGAGCTACTTGGTAACATGGATGTGCTGCAGTATTTGAGACATGGAGGGCATTAGGGATTGTGGCAGAGGATTCTTTTTCATTACAGGCTGCTATTTTAAAGACAGTTGAGTTTCAAATGGTCATTTTCACCCCTGCTCCGTGTTTCTGTTTTCTGTTCCTATTATTCCAGGCAACTCAACTGTGAACTGGCACAAAATGCATTTCCATATTTCACCCATAATTGCAGCATTGTTGAAATAAGACTTTCATCGTTCTCATGGAAACCCCTGAGTATACATCAAGCTGTGCAATTACTCAAAAAATAAAACCCACTAATGTCAGAGTGGTGAAAATATCAGAGTTCACTTCCATTCCCAAAATCCAGCTGGGAAGTTTTAAATTTTAACTCTGACCATGTCTGTGTTCACTACAGTCAGCCACAAGCTCTTTAAAGAAGTGACACACGGACTCGTGGCTCCTTTTGGGAGGTGCCTTTGATGCTTTGTCTTCACATTCTGTAGGTATGTCCAATTCACTGTGCTGTGCACCAGCACTTGTCTTTTATCTGTTTACTGTGCCTCTGTCTTATCAAGCCTTTAATTACTTAATTATTCTTCATTGGGCTCATTTAAGCACAATGGATTCTGCAATTGTAAAAGTAAACTATTTCTGCTCTCCCACAGCAAGATATGCAAAGAATAGGAGAAATAGGCTGTTGCAGTTGGCCTTCTATTATGTACTTGGAATAAATGAGATTCTGTTATTCTTTGGATGAAAGTCTGGGCTTTCTGATTATTATGCTAACAGCAAAATATAACATTGACTTCTATAAAATGTTCAAGCTGCTCGAGCCAAATAAGGAATAGATTCACATACATGGCAATCAACGCACCTTCCCCAAACAAAATTACTTTTTAGGAATAGAAATCGTTTTCTTTTTCTATTCATGCAAGTGATTTGTTGCGCAATGTCACCTTACTCAATAGTAGCAAACCAGGTTTACATCAGTTTTTTTTCTCTCCTCTCCGTGCCTCTATCTAAATCAGTCAATTTATTTCCAAATTGCATGTCGAGTGTAGGAGCAAGGGCTTATGGCAGTATATTAAATCATTGCACTCCTACAGTATATATTTTCAGAAGGTTTAATTTTTTTCCTCTCTTTGCTGATATTGATGGGGATGCACCTGGCTTTGAGTGTCATGAAGGACACACTGTCACAAATTTGAGCCTTGTATATTCACAGAAGAAAGACAGCTGTGAGAAGTGAATGAAGTGGATTAATGGAGTCAAAACATGTTTTACAATATGGACCAGACCTTGACTGTCTTTTAGTTGTATGGTTGCTGCCAGTCTGCATACTTTAATTTATTTGTATGAGAAGGACAGACTATCACAAGGGATGCAATTTAAATTTGTGTTGCCTTTGTAGACTGTCATGAACAAAGCATGCTCACCTCTTTCTGTGGAGAATTTCAATGTGAGCCCTTGTGAATGCACATGCTACACACAGCATGCAAAAATACTTTTCTATGTATGCTGACGTATTTGTTCTCTAGATTTTCTATATTATGTTTTAGATTTAGATTATTTTGCAGTTTTAATTATAGTTCAAACAGCTATATGCCAAAAATTAAATGCAGATATTTATATTTTTGTCACAAATTGAATTTGAAAATAGCTCGTTCTCAATGGTAAATCTATGGTATTAGTCAACAAATACAGTGCACATACAATTGAAGAAGCTTGGTCTCTTTAAAGCTGTAAAATTAGAGTTAACATGAACTTCATGAAAAATACTTAAAAGATCACAAAGACATCACAGAATAGATAACTATGGAACTAGAGTGGCTACGTTAAAATGAAATATATTTGATGAATGGATTTTTTTTCCCCAGTCGTATCACAAATCTCAGTGTTTGGGAAAAGATGGAGACTGTCTTCAAATGTACATTATTATTCCAACTGTAAAGATTATTTGTGTTAGTCAGTGTCTTACTTGACCAGACAGCAGTCAGATAACACTCATACAACATCCACTCAGAATTAGACCCAGAAGAGCATATTTTTGCCATCTAAGTCAAACTTAAAAATAGTGTTACCCTTTTCAGCCAAAGCAGTTCAGGAGCTGGGCTAAGGACAGTTAGTTACAACTAGTTTGAACAGCTAACAACTGGTTTGATTTCTTTTTTCACAGCCAGCGAGCCACATCACAACAAAAACCCCTCTGCAATAACCCCAGTCCATCACAGACAGCTTAAAAATGTTTCTCATTTTTCCTGCAAACCTTAATTTAATATAATCAATCTAGTTTAAACTTTTCTTTAAATAACAGTTGGTGTTTATTAGTATTGTCTGCAAGGCTGACCGGTGTTTGTGATTGGTAGTTGTGAGTGATGCTAACATGAATACATGCTAATCCTAGTCGGGCCTTTAAATACCAACTGACTTCTTTAAAACACAGAACACTGTTCATAAATGTACCTACAAATAGTGTTTAAAAATTCAGTCACAAACATCGAATGTTGCTTCATGCAGCACATTAGGCATCCACAGACTTGAGTTTACATATTTAAAAGCAGGAAAATGAGAAGAAACCTGATCCCATGTTCCACCATTGCTGTTTTCTCTTCAAATCCATGTTTCAGCAAAAAAAAAAAAGAAAAAACCTTTATTGTTCATTTGAACCAAGTACTAGATGGCATGTATACTGTGGATTATCAGAAAAATTGTGGACACAACATTTCAACCAAACTGGTTGATCTCCATAAACCCACTCCCAGACTGATGTAAGAGATTTTGTGCTCTGGCCAATCTGGTTCCAAAGAACTGGTGATGCTCCTTCAATGCTTTTTATGGCCTGGAGTCGTGCAACAGCAGTCAAAACAATTCTCCCAAAAAACTAGTTCTGTAAGACTTTGGCTCTGAACTAGAACTGGACCCACTTTGGTGGCAAAACCTCCATAGTGGCTCATTTTACACCGTGCCACTTTTGCATCAGAGTTGTAACTTTGGAGGCTGTGGTAATAAAACCAAAAAACTATAATTTTCTATCACAGTGCCAACCAAACTCATTCTGATCAACAGAGTGGACAGATTTGAAAATTTGGATCCTGGGAGAGCAAAGTTGGGGATTTAGCACCAATAACAAAGGTATTCTGTTAAATTTTGAATGCTAAATAATTTAAACATTGTATTTAAATGATATAACATTAATAACTTTGAAAATACATTATTATATAATGTTTAGATTTTACTTAAGCTCTGAGCTGTTCCCTTTTGGCTTGTCCCTCTGAAGGGGTCGCCACAAGGAACCATCACTGGGGTGAATTGGCACAGGTTTTACCCCGGATGCCCTTCCTGATGTACCTCAGAGAACAATCGGGCTGCAGCAGTGAATGGGAGCAGCACTCAAACCACTGACCCCCCCCGCCACCACCATGTAAGCTCTGAGTATTTTTCATTTATAGCAACTGGAATCTTAAAGAATAGTAAACTCCAAATAAATGATCTACAAGACACTTAATTTTCTTACTTTATGCTATTTGTTCAGATGCATTTGATCTTAAGTATAATTGTAGCATATAAGCTGTAACAATGTTATTAATGCTTCAATTATGGATGAAAAATTGTCGACAAAAGCGTAAAAGAGCAGTGACCTATGCAACAGTGATTAAAAAAAATTCCCGTGTTCCTAACTGGTTAGAATTTTCTGCTTAAATTTACAAAGTTTGCTGTAATACATGTTTGCGCTTCATTCAAGTATTAAATGGTTGCATGTCTCCCCTGTGTGTTTAAAGCACCTTGAATGCCCTTAACCAGCTCTAATAGAAGATCATGATTGGTGCTTAACAAAAAGAGAGATTCATTTTAAATTATTAACAAGTTAACTTTGTAGTGGAAGCGCTTTATCCCCGAGGACAAACAGCCCAAATGTTTGCAAAATATAATTAAGCCGAGGCATCTTTAAATGTCATTGCTGCCTGTGCCATGTTTCAAATTGTTCTGCATCAACAGAATTTAACGAGATGGCTAAGGAATCCATTTCCTGCAAGCATGTGATAAGCCACACATACAGTGGAGCACTTTCATTGATTGCCAAAATAAAGCATTTTGTATGCAAATGTGGGAATGGAGTGGCTAAGCTGATTCAGCCTCATGGACACCAAATAATGGTCTTTACAATTAATACTTTTACATGCTATCCATTGAAAATTTCTTCTTCCATTTAATGGCTCTAAAACATTTACACATGCCCAGAAAAGAGGGGAAAATGCACTGTGTTCCAATGGATTAATATGAAAGCCAACAAACAAATAAAGCCATGCATCCCTCCCTCCCCCCAGAGTATTGGTCCCTTTCCTGTCGTCTCATGCTCCTGCACATTTTGGATTAACAGATAATCTTTGAACATGAAGGAAGGTCTGCTAACCCCGAGGGGGCGAGATGTTGTGAGTGAAAGAGAGCACGGGATTGGAGGCAGTGCGGCATTGTTCGAACGTAATGTGCTTGTCTTGTCCTTGTAAACATGTGGCTGTTTTTGTAGTGCTGATATGCTTAAATACCCCTATTCCACCCTTGCAGGTTGTGTTACTGGGGACCTACAGGTCTTAGATAAAGAGGCACAAGGTAACATGGCTCTGTACAAAACAAGACAAACCTTTTAATTGAAGGGTTCAGGAGTATTAGTCAGGATCATCAAACCACTTGTGCTCCGTGTGTCCATGGAGCCTGCTGTTGACCTTCCCAATCTCATCTGTTTAACACTAGTGCAAAAAAACAACCACCAGGTCAAACAGGAAAATGGTACATTTGGATAGTCTTTCCTCTGCCATGGTTAAGCAATCTCAAAGTGATTTAAGTCCTCTCCCCCATATTGGTCTTTCACAATTATTACATTTATTTGAGCTGAAAGCAGTTATCATCATATAGTTTTATGCTTTGAACGTGGATGTGTTGACATACATAAGGCAAATATCATAGCACTGCACATTTTAGCTTTAACACAATGGAAAAATAGGAGCCCTTTTGTTCAATTTCTTTTAATTTGTTTAAAAAATTTGGCAGTCAAAGTTTTTATCGCTTATAAAAACCAAAGAAACAACATGGATAAAGAATTATTATCCCTTTCTATCAAATCAAATGTCCAGCCTTGTTAGGAAAACCTAAAGGATAGAGACAATTGTTTAAATGACAAAAAGATAATTGTTAATAATAATAATAATAATAATAATAATAATAATAATAATAATAATAATAATAATAATAATAATGGCTTTAAACTTTGAAATTAACAATAGAATTAAATTAAATATTTAAAAATGTATCAAAGCTGATAGTAAAAAAAACATAAATGCAACAAATGCAACACGGCCCAGTTCATAATACTCATGCGTGACAGCAATTTACATTTGTAACACACACACACACACATACATATATATATATATATATATATATATATATATATATATATATATATATATATATATATATATATATATATATATATATATATATATATATATATATATATATATACATATATATATATATATATATATATACATATAATATGTCCGGATGCAGAATCTGCCTGGTTTCTGTATATATTCATGTACATTTAGTCCTTGACCAGTTATGTCTGGGAGGACTGTGGTTACATAAATATAAATACAATGTGA
Organism: Telmatherina bonti; assembly: GCF_933228915.1. Classification (NCBI taxonomy): domain Eukaryota; kingdom Metazoa; phylum Chordata; class Actinopteri; order Atheriniformes; family Telmatherinidae; genus Telmatherina; species Telmatherina bonti. The sequence goes on along the minus strand of NC_136619.1, from coordinate 26,465,998 downwards.
ACAAAAAAACATAGAATACATTGCTGAAAAACAATCTCAAAACCATCATCTCTGAGGCCTTTGTGTACCGATACCTTATAAACCTCATCTGCTGTTCGTCTTCATCCCTGTTGCACTGGTGCCCTTCACCCCTGCAGCGTGTAATTCTCAAAATATGAACCCTCTATCATTTCTGAGTGAAGGACAACAGGAAAAAAAACTGTTGACAGCACTGTTTGAGGTAAATGAGAGAGCTGAGCCCTTCCAGACTTACTGAAAGGCAGTGAGAGTGCAAGATTGGCAAGACGTACGTTGATGATGGGGCTGACCTTCTGATCAGGTGGGCGTGAGCAGGCCTGAGGACTGAATCCCTTCTCTGCTGCCCATGCTGGAATTTTGTGCTTGAGAAGTGGTTAACTTTCTCAAATCCCAATTGCACACAGTGGGGAGTGTCCTCCTTTCCTTTGCCCACAGGTTTAGTAAATGTCCTTATACCAGGGTGTGTGTATGTGAGTGTGTGTGTCGGAAGGGGGGAGGTATCTGGGTAGTGCGAATCAATGGGAATGCAGCTTGTCTCTTAAACAGAGGTGAAGTAAGGAGGAGTGGGGTGAGATAGTGAAAGCTCTGGATATCTGAGTAGGAATTATCCATGACACCTGGTCTCAAGCTGCAACCTTTAAGTACATGGTTTAGGATGGCCTCCATTTGTGGGCCAGCTCCAGCACATTCAGCACATTCAATCTGAGCCTTTATGCTCAGGTGTCTCTTACAGTTGAAAGCCATTGTTGGTTAGTTGTTTGGAAATGCTCTGTTGTTGTTTAAAACTCTCCGCTTTACAATGTTATGACCAGTCTAATTTAATTCAGTTTTGAACCGTCTTTGGTTTAATTTTATCTACAAAATACAAGAATAGTCTTTTGTTTTTCTTTTTAACGCTCACAATCCGCCCCTGTATTTTTCAGCACAGTTGAATCATCTCTGATAATCTTGCTTTGCTGTGAGAATGTTGTCAATAAACTGATACGTTAAGAACAAATACCTTTATCTCAGTAAGAATCCACAGCCACTGCTTCAAACTGAGACAGAAACAAACTCTGCTTCATGTTTTTGCTTTATTTATTTGAAAAGGGAAACCCTGGATGAGACTGTAAATGTTGGCTTTCAAAAGGCTGACATTTAACTGTTGTAGATATTATGATGGATACAGGAGATGGAGCACGTAAATGGAAAATGACGATGTCACGGTTCATCTTCTGAATTCAGGCACATTAATCCGACAGTGTAATGGAAAAATGCTGATAAAAAAAACAAAAAAAACCTAAACGCACTGAATATTTGTAACAAGTGGTATCAATTTCCTTTTTGACTGTCAGTGAATATAGATTTCCCAGCAGATAACATTATTTGTTTAGCTCAGAAAATCACAGAGCCGGTAAAATCTTGCTAGCATATTTCTTGGTGAATTTTTGGAGCGATCCCAGCAAAGGCAATGTACATGTCATAGGTCTGAAATCCCCCCATAGTGACATCTTAGTCCTCATCATGCCTACATTAATTAAACTTGGCTCTACTGTAGACTTTGACACATTAATTTGTGTATGCATGGGTGATTCTGTCTTGCACTGCTTTCTGATCATAGGCTGATGCCATATGTTGGTTAAAAATAGTTTCAAGTAATCACAGTCTTTGAGAAGGTTATATCCAGGATAAGCAAACTTTTACAGATCTTCAGCAGAACCAAAAAAAATTAGGCGACGACTGTCACATTGTCTGGCTATAAGATCCACATGAATTAATCATGAAAGGATTTTTATAAAGGCTGAGGTGCTTTATATATATATATATATATATAAATATATATATATATATATATATACAGTTTCTTCCTGAATTCCTTTTAAGAGACAAATATAACCAGGACCTCTTGAAATGTTTTTTGTGTGTTTGAAAAACTAAAAAAAATCTTTCAGATGGGAACCTTTACAGACCAGAGATGCAAAAAGGCTTTTGCTTGGACAGCTCCCCATCACATGTACTTGTTGAATAAAACATCTGTCTTGTGCACAAGGTAACGACAGCGAGAGGGCTTGTGTTTGCAGAGATGAAACTCCCTATCCTCCACAATGCCTGGGAGAGTTTAGCCTTGATACATTTTACACTGGCCCAAAAACCTCCGTTGACAAGTTATCTGCGACCTGTGGTGAGAGCGGGAGTGGCTGCGGTGAAAATCAATCTTCGCCTCTCCTCTCGCCTTGAATACCAGCAGAGCAAACAAACAGGCCTAAACAATACGATATATACCACATATCAATTACACTAAATGCCTCAGTATCTATACTTCACTGTCCCAGGCACACACCGGTTACAAGGCACACACGCTGCTGTAAGACGATAATGGTGCTGCATTGTTCCTTGCCATCTGGAGGACTGATAAGGCCTGCCTGTGCATAGTTGATAATGAGAACAGGCACAGGAAAAACTGAGTGTTAAACATTTCCCTGGCCCATGAAAAAGGTTCCATTAAGTCCACTGACCCCAATTGAATATTAATGAGCTAATTAACGGATTTATTGTTATGCGCAATTTCTGGAGGGGCAATTTTTTTCAAGTGCTATTATTTTTCTAATTATTTTCTGTACTTTTTATAATTGAATCTTTGTAGCTGCCAGCATCCTGTTTGTGCCTTGGCAACAAGAAAAAAAAAGCAGTTGGCATCTGTTTCTCCTTCTTTTAGCTTTGCTGTTACCACAACAGAAAACAATGTCCTTTTCTGACACCAGTGTGCTCATCATGGGGACTGTACCCCGTGCTTCCATCAGTGCAACACAACTACCAGATATTACTCTTCATGTGCAAGGGTCTCACCTCTGTGTTTTAGAAATATACAAGGTATGATGTTAAGGTGTTGGAATACAAAAGTGCAATTACGTGGTTTACTGCAGGCTGCATTGCATGGAGGACTACACAAAGGTTTAAATGGGCAGTGACAGCTGGGCTTGATAGATAGCATAATCAGCTGATGTAGAGGATGCACAGAGGCAGTCCTCCATGGACAGCTGGAAAGTACAGCCAGCCACAGAGAGAGATGGTAACCTTGGTTGTGGGGGATCTGGATAATTTGTTTAATGTATACATAAACTATAGATTTAGAGTAAACCAAAAGTGAGATTTTAAATTGTAACGTTTCCACAGAAAATATGAGGAAAAAGAACAAGTGAGAGTCTTCAGTTGCAGCTAACCGTATCAACATACTGGTTTCTCATGCCCCTCTTGTCAAACTTATGAGAGAAGGCTGGAATCAAAGACTTAGATTTCCTCTTGCAGTTTAGCAGTAATGCATATGATTATGATTTTTCAGGTGGTCTGCTAAAGCCAAGAAATAAGAGCCGTCGCAGAGCTGAAATTGTACTATTTTGAAAGCAATAAGAGGCTGCAGCAGTCATTCTAATAACCTTTTTCGATAACAGTAATGTAATTATTATTACATTTTGCAGACTGCATGTTTGCCTCTGCATGTTTGCCTGATTCTGTTTATGGCTTAAACTCAATTCTTGCTTAATAAAACCATCAATATCTTTTGGTTACTTCACCAATATAACTTGGAGTAATGAACTCATTTTGTTGTTGTATGGAAATTTTGCCTCATTACAATAATTTTGCCTGATCCACTTGGCAGCCAATATTAAGAGTAAGGCCCTACAGTCACAGTCAGAGTTATTATGCTATACATCACAAAGGGCATTAGGCTCATAAAACCTGTCAACAATAGGGCTGCAAAGTTTGTATGCAGCCCAGTAGGTTAATATATTTTCTCTAAAGACTGACTGGAAGTGTCCAACCTATATTGTTGCTTTACTTAAAGCAATTTTCTGTTGCCTAAGAATTCTGGATTCAGTATGCACCCCCCATCTATTCCTTTACTTCCCATCAAATCTACTTCTAAGTCTGGCATAATATTTCCACAGAAACTAACAAAACTTGTCAGTGCTTGATCGTTTTCAAACTAAACGCATGTAAAATTTTCACTGGGCAATTTGAGAGACTTCATGATGGAAACTAAGTGAAATTGCTTCAAATTCAGACTCAGTTATACCTTCTCTTCATTAATCACACATTATGGCTCACTAGTCTTTGGAAAGTTCCAAGGAAAGACTTTGTGTTATATCTTAGATGGACGAGACGTTAGTCTAATTAGACTGATGTCCTTCATGAGGCTACCGATTGGCAACTTCTTCCAGTGACAAAAAGAAAAGAAAAATCTGTACAGGAAGAACCTCTGAGCAAACAAATGACATGCTATGACAGGTTGAAGATATACATCTTGCAGTGGTGGATGGAAACATCTAGTAAACTTACATTTGCTGTTTAAGGTGGTCATGTTATGAAATATCACTTTTTTGTGTGCTTGAAAGTATGGAAATAGGTGTCTGAAGTCATTGCCAAGTAATATATTGTGAAAAATCACAACTTTGTCTGGGACTGTTTAGATCTGAAAATATGCCATGCTGTAAACCATTTATGTTTTCAGAGGAAAAGTATCCTAACACTCAGCTCAATATATTCTCCTTACTTTAGGTTCAAATCATGTTGCATTTGCTGTACCTTGGAATTAAGAAATTGTGCCAGCCTGCTGCTCATCACTGGTTTGCCAGAGACTCCCCACTTTTCTTTTGTATTGTATAAGTTTGTATAAGTTTTTTATTAGACAGTGCAACCAGTTGAGTCTCTATATTGGCTGGTCCAAACAACCTGTCTGCATTGTGTTCACGAGTAAAGGGAGAGATAGCTTGCTTGTAGTTCACTGTGGTTTGTTTTGAAAAAGACATGCTGATCAGGCACAGTTGACTCTCAGAGGCAGTGTTGGGTAGTTTCTATAGCACTGTTACTTCTGTCAGAAGCTAATACTCTAGCGCTTCCCTCCAAATATTACTATAAAAAAGTAACTCAGCATATCTTTATGGTGAATTTGCCTGTTGACTAGCTAAATAAATAATTTTTGGGTGCCATTTTTGGCTAGCAGCTGAGGGACATTGGGTATCAACATTATGAAGGTATTCTGGGACTACCACAAGAACATATGCCACTACAACATGCTAATATCTTTTTTAACTAAAACATTTTTTAGTAACAAAAGACATTCCTTATTAATTTGTGAACTTTTGTTAGCATTATGCCATCCATTTACCAACAACAGACATCCCAGACATTGATGGAAACCATGATTGCCTGCTTGGCTGGCAAGTGAGTTGTACACAGACTTATAAAGAACCAAAGTAGGGACAAAGATCAAAGAAGAGAGCATGGTAATTGTTTTGCAGACTGCATGTCAGCACAAATGTGTAGTGCTGAAAGAGCCTACTTTGCATAGCACTTTAAAGCATCAAATGCAGTTCTGTAACATCTCAATGTTTTTTTATGAAGAAGGCAATCTTTTGTAAGAATCAATTACAATACATTTCCCCCTTTGTCTAGGCACTAATAGCTCCTGTCTATGTGCATCGTGGGGCATGTCCTGTAAATATACAGTGTTTTCCTTTTAAATGTCCTATAATATGCATGGTGAACACAGAAAGGCACTATGACAGAGGGATTGAGCATTAAAGCCGGAGAAGCAATTCAGCTGAGCTTCTGAGTCAAAGAATTGAGAATGGAGCAGTTTGTGGTTTTCCTCCCATTAGCCAGATTGAATTACTATGTTTTACTTTTAAGGGCCATCTGTTCTGGTTTAATTCATATTTCTAAATGTGTCATGTTGTGCGTGTGTCTGTGTATTTGTGCTGAAGGCTTTTTTAATGGGCAGTAACATTTTTTGCAGAAAATAAAACGATGTGCAAAGACTGTTGTGACATTTCTAACTTGTATGAAGGCTTTGACAATTTGCAGACTTTTCTAGATACAGCACCACCATTCATGCCCTATTATTAGCTGCATGGCAACTGACAACTGCGTGTCATCACCAAATTATCTTTCTGATGAATGTTTCTTGCAGGACAGCTGTCACAAAGCACAAGCAGGTTTGTCCTATTTTTTTTTCCTCTTAGATACATGACATATAAAGGGAAAGAAAGAGACAGCAGTATGGTATGACAGATAAGGACATGGAGGCATGTTCGCTCAAAGGCTGGTGTGTAAGAAGCTCTGTATTAATTAACAATGTAAAAAGATCAATCAAATGCCATTAAGTGTTAGAATAAGTGTTGGAATGTGATAGATCAGACTTAATTTCTTACAACCTCTAAAACAAAGTCTTTTTTTTGAGAATCTGCACTCTCAACCTGTGCAAATTTGATGCACAGTATGAATGCACAATGAAGGAAAAATTACAGATGTATGGATGAACTGAGAGAAATATAGGTGTTCTGTTTGTCCTGCTTCCTTTTCCTCACACTGTACAGAACATTTAAAGGGGTGCTATTATGGTATTTGGAGTTTTCTGAGCTTTCTACAGTGTTACAGTGTTGAATCCTCATCAGACATGTGAACGACACTGTGTTTTATCACTTAAATGTATGTTTGAGTTTGAGTTTGAGTTCCAGCACGCTCTCCGTTCGGTTTCCATGGCGACGAAAAATCGTTTAGTTTTAAAAATTTTAGAGAGTTTTTTCTACTTGGAAATCCTTGTGACGTCCCGGGGGATAAGGTTCGGTGATTGGTTACCTTCTACTGGTTAACAAGGGCATGTACAAATACATCAAAGATAAAGTTATTTCCAACGATGGCTGGTGAGTTTACCAAAGAGAGACATCCTGCTGCATTCGTTGCTGTGGGTTGCTGTTTTCCACTTCGTTTTCAGGGTCTGATTCAGGTTCCAACATGTAGGGCTGTAAGCTATGTGTTGACATTGTATTTTTTTTTTTTTTTTTTTTTTTTTTTTGAGTTCATATTAGCCTAATCCTTCTGTTTATGAGATGTTACAATGACGGTGAAAGCAGTTGTGGTGCGCGCTCCTGATGTAGCGCAGTGGCGGGAGGCAGGGCTTAATGTGGAAGAGTCTCAATCCACTCGTTTTGCCCACAAGCTGATCTGACAGCCTACAGAGAGGGTCGGTCTGAAGTAAATAAAGCGATTTGTGACAATAACTCGATCAATCCCAGCCCTTCTGGGCTCAGAAATAAAATTAAATCAGCCCGAAATGCACATAATAGTTCCACTTTAAGGACTTCGTTTGTGATCCTTTAGGGAAAGTCCTCATGAAGTTCCTTTACAATTTCCTTAAAGCAGTTCTTCTAAACTTTTGCAATTTGGCGACCTCTAACCAGGGATGGACTGGCCATCAGGCGTACTGGGCATATTTCCTGTGAACCGAACTGTTTTTTAGCCCGACAGTTTATTTTTTGGTCAGACTATTCCATAAAATTCCATCAGAAGAGCAGTTTGTATTCACTGATTAACTAGCTGGCTGTGTGGCTAATTTGGTAGTTAACCAGTAAGTTTAACTGGCTTCCACTGATGGTGGGAGGAAGCTGGAGAACATGCAAACTCCACACTGAGAGGCCACTGACCAAACCCCTCCCCAGCCAAGGATTGAACCAGTGACCTTCTTGCTGTGAGGCCACAGTGCTAACCACTGTGCCACTGTGCAGCCTCCTGAACCAATCTGCCGGTAATCTTATTGATGACGAAAACATGTTTTTTATCCATTACTTATTGACATCAACAGTTATTTGAATTTCTTTCTTAGATCAAAATGTGTTTGACATCTTCTGCGCATGGACAATATATATGATAAACAGTGAACGTACTCAGGAAAAGCTTGTGTTAGTGAGGAGTTAAACCGGCAGTCTTGAAGGTAAGAGGCAAAATTCATCCCCCACATCTATTGCAGCTATTGACGCCATCATGATGCAAAAGTCAACATGTTATCAAAAGCATGACTGGACAGGAGCTGGGTTGTAGCAGAAAGTGTCTTTATATTTTTGCAAAGACTTTTTACATATCTGCAGGTGCATCACAATTGCCATGTAACTGAAAGATAAAAAAGGAATAGCAGCCATAGATTAGCTCAAATGTTTCCAGATACAAAAATACTCATTAATTCTGCTCTTTACCTCAAATGTTCTTCACTATATGTTAGGGATACGTGTTAATTTAATTTAACACATAAGAGAGCTTTTTGATTTAATTAGTGCTCTCAGGCATTTTCTGTCATGTTGTGTGTACTTTCTTCCTTTTGCCTGAAATGCTGACATGAATTTAGGCCTTGAAGAGCATGTAAAACATTAGTGATCCACTGTGCTGCTGCAGTGATGGAGGTGCATAGCTTTAGGGGAGAAACCATTTCCCTGCCAGCAGAAAGACTCTCCAGAATAACCTCTTCAGAGCCCAGCAGGCCTTGCACTGTCACTGAGTCCCACGATTGAATTGAATGGTCCACAGATTACTCAATTATTTCTATATACCAGCCTTCCATGGCAGACTAAAGGCCTATTATTGGAGGGACTGAGACCATAGGAACTTATTACATGTGTGACCTTTTAAAGCCTTTCACCGTGATGGATCTCAGGTGAGAATTTACTGGAATCAATTTTTATCTGAAAGCTCGATGCTTGCTCACCAGCACAACCCTGTGTGAAACATTCACTTTATAAAAAAGTGGGAAACCAAGAGACAGGCCCTTGACTACTGGAAATGGATAACATTTTAAAGCACCCAAAGCACCTTTGTGTCCTTTCCTCCTAAATTAAAGAGACTTCGAAAAAGAAGGCTGGTGGAAGCACTGGAGTATTTTGCTTAATCAAGGTAGAAACACAAAGACAGAGCCAGTTCCCCAAAGGTTCACATCAAAAGGAGCATCCCGGTTTGTGAGCTATTTAATCAGTTAAAACACAGATGGCAGGCTGCCGCAATTAATTAATCATATATGAGGCATCCTGTACTTGCTAGCAGAAAGTATGTCAGTGCTACAGAGATCTCATTTGGATTTCATTGTAACTTTGTGCCACCAGAACAATTACTAAATATGAATAACTTTAGAACTTATGCTGAATATGATGTATAGAAACTAAACTGATCTAATTTCTGCTCCATTGATGAACTTCAGCTTCCTTACATGGAGATGCCCACTCAACCAACTGAACCATACTCCAAGTCAGAACCATACACACACACACACACACACACACACACACATTATATATACATTATACATGTATATATATATATATATATATATATATATATATATATATATATGTATGTATATATAATGTGTGTGTGTGTGTGTGTGTGTGTGTGTGTGTGTGTATGGTTCTGACTTGGAGTATTTCTATATTACAGTTGTAGTAGATATTAAGAGAAGACGGGCTGGACAATAGGTGGAACTTATACTCTCATATTTTATAGATGACTTAATTTACAATCTTAAAGGGCAAATATAAAGTTTATATATAATATAAAGTTCATGGCTTCATTTTTGGAGTCAACACAAATAGTTTAATGTGCCTTTTTGTTAATATGAACCATATAAGTTTCCTTATTCTGTGCATTTCTGCTGCAATTCTCATTACATTTGAAAGGTTCTGTCTTTGCTTATGTTTCTTTAAGGTATCCCTCCTGATAGACCCTGTCTCCTCTGATTGGTCAGTGGGCTTGTTAAAAAAAAAAAAAGTGACATGGGAGACAGCTGCTCACTTTTTCTTTGAAGGAATCCCAAAGTTACAATGAGGAGGTCATAATGGAAATGCATTTCATGGCAGTGTTGTCAGGTCTGGGAGGAATAGTGCTAACTGCAGCTATAGGCTTTGTAAAACTACATTCCTTTCACACACAAAGCAGCACAACGCAATTTTTTCTATTAAATATTTTTGTCCAATCTCCATCATGTCAGTATGTCCATCCTTATGAGTGTAGGGAGACAGCATCAAAACCAATGATAAAAAATGCTATATCTTCACCGGATCATCCATACTCAACAAGGTGATGCAAGGTGGCAGTTCTTTATGTGAGAAAAAAACCTGCACATGCAAAGAAATCCAATTTTGTATTTTGTTCTGAGAACTACAATAAACACAAAACAGCCACTAAATAAGCTTTTCAGAAAGCTGATTACCAAAGCAATTTATTGCCAAGTCCAGGACTGTATTAAAGCAAAGCAGCGCTGGAAAGTAAAGGGGCCCACATTCCAAATCTTTCCTCCCTCAAGCTCTTTGCTTGCCATGTTATTAGCTGGGCTGTTTGGTGAGAAGCCAATCTGATCAACTTATTTTACTATACAATGCCCCAGCTTCCATTGAAAGCAAGAGTGGGGGGTGGGCGGACAAAAGAAAAGAAAAGGCTTGTGATTGAGGTCATCCTTGCATCCATCACAGTGGTAAACACTGCTACTTCTATTACTGCACCAAGGCCATTTTCAGTGTTATGGTTCTTGCACAACAGAGGAACAAAGCTATAAATGTAATGTCATTTTAATGCTTACAAACAGCTGATGTATATGAAAGTGTTTATTTGCGATCAGGTCTATGCAATGCCTAAATGAATTAGCACACCTTCAGTGAATACATGCACTCTCTCATCACCTGCAGAGAAATGCAGTAATGATAGTGTTTTAGTTTTTCTACAATCAGACATACACACTTCTGTATCATGTAAACATAGCAAACTAATTATTTTGACTCTTCTTATTTTATTTATGCATTTTGTTCCCAAAAACTGATGGGATCATAATAATGGGAAAAATGTTTTGGTGTTTTTGTCTGCAGCATTGAATTGCAGATAACGTAAATTAGCTCCAACTTACAGTAATTTGTTTTGCACTTACCAGCCACCGTACCAACTTGAGGAGGAATGAGCAAAAAGTAAAAACTCTGCATAATATTCTGGGATATAAATTGAGGCTGTGATGGCACAGGGAAAAAAAATGGTATGTGGGGATTATTCACAGTTATATAATGTTAGGAAGAAAACCAGGCGCTTCTCATTTTGGTCACTTATCCCTCATTGTAAAGGTCTGTATATTTCATTGCTGGTGCAGCAGCTTAGGGGATACATTTCAAAGCAGCAAATAAAAATTGGCTAAACTTCCAAAATTAGCACTTCAAAGTCAAACATGATTTGCAGCAAGGGAAGGGGTGGAAGCAGTGTGACTGTGAAAGTGTGTTTGTAAAACTGTGTGTGCGTGGTGGAGCTGATGTGCAGAGTTCAACATCAGGCCTTAGAACCAATTTCTGGGCAAATTGGTTTCATTTAAGAATGAGATCACAGAGTAAGCAAACCTCTTTCAGGGCAAGTTCATGCATCTGTAGCCATTTATTTCAGTTTTATATGCACTGCTTGGTGCAGGCTGCTTGTAGGTAGAATATGCATAATCTTAGCCATGGGCACTGTGCTATAGTTAACATGTTCACATTTACCTGTTATTACGATGAATTTAAATAGTTTCTTCTATTTTATTGCATTCTGTCACAAAGAGCTTCAGCAGTCATTTGGTATTTTGTTTTGCCCCCCCCAGATCTGTTATGAAATCAGTGCTAATCAAAGCCACATGTAACTAATTGCCCTCTCCAGTCTCTTGCTCATAGCATAAGCAGGTCCATCAATGGTGGAGCCTTTGAATGATGATAAAAATCAGCTTAGTTTCAAGAGGAGTAAGAGTCATTTGACTACTATGAGCATCTACTTGATGTTAGGTGATTGTCCTACGCAGGTTTTAAAATAAATGCAATTGTTTTCCTTCTGAACTGGCTTCATTATTCTTGAGTACAGACTATAATTGATCTACTCAGACTGTCAATATAATTTCTAAATTTATTATTAAATAATAAGTACCAAAAAAATCCAATCGTGGAAGATTTAGATAGTATAGAAATGTTGTACAACTACAAACTGTATACTGTATGTAAACCAGCTAGCTAATTGCCAACAGTAAAATTAGGAATATTAATTTATGTGTTGCTGTTTAAGAATATAGAGAAAAAATTCTGTGTTACCAACAGTGAAGGTAACTAAATTTGCTCACATTCAGAGAGGAAATGAGTCAACACCACGCTGATATAAACCCCACTCTCTTATGTTTACTCTGTGTAGTATACTGGGGTAACACTTTACTGTAAGGGCACGAACCATATACTTAAACAGTCCTTAGTTAAGAATGATGATCTCTCAGCGCATGAATCAGTATCCACAAAAATATACATGTCAGTTTCACACCTTTGATATAGGTTTCCCCAAGAGGAAAATACATGTTGATGTAAAATAGAAAGCTAAAAATATCTAAATAAGAACAGAAGCAAACCTTTATTTTCTCATGACCCACTGATGAGAAGAAGCACCACAGATCTACCCAGGAAGTTAATGAACACAGACTGGACAATACACATACACGGTTAATCATTATTTAGAACCAACATACTTTCAACTGTAATGCAAATATTCTTGACTAGCTTATGCCAGATTTATGCCCCCATGATCCCCCTTCCTCCAAACAGATAGCAACTTTGATATGTGAAAACTATTTAATTTGGTGATAAATTAATGAGGTAAAAGTCACCTAACATTCATTAACTTACCTATTAATTATAAAGAAGTCATAAAAATTGACAACAGTAGGAGTTCATGATACATTCTCCGTTAAATTATTACATAACAGGTAAGTATATTATTTGTATCCTTGTTGTGACTTTTAATGTTGGGAACTACTGTACATATGTAAAGAAGAATAATACAATGAGTTGTCCACAAAACAAAATATATTTGCTATGTATTTTCAGCGTGATGAGAAATCAGTCAGTCTGTGCAGTCTGTGCATTGATTCATCCTATCAATGATTTTAGTCAGAAAATGTTCAACAGTGACAGCAAACTGTAGCTAGGATCCATTCACTTGAAGGTTAGAAGAAAAAAGTTACAATTTCTTGGTGAACTATGAAAGTTTTGCTTTCCATTAATGTTTGCATGTAAGCTCAATTCATATTCACATTCATTCACCCATCCATTTCTGTTGCTTATCTGGGGTTAGATCATCCAAGTCGCCGCTAAAACAGGGGAAGCCAAATGCATTTCCATGCCAAGTGCCAAAGTAGTCCTTTCAGGGCATCCTGAGTCTTCCTTAGCCCCCCCCCCCCCCCCCCCCCCCCATTGAACACCCCATCAGGAAGATGTCCTGTTGACATTCTAACCAGGTGACACCACTGCCCTTATAATAAAGTATATTGTACAAGTTTTATAGTCATGATAAGAAAAACATATTATGCTACATTGAGCTTTACATGAAAGTCTCAGTACTCCCTGCTCTTCTTGGAGTCTTTTTTTGTTTATTAACATTTTTACATTAGCAATAGTTTTAATTATTCCAATATTATTTCATATATGAAATGATGAAGGCCACTGTGCTACCTGGGACCTTTAATCCTGCAGCTATGTTTTGTAAGCTTTCCAATATATTCATATCTTAGATAACTCAATAACATGCTGTGCTCTGACATGCACTGTCAACTATATATAAAGGTGTGTGCCTTTCCAAATAATCTCCAACCTACTGAATTTACCACGGGTAGATTCTAATAAGGTTATTAAAACATCAAGATGCACCTGAGCTCAATTTTAAGTGCCGTGGTAAAAGCTGTTAATACTTATGTACATGTGATTTTTCTTACTTTTTTTTTTTTTTTTATAAAAAGGGATAATTACAATGGTAGCCACCATCTATCAAAAAGCCTCTACAACACAGATGAAACATCCATTACTTAATTAAGTGTTCACTTGCAAACTGCATCACATCATTACTGTGAGTGTGTATAGGCAAAAAAAAGTTGTTACCAGTGTTTCTTGCAACTTTTAAAGGTAACAAAATCAGGTAAACATTAATTTTACCAACAAGGCTGGTGAATTTTAGCTGGATCTACTGTTATACTGGCTGAGCAACGATGCCAAAAAAAAAGAAAAAAAAAGAATGACAAAAGTTAGCTTTAGGCTAGTCGAGGCAGTGGGCTACAGTTGAGTTGTCGAGGAGAAAGCTGGCAACTTCAGGGTCCCTTTTAAAAATCCTTCTCCTTGAGCTCACCTGGATTCACCTGGAGAAGCCTTGCCGGATGTTGATTCTTGTTTTTTGGATGCTCTGCTCAAGCTGCCTTTTAAAGCTGGGGTAGGTAATGTTGGATAGCTATTAAGATTTGAAAGTGGCACCCTGCCTTGGCTCCTCCCCCTCTGGTTTTGCTCCTTGCATGATCCAAGGCTTGTTTTCATTCGCATGTTTTTCCACCAACAATGTTCTCTTTCTCAGCCGGGTCGGGGAAATCCTTCCTGCATTTTTTCCGCAATGTTTCCCTTCTGAGTTTCTTCTTCACTACTTGGTATTTTCATCCTAACACGCTATTTATATGCAGGGTGTGGCTATCAGGTATGCGCTGCAAGAGGGGGAGAAGGGGAGCCGGGAGAAGAAGCTTACAAAATATAAGAAATGAACAATTCGATTTTGGTCTGAATGTTTGGATTGGTCACAGTTTTTACAGATTTACAGTAAACGGAGGGGTCTAACTATATTTCTTATTGTTCATGATTACAAAATGTATAGAATACTATTAGGATGAGGAACCACTTCACCCAGAGTAAAAAAAAAAAAAAAAATGTCGCTGAGTAAGATTACTTACCCCAGCTTTAACTGGCCTTTTTGCTTTCTTGGCAATGGTGAAAATGGCTTCTGCACTGCTGTTGCACATGCATGGTTCTGCATTTCTATAAATTACATTTAAATAGATTTTACAACTAAGACTCTCTCTGATCTTTTTCTCCAGCATTTTAATCACTGTGTGTTGGTTTGTTCTTTTTCTGTTTTATTGCCATTTGTTCCTTATCAGCGCCTATAGTTTCAAGATGGCAGACTGTCACTGCGCTTCCCTTCCAGCTAACTGAGGGGGTCCTGGTTCTGGTCCTCAAGGGCCACAATCCTGCAGATTTTGCATGCATCCCTGCTCCAACACACTTGACTCATCGACTAATCAGTCATAGTGCAGAACTTCATTGGCTGTTGGATCTGTTTAATGAAAGCCACGTATGTTGGAACAAGGGTAAATCAAAAACCTGCAGGACAGCGGCCCTCAAGGACCAACTTTAGACACGCCTGGGCTAACCTTACACATATATAAAATTTTTAATTTATATGAGAATATATTGCTAGAGGCTGTCATAATATACCAATGATGACATATATAAATGCAGAGATCAGTTTGGGGCTTCAAACAACAAAAAATGTTACAAATGTTCCTTTAACAGTTCACTTTGTCATTATGGGAATTCTGTGGAAAAAATAATCTAATCCATTTTGGGATAAGACTATAACATAACAAACAGTGGAAAGATAAAAGAGCCGTGACTGCTTTCCAGAAGCACCGTATGCCACAGAAATAAACACTTCAATCTCTAAATATCATACCTCTAACAAAGTGGTAGAGAGGCTGACATCCTTGTAACCCTTCCACATCACTGCATTGTTTTCGCCACAAAGAATCTGATCTCTCGACTGGCAAAGAAGAGTAATTTCTGCAACAAACTCTCAATCTGACAAAAAAAAAAAAAAAAAAAAAAAAAAAGGTGAAAAAAGTAATGTAGTGCTGCTAATTGATGGAAAAAAACTGTCCAGACTTGTTATGCAGATAATTATCATCATTTCCCATATGGCAATAATGAGATTGATTCCTCGCCAAGAGTTGGACACCACCCCAATTTAGAAAATAAATCAGCAGGAGGTTACTTTCAATATTACCTGTAGTAATCAAAATGCACACCCTACTATCAGTTTCTTCTCCCAAAAAACTCTCAAGCATAAAATTAAATTCAGTGTAATTAGAACTGTGGCGCTGCTGATGGATCCAGAATAAAACACTGAACCACTAGTTTCCCTCAGATTTTTGGCAGCCTTTCCACTTATCTGCTCTCCTTGTGGTTTTTCTATTCTATGTGCACCCTTTATGACCACGCTCTGCTGACAGCTGCCCCTATGTCAATATGAATGCTTGTCAAGAGAGATTATACATCACATGAATCGAGGCAGATAATGAGCAAGAGGGAAGGGCACTTTTTAACACCCCCTTGTGTGCAACATATGACACCAGCCAAGCTAATTAAGCAGATGCCATAATGCAGTAATCAGGAACACAGAAGAGGTTGGAGAATTCACAAACTTGAGTCATAACGGCGCAACATTTGGTGCTTAAGAACTTCTCCACCAACACAAGCAGATGGGAATGCAAAGCTGCTGTGCGTGTGCATCAGTCTGTGTTGGAAAACATGTTTGTATGATGTATTGTAATTCTCAATTTGCATGTGTCTTTATGGTACCAGTGTGCAAGCTTAGTGTACATGCGTTGTGCATGTATGTGTCCATACACTAGTACAATGTGTGGACGTATAAATAAATCTATAAAATTAATACAATGCCATAAAAATATGCATGTACGTGCATCTGTGAATATGCATGCAGAAGAGAACACACGGCTTTCATAGTTAAATTTGGGGACAGTGTTACCTGGTGAGGTTTTTCCTCATTATTTTTCATGGAAATGAGCAATCAGGCATTTTGCAAGGAGCTTGATTGTTTCCCTCCGTAAATCAGTTCAGGAATTGCAATTAAAATGTTCTCTTATGTGGTATAATTGATGTCTACCTAATCCTTTATTTGCACACCTGCCAGTGAGTCTGAATTTTTAATGAATTTCTAATTAATGCTCTTTGCACACTTCATTTATGCGTTAGAGAATTATATTGCTGTTCTGTGTCCTGCTGGTAGGAAAGTGCCTACAGACATCATACTTGGGTTGGAACATGAAGCTTGCCTTCTATGTCCAGAAAGACAGAAGAACACTGTTGAATAATGAAAAGATAATAAGTCTTGGACATTAAATATATTAAAGGCATTTTCCCCTGAATTTGTGCATATGCTTCGTGTTCAGCCACACAGTGACACTGAACTACACATGGACTTGTGAGTGTATTTATGCTGGGAATTAGAACTTGGTGTGCCAAAATTGAAGTCTTCTGGATCATACTTCCCTTTAACTGCAGCAGCTAGTGTTTTACCACACTGAAGTGCTCTGATATAAAGCACCACAAGCACAGATTTGACCTGTGAGCTTTGCAGTACACGTTATACATTGTAC
Organism: Telmatherina bonti; assembly: GCF_933228915.1. Classification (NCBI taxonomy): domain Eukaryota; kingdom Metazoa; phylum Chordata; class Actinopteri; order Atheriniformes; family Telmatherinidae; genus Telmatherina; species Telmatherina bonti. The sequence continues at coordinate 26,448,933 of NC_136619.1, read as the reverse complement.
AAAGAAATCATCTCACTAAATCAAAGCCTGTTCGCCTTTCAGTGTTAGACATGTCACTTATGAGGTCAGGTAAAACATGTGATGTCATTGTACCATAGTGACATTAAGAGCTAATGACCCCTGTCCAGACTGATGTAAAACATAAATCTTGTTACTGAACATGAACATGTATAAAATGGGTTATGAGTCTTTTCTTTCCTTTTTCTCTCTTATCCAGTTATATGAATGTGCACTCTATTAAAACATTCCAGTTTAAATTTCTTTATTTCTTTTATTTGGTCAAAGGTTTGCTTTGGAGCAAAGAAACAGCAGTGAAATCTTTGGATAGATGGGCAGCATATATTACCATAAAAGTTATGATCTGTTACAATGTATGTGCAGATCCACCTTTTTGAATTTGGATGCTTCTGATTTTCTTTATTATGTTTATTAAATCAACACACAAACTGTTAAGTTACCTCACTGTTTCTTTTTGGTTTCAACAACCACCCTTGTCCCCTTTGCGGGGTTGGTTGGTTTTAGGTTTGTTTTGTTGTTCTGTTTATTTGTTAAGCTGCTTGTAACACTGGAGTTGCAGTATTAATTATTACTTTTATGAGCTAAGAATTTTGCTCAATGCTCAATTTTTTAAGTTTTAAAAAGAAAGATTAAAATAATAATAATAATAATAGTCTTAAAAAATTAATTAGACTTGTTATTACTTGCCAGCTTGGACTTTCACGGCTACTAATGGCAGTCCATTTACAAGGCATTAATGTAAAAAATTGTTATTGCATGACCCACCTGCATGAATAATTTCTCAACCTGTGGGAAACACTGTTGTAAAATGTGGGCACACTTGATCAAATAACAGCTATTAGCATATACGGCTCAGTTTCCTGTGGTTAAAAAAAGCAATAAACTAATGGGAGGCAAGTTTCCATCTGATTATTTAGCAGCATCTTCAATTAGCATTAGCTCTGCCTCTCTTCATCTGTGTTTATTAGCAGTTCTACACGCTTCACTTGCACTGTTCAGTGCGGTCTTCTTTTCTTAACACTCCCACTGCTTGTGTCTATGGCATTTTTTGGGACAACTGTATATTCTAGCTAAAAAAAATAATCTGGGTTAAACTCTCCCCAAGCGGTCACTGCGCTAGTTTTGCTAATGGTATCATGGCGAATATATTCCCTCACGTTATTCTTTTTTAGATTAGGGGTTAATTCGTACAGCAAAATGTAATGAGCAAACTCACTGAAGTGGATTATCACTTGATGGATCGAATGAATATTTGACAGCTCCACCACACTTTGTGCATTGCTTCCTGGTGTGTGTATCAGAGATAACCTCATCAGATAAACAGACACTGTCACACATCTCCATTAAAAGAGTCTTCTGGGAAAAGTATGCTTTAATACAGCTGCGTGCTTCTGTTGCTGATGAGTTTGTATGAGCTCAAACTCAATGAGCATTTATTTTCTCTCTAATTTATTTGCTGTTGCATTTCATTTCCAGGCCAATTCACCCTCATAATCAGATGGCAATTAGTGAAGCATGAATCACAGAGCTGCAGCTTGGCTTGTCTCATGCCCATGACACCTGCATGTTCACAACAACACAGTTTGGAGAAGCATTCTTTTATTCCAAGTAAAATCTTCAAGTTAATTTTTAAACAGCATTTCTAATTCCATCGGGATTCTGCGAAACGTAATAAAATCTTTTCTTTTTCTTTTTTTTTCTTTTTTTTTTTGCATCATGATTTAAAGAGAATTTCAAATATTTTTCTCTCTTTCAAAGCTTTTTATCGCATCGCAGTTCTTGGATACATGATAACATATCAACACACTGGGAAACCTCCAACAACTTTGGTTTTAGTAAGAGGTGGAAAAAAAAGCCACTATGAACATTTAAGAATCTTTAATTCACACTAGTAATAAAATTGCATTACATTTCATAAAATAAATGTTCCAGTTTATATATACAGAGAAAACAGACTGTACATACCCTCCAGTGAACCATTTCGAAAAGAAAAAGAAAACAAACCTGAAACAAATTTCACAAAACATACAAGCAATACAGTGCTCAGCTAAGCAGGCACAACTGTACATCAAAATGTGTAACTGCTCAGTGTTGGGGTGTGGGAGGGGCAAAAAGTTGAACATTTACAATAAAGTCCTTAGGGACTGATAAAGGGGTTTAAAAAGTATTGCAGGCAAGCAGACAGACGCTTGTCTTTTTCCAAGTGCAGCAGAACATCCATCTTGTGTGTAAAGTGTGGAGCCAATTGTTGCTGCCATGAAGGTCCAACTATTGAACCTGTGTCTCAAAGCTCCCATTCAGCTGGCCCTCCTCATAGTCCATTTGACACAAAATCATGTTGTTTTTTAGGAAAAACTTGTCCCCGACGCAAAACCTGTTGGCAGACACAAACAGAAAGCGTTATGGACAGAAAGGCGCCTGCTGCTGGCATTGTGGCACAGTGATGTGTGTTTTGCTACAAAAATATTGCATTTAAGATTGGTTGCTAATGATGATTCTGTTTGCTTGTACACACTTGGTCGGGACGATGGCCTGTCAGATTCATAGCCTGTTTTGAAGGTCATCATAATGCGTGGCTTCAAATAAAACCAAATTAAAACTCAGTCCTATTTGAAAGCCAGCAGACATGAGCACTGGCACCCGGTGAAAGGCAGGTCAACTCTTGGCCTGGTAAAACGCCAGTGGCGCAAACAGGAGTCTCCACGGAAAATGCCACAGGGGTTAGCTTTTCAAACGCCAGTTTGGTTCCAGTGTTCGCAATAATTTTTCTTCTATATCTCAGAGTCAATTGAAGAGGGGAAATAACACATAGCAGCCTGCCCTACTGATGTTCGTCTCTCTGCTGCTGTTTGTTTGTGTGACACAGTGGACACAGCTCCACAATGTGACTGAAGGGGTGTGAAGATAAGAATACAGCTGAAAATAGCTTGGCTTCAGTTATGTGCCAGGCTGGTAACACAGTAAATAAAGCTGGTAACAGTCACAGCCATGGCAATACCATGCCAGATGAGACTTGGCTTCGTATCTGCTAGCTGAGAAGAGAGACTGCAGTCATAATTCCCTTACAGCAGGTGCTCACTATGGTAACTGAATCTGGTCTGCAGAAGGTTAATGGGCTTGTGCTGTGTGGAGGAACAGGGTCAAAGCACCCCTGACAAGCATGCAAAGGAAACTCTGCTCTCAGACTGGTGCCATTACTGACAGTATATTAATGGGAGAAAGCAATATTAGGGTATGTCATATTATATGGTCAACATACCACAGGCTCTTTGTTCGCTCCAATTTCAGGCCCTATCCCCTTAGAAACACATGTGGGGGTCTGCTCCATTTTATACCTCGGGTGGACTTAATTTTTGTACCTCTTTGCACGCATAAGAACACTTTTACATCCCACTGGCTTAAAAGATTTACAGATCTAGCCACAAACAAGGACAAACTAGTGGCAGTGTGTCATAATACACAATGATTAGTGCCGCATTGCAAATGCAAAACAGAATATAATCCTCTTTCTCTTTTCTCTCCATTTATATATATATATATATATATATATATATATATATATATATATATATATATATATATATATATATATATATATATATATATATATATATATATATATATAAAAAACACACTTTCTTCACTATATTATATTATTTAGGCTACTGGCCATTTTAACTCTCCATTCATATTTTTTTCTTTTACAGTCAATGTTTTTGTGCAGTTATGATCCCCATTCTTACCTCTGGTTACAAAGCTGACAGGCAAAACAGTCCAAATGGTAAACATTATCTCTGGCTCTCATCACCATTTCAAAGGCTGGGATCAGTTTACTGCAGGCTGCACAGTTCCCTGTTGTACCAAAGAGCCTGAAAGACAGAGAGAAAAGAGAGATTAACTCACCTTCCCTTTGCCTTTACGGGATGAAAGAACAAAAGAGAACTTCGAAAAACAACAGCAAACAGTAGCAGGGAAAAAGGGAAACATGTGAAAGGGGTAAACAGGACATAATGAATAATGCAGAATCTAAAGCACAAATGTTTCTCGGCATCCTATTGGTAGTTTTGTTGATGAGAGGTACAAACATCGAGCTTAATACTTAACTAATGATGCAGTTAAAATGATCACATGGTTTTAATCTTGATCTTCAAAGAAGTTCTAATTTTTTCAAAGCAAAAGCAACAAAAACAGGTATGAAGCAAAGCATGTGTGGAAAGTTTCTCTCTTTCAAAACTAAGATACAAAATGTGTTTACCTCAAAATACACAAGGTTATGCTCAATAATCTAGCCATGATATAAAAAAGATTGTTTTCTATAAGTTTCCAGGCTTTTCTTTTTGTCTCCATCTACTCCTTTCATTCAGAGAAGACCCGGAGTTTCAGACGGTACATGTTACCTTGAGGATTTAACATAATGCTTAACACAACACACTCAAACCTTGCAGCAGCCTGTTTAGGCTTATTAGATATGATGCATATGATGAAGATCATAAAAACGAAAAGAAGGTGCAGATCTCTTTTTTTTGGACTAAAGGAACCTCGCATGCTTTTTTTCTCAGTGAGATTTACATTTTCATTTTCCACCCGCCTGCCCTTCTGTTTAATTTGGAGATTCTGGAGCGCAGATACAGTAGATTTATATATTCTGCTGCAGAAGAAGGGCCGCTTCACAGCTTTGCAAGAGGGGATAAGGCAACAGCAGATTGTCATTCCAGCAGTATGTTAAAACACTTTTTCCCAAACTTGTGAAGCCCAGACAGAGAAGTCGGAGTGTTGATATTCTGCCTCGTTTATGCTTGTCCCATTCAGTTGCTTTCACCTTGTTAAAGAAAACGTCTATCCAACAGCTCTGCTTCTAATTAGGGGCCACTGCCCCAGAGGAGCAGGAGAGACAGAAACAGAGAGAGAAAGGTTGTTATGTTCCATGAGAGGGATTCACAGGGTGTTAAAATGAACCATTGTTACAACTGGTTACTGCTTCAGTAAGAAAAAAAAAAAGGAGAAGAAATCCTCAGTGTTCTCATACAGTTGGCATCTACCACCCACAGGGTGCTGTGTAACGCAAAGAATGTGTTTTTCTTTTTAGAGAAGCAGAAAGTCTATTGTTTATCTGAATGTCTCAAGGAAAAAAAAAATTCTCTGTTTCTGTATTGATCCAAAAACAGTTCAAATTTCTGTCTTACACTAGCTGACCTTGTTATCATTGAGTGTACACAGTGTACATGTATGGGCAGCTGTTGACTTTTACAGCCGGATTAAAGGGTTGTTATTTCTTTAACCAGTCACAATAAATTCCCACTATGCAATATTGAAAAGTTTTCTCTATTTGGAAGAACCACACAGCTCTAAGCAGCACAACACAAGCAAACAAACAAATAAAATGGTCCTTTTGTATGTCTATAAATCACAGTAGTTATATACACAAGCGATGCTTGCTTTAAACAGAATGAGGACTGGCGAGGGTATGTAGTTGCCTTTCATATTAGACGAGCAAGAAGCTTGTTTTCTATGCTTTGACCCATAATTCTAACTCCAGCACTTTTTCTGTAATTATATCTCTAATGCCCATAAATGTTAAACATGCCTGTCTACTTTAAGTTAAAATATTTTTTTTTTCTGAGTTTCAAAATTGAATCAGTTTTATTAATAATGTGGTGACTCATAAAATCCATTGAATACAACTCCGTAAAATAAACACACTACTAACTGCATTTCAGAGACATAAGTTTATAAACTTTTATGAATTAAAAAAATGAGGTAGGATTTAGCGAGAGATCTGATTTTGGAGTAATATATCAATTTGTTTATTGCCGATCCAGTGTTGAGACTGAACTTTTTTAAAAATTAAGATTTATTTTTTTCTCCTCATTTTTTTTTAACCTCTTGTTGATTTCTTCAGTAAATTTGACAATCATTATAGAGAGACATAACCTGGCCAAAAATGTGTTAATTTTAGATTTATTAAAAGATGGTGTTAGGGTGGGTGGATGGATTATGGACTCTGTAGAAGTTCATGTTCACGTTGATCAGGGCTTTGCAAGTACCTTGGAACTAGGACTGTGACGATATGCTTTCATCCCAATTCGATTTGATTCCGATTTTTTTGGGTGCCAATTTGATTTAAATTATGATTCTCATAATTCTTCAATATTGCTGATTTTTGTAGATTAAAAACAAAAAAACTTTTTTTTGCTTGCCATTTTTCTTTTTCAATTAGGAAAAAACCAACACAGTAGCCAGTTCATCATTCTGCTCCTATAATGCCTAGGAAGGCAAGTAAAATGATAAATAAAAACAATAAAAATTACAAACATTTTCTAATGTATTATATTTATTTATTTAAAAAAAAGTTAATTTTTTTAACAATTTTTTTTTTAAATTGTGAAGCAAAAAAATCCCGATATTCATTTTTTCTTTTTGATTTTCCCACCCCAACTTGAACACTATTTGTTTTCTTTCTTTATTAATTTTTATTTCATGCATTTACTGCTGGGTTTGCTTTAGGTTTACTTATCAAACTGGCAAGGTTAAAGAAACAAAACAACTTGGTTAGGATTAGGAAAAAGATACTAGCTTGGAAAAAAAAACATCTCTAGCAATCTTTGCTTCTTACAGCATCACAATGTGAATCAATATGAGGGTCACTCAGCTTAACCATGGCAAAGAAATGCCAAAATGCTACAAATGTCTGTTTTTTTACACATATACGGGTTGGCAACGTTTGACTCTGGGGACTGGACTGTTTAATGACAATTAGAAACTTCTTTTTTGTTTTGTCACACCTGAGCTAATGAGTTTTCTTTCCCTCTGAGGAAAATGTCCATACAAGAAGTACCACTTACAAAGACTGATATACATCGCCTTTAACAGCTAGCAGGATTATTGTTACTTCTTGCAATGACACCCTGCTGGGTTGTGACATGGTGCTCACCCGACACACCTAGTTAGGAATCCCACCCTGCTGCTGACGCTAAAAGGAAAGCAAAGCGTCACATCTTTGGCTCGCTGTCATCTTTTGATATCTAAAGAATATTCTGGGTACATGTTTTTTTCTGCTTCATTATTTGCACTCAGTATTTGTTACTTAAATATACTATTTAAAGCCTGAAGAACCTGGAAAATGCCCACCTCTTCCAAACTCCATGTGTGATACCAGAGGGAATAAAAATAAATATTCTACTCATATCACAAAAGATTACCTTCCTGGTAGAAGGATAATAAGCAGAGTGGAGCAAAGCAAAGTGGAATGTTCTCTGAAGTGAAGCTGGTTCTTCTTAATCACCTTCAAATCATGAAGTCGTCCACTTCTTTCATGCTAACCTGGTTATCTTATCTGCCTTGTGATTTACAATCACTGGCAGACATTTAGAGGAGTTGGAAGGTATGAAAGTGCCCTGGATGTAACGTTTCTCTCTCCTAGTTAGTCAGCCAACAGTTGATGTGTCTGGGTTTTAATGTGGCATCAGCATATGGCTTAATTGAGCTCCTTGTGCTAAGTGGAGATTACAGCCAGGGAGAACTGTTCAAACACATTACAGTCCTCTATTCCTGCTCCTATATAACCAACTAGAGAGAACCACCACTGCAGTGGTCTCAAGTATACCACCTGAGAGAGCCCTGTATCTAGTAAGCAGTGATGTCCGTCCAAAAGGCAGGATGTTATATATTAGTAATGAAATGAAAAGTGAAGTTGATAACACATATTACGTCTATTCAAGATTTTAAGAGCATCAGTCAGTACACTGCAGGGTTCTACGAACCTCTTCTCCAATGGCTTTAAATGTTTATCTGTTCACACTCACAGCAAATTCTGACCTTGTCGGAGCCACTCAGATCCCCGGTCCTCCATTTTTTTTCCTGCTTTCAAGACATCAAGAACTGACAATTTCCACATCTGTCACATCTTTAGTTACAACTTTTTCATTTCTCCTGTTTTTATTGACTGTCTTCAAGAACTCTAACTAACAGAGGCATGTTTAAGTTTCTGTCAGAGGTGTAAGTGGTGTGGCGTGCAGGTGTAGCTACACCACTAAGTCATTAAAACAACAACTGGAAATGCCTCAGAACTCTGAAACAGTACCTTTAAAGAACATAAGCTGCCAAATGCATTTGAGAAATAATTTGTTTAATTTAAAAATGATTATTTTGGTCTGAAAAGACTATTTTTCTGAAGAATTCTTGCATATTGTTTTGGCACATGTCCCATATTGTAGGAGTGCAGTGATTCATGCACTTCAATTTCCCCAGTCATTTGGATTAAATAAATCAATTTCTCTAAAGAAAAGTTGAAATATTAACAACATCATTTATAGTTTTTTTCTGCTTTCATATTTAGAGTGTGAACAGTGAATTTCTCAAAATAAAATAATTCAGGGCTTCTTCTAAAGCAGTGAACCCTGCATTTTACGCTGATCATTTATTACTTTTTCAACGCTGATATACTAATTCTTCCTCTTCTTTTTTTTGGTTTAATTGCTTGGCTTATTTAAATGAACTGCAGGGTGAGAGGCACACATCTGGATTGCTCTCAAGCAATTTCTGAGACACTTTTTCATGGATTGCTGAAAAGAATAATGCAATATAAAGTGTAAAAATATCAGTAAATTAAAAACAGTCACTTGGTTAAATTTGTACAATAATTGTTTAGCTTAAATACTACAAGCCATCCAACATTACAAAACTCCTTGAGTCCAAAGTGTCTACGTGCTCCTGTACTATGTGTGCTGCACTTTATTTTCTCTTTATGCTCCTTCGCTAAAGTCTTTCTTTTTTTGCTCTACCAGTAGGTAGTTTCTTAAGGATTACACAGCTGTACAATTCCCATGCTCATAGTCTCTTTACATTGAGTGTATGTATGGAAATGCTCATTCTTTCTCTGATAAATACCTTTGATTTAGTCTCCCTTAAGATCATTGATAGTTTTCTCCTGAACAAATTTCTCCATCAAATATGATTCTTACAGGTATTAATATTGCACTGGACCGTTTTTAATTCCTGTTACAATCATTTCAGTGACTTGCTTACTTATTTGGTTTGCAAATATAGACCAATAACTTTAACCTTCTGGGAAAAAACCAAAACAAATAAAAAAACTAAACAATTTTCCAACATGCTTGTTTTAGGGACTGAAAGGCTGCATTGGCTGAGGTTGAATAACTTTAATCCTAGTTGAAATATATTTATCACTCATCAAAGAGGCTAAAACATGTTTGCTTTGCTTTTTCATGAAGGTTAAACAGTTTTTTGTTTTTGTTGAAGGGCAGGTATGTGCTGTATGACAACATATATCTCTGTCTAATCCCTGTTTCCAATTCTTTTCCAACACAGAAGAGCGACTGTTCTCATTAGAGCAGTTCTTGTTTAGTTTGTAAAAAGGTATCCGTGTGTGCTGGTTTGGGATGTTGCGAGTAGAATTGGATGGCAGCTCCATAAAGAAGCTTTCTTTCCTCTTGTTATTGAGTTATTACAGTGGGTCTTCAGAGAAAAGAGGGCCTTCTTTAAGTTCTTTCAACCGGCTGCTTTGCTAACTTCAAACCCTCAAAGCTCCTGCAGTGCATCATCTGCCTCTCTGTGTTGCTTCCCTCAGATTGGGCTGTGGCCCTTGAAATTTTCTACCTGTTCTCCGAGCTCTTTGAGACTTTCCAGCCTGCGCAGGGTTTGTTAGATTTCATCAGAAGAAAAGCTGTTAATGCATGTATCCCATGCTCTGACCTTCCCCTGCAGTCATCGGGCCTGTTTGCAACTGTAAACCTTTTCCCACAAAAAGACGAGCGGAGTAAAGTAGTAAGGCGAGGACTGATTTGAAAAACAGTCACACTTCGATGTCTCACCATAATTTTCCCTCCGCTTCGCTACTGTTTTGTGAAAAACTTGGAATATTAATCATTTTGAACACGTTTGGCTCTTAGAGTTAATTATACCCTATTTTGATAAGTGGATGACTATTATGTCCACTCTAGTATATGAAATGAAAGATTGAATGATATCAGCCTTGAAGTCCTGATGATCACACTATAACTATCCTTGCCCAAGAAGAAAAGGCTTAATTAATTTGTTGTAGATGAAAGAATGCACCAAAGTTTCTGTAAAGAAGCACTCTTAGAGACGGTTGCGTGGGTGCCATGTAGATCAGACGCAGACTTCATGCTGCCGTATGTTTATGAAGGGCAGCAGAGGACACAGGCTCAGGTGTGTATAAGCATTTTGCGTATGCGTTTGTGTGTGTAGAAGACTAAGTAAAGTGTGCGTGCGTTCAAGTTGCTAATGCCACTGAAGGACAACCACAGATGGAGCTTCTATAATAATTAATGTGAGCGTGGCAGGGTTCCAAACCCTGGAAAATAACCAGTGCGTTTGATCCACTGCTTGTATTTAATGAAGTGCAGGAGGCTAATACTGTGAACTGATTTAACTTCATTACTGCAGGTGAGGGTAGTCTTCATCTCTTTACCCAAGGAAAAATGGCCTGAAAAGGAAACTGGGGCTGGGTGGACACTGCATCACCCACTGTTGAATGCTCTGGTCTCTCCAACTGCCTCTTCTCTGAACGCAAGGCAAGGTTTTTAATTTGTTTCATAATAGAATTCATCTCAAGCATCTCGGCCATTAAGTGTTCTGCATTTGTCGCAAGCTGAAGAGCAGGCGAGTGGGATGGATGTCATTAGACAATCTGGGGCAGCAGAGGAGCACAGGAAGCTCTCTTCCTTCACTTTTCCATTTTATTTTTATTTTAGTGTTCTAACTCTTCCTATGTCACTATCCTTTTTTTTTTATCCTCTCTCTGACCTCTACATCTTACTGGTCTAATGTGCCAGAAAGCTTTTCCTTTTCTCCTCACTGTGCCAGGTAGGTGCTTATGGTTTGGTTTTTGGAGCGCTGTCCTTTACAGATGATGCATTTCAACCAAGTGAAACTCTGAGCTTCATCATTTTTGCCTTCTCTTAGCTATTTCCCCGTTTATTATTACCTCATCTGCACCATCTGCCCCTTCTGGGGGCAACATCAGGTCTTAGTGGACCTCTCACTGCATCTTAAAAGCATTAACTGTGGGTGGGGACTGATAGATGGTAATGGCCTATCTCAGCGTAACGTCCCTGAGCGCCTTTCAAGTGAGCTACAAGCTTCTTTCAGGTCAGAGGAAAAGCAGAGACGATAGTAAAATGTCACTGAGAAGTAATTGTATGAAATTAAAACTGCTCTTTTAAAATACAGCCTCTCAAATTAGAACAGCAAACTGGTCCGAAGCAAACTAAGGACAGCAGCAACTCCAAAATAACGGAGAGGGAGCTGAGAGACGTGTAGATGGGAGGAAAATGGGGTAAGGGGAAGAGGAGGAGGACAATGCAGGACAGGGAAATTTGGGAGGGAGGAGGGGGACGTAGGGCACCGGCATCCCTAAGTCGGCCCCAAGGGGATTCCCTCTCAGATAAATGGTAGGGAATGTGACCTAACGCCCAGGAAATGGTCATGTTTAATTTAACAAGCAGATGGCAGGGGCATCTGAAGTAGGAAGGCGGGGGGGGGGGGGGGGGGGGGGGGAAGGAGGAGCAACAAGCCTGCCTGGAGGATTCTCCCAGCCTACAGCTCTGGTACCACTGAGAGCTTTCATGACAGAAGTCCTTCATGTTCATGTAAACACACAGGCGAGCATGGAAATATAAATAAACGACGAGGTGCTACTTCCTTTTCAAGAGGATAAACAGATTAATCGGTCAGTGATTTTAATGGAACTGGTTATTTCCCACTGTATTTTCACATTAACTTAGAAGTTTAATGCGTAGGCAAGAATAGATCAACTTGATGGCGTATGTCCATATTTTGCTCAGAAATATTGTGTTCTTGTGTCTCACCTGCTTCTAGAAATAAATTCGGGTATTTTGACAGCTGCATAAACAACAGTAAAAACTACCATTAATAGATCTAATGGGATCTGTTAAGCCCCAATACATCTGCTGATGCTGGAACGTCTTTAGATAAAGGAATTTTTCCATTTATGGACATGTGATGCTTAGTAAATATATTTTCTTCCATTTGTGTTTAATCTTCCTCCAGCAATGTTTCTGTTCAATACCTGCAGGAAAGGTGGAAAACTCCTGTTGGGTTTTGCCATGATCTGGTTACACCAATGGGGAGGAATCCTGACATGATTTTCTGTGTGAGAGCCACAGGGAACACCCCTGAAACCCAAGCTAATTCTACCAGGACACATGTTTCAAGTTGCGCATCTCCTAAAATGGCACTGCTTTTGTGTTTGCTGTGAGTGAAGAAAGGTGATTGGGTGTATTTCTTGCCTCAGGTAGTCCCTGCGACAGAGGATGAGGTTGGCTTTCGTATAGAGGGTGGAGCCCACCTCCCCCAGGCGGCAGTCGCAGCAGGCACATTTGAGACAGTCCTCATGCCAGTATTTGTCCAGGGCCTTGAGCAGGTAGCGGTCTTTAATCTTGCGATTGCAGCCAGCACACCCCTTCTGTTTCCCTTTGGGCTGGACGGAGAGCATCGGCACACCTGTAATGATAAGGAGACAAACAGCCATGCGTGATTTACGGCCCGAGAACACAAGTGACTTTTCATGTTCTGTTTTTGATAAGCTGGCTGCTACTCGAGGCGTCTGAGCCGTGGCCTCGCACTGCCTACCTGCTTCATATGCATGAAAGAAACACATTCTTCCATGTAGATAGGCACACAGGTCACATTGGACCACAAAGCTTTCACCCACTTGTTCCATTAAGAACATGCTGTAATACAAAAGTTACATGATCACTGGCAGCGGAGCTCCAGTGGAAGTTGCATGTCTTATGGATTTCTGAGAAGGAAAGTCACAATGTGTATTTAGCTTATTGTGGTATTTACAACAAGCTGTGTAGCATGTTACTTACCTACCATTTTATCAAAACCCATTTCACTCCACTGTCCGCAGCTGTAAAAGCTCCTCATGGGCTTTGTTTGGTATAGATTAACATTAACCTTTTAAAAAGCCTCTGACCACAAAAACGCTGCTACCAAACCCCAGTGAGATATGTTATGGCCTAAGTGCCTTTTAGCATACACTCACACTGTGTGTGTTTCATACAGGGACACACAAACCCATACAAGAACCAAACACACACACACACACACACACACACACACACACACACACATGCAGCTCCCTACTCAGGGCATTACAGCCTTTCCTCCTTTTACACTTATCTGTACTCATGTGTCCGCAATGAGCGGGCCTAAGTTACCAAACTCGCAAATTGCCCTGCTGTCACGCAGGTCCCCTTTAAGTGCGCCTTTTAGCCTCCTAAAGGACAAATAAAGTCCATTTAATAACTGCACTAAACACTAATAGTCTATGTGTGGTTGACATTTGTGTTTGGACTAAAAGCCCCCCCCAGGCCTCCGCTGGTACAGAGGCTGGGGCGCGTAGCTCCCCCTCTGTAGCACTAACAGGTCTGCCACAGCTGAAAGCACAAGACAACAGCTCTTAAGACACTCTCTCACACACTGAGCTATTGATCCGTCTAAAAGAACACACAGTGGACGCCACTTGCCACTCTACTTTCAAAACACATTTCTCCCTCTCTTTCTGAAAGAAAAAAAAAAAAACTGGACATTTTGCATCACAGGGGGTTAGGCCAACATTTTGTCCATGTGAGTCGCGGTGAAGCCGGCTCTAGAGTTTCAATGCAAAATATTACAGATTTACTATTCTGTCCAGATGAGATAAAACGTTTTTATTTGCATATCTTTTGGAGGAAAGTATGCACAGTGGTGGGAGTGTATTGTGTAGTTAGACCTGCTATTTGGCTGTTTTGCGGAGTGATAAACAACCTCGGCTGGCAAGAAGGAACTGCTGCCGTCTCTGCCCGTTTTCTCCGCTAAGACTATCTTAGCTTGCCCTCTTTTTAAAATGTTGTTCCACTGCTTTTAGCAGAGCTTGTGTGAAACACAAAATCATTTCCCACTCTTCATTTGTGTCGCTTATATAAACACACACACACACACTCCCACACCCACACATATATATATATATATATATATATATATAAACTGACTCACAAAGTGTCTTATTGAATCCAGATTTGCTCTGCAAATTTTGGCCATCTCCACATCAATAATGCTACGAATGTAACATAATTAGCATTTCCCCTTTTAAAATAGAGGTGAAAGAAATAGGAGAGCTTGTTAGTCAAATTTATGGCTCTGGTTTATATGTCAGTAAGTGCTCCAGTGGTGTTCAGCCGTCTTATTTCTTTATCAGAAGTAGAAAGGAGAGGCTAATTGGTCCTGGGCTGGTGATGGGAGCCATCAATTAGTGTTCCTCCTGCCCTCCAGCTCCCTCACTTCCCTCCCTCCTCAAAACAGACCCCTTGAAGCTGCCGCATTAAGATCACAAAACCTGCTATAAATACCAATGTTCAGTGTAAATGAAGCTAAAAAGCTTCAAATTCAAGCCACACTGGATAAGGGTGGACTCCTCTACCTGTATTTCATGGCTTGTTAGGGGAGCTCTCTGCAGGTATGCCAACCGCGCTCGCCTGACAGGCTTCTACAGAACTAAAAACAGTCTTAATGAGCAGAGAGGCTCTTTGTGTGTGTGTGTGTGTGTGTGTGTGTGTGTGTGTGTGTGTGTGTGCATGTACATGTGTATAGGTGTGTACTTCAGAGCTTGTGCAAAGCAAAAGGAAGGAGTTGCTTTAATTCCCTCAAAGATCACAAAAAACTTTAATTTGCCTTTTATGACACCTAATTAGTTATTCTACTCAAAATCTTTGCTTTAAATAAGAGAACTAATTATACAAAAAGGTCTTTCCTCCACCTCCCGAGAACTACTCCTAATTGGTTGAGACCACCGCCCGCCACACACCCCTTAAACACATCTTGTGTGTTTTACATCACATTTGAAAAGGACAGAGTTTGACCTATCCCAGAGTTACTGTAAGCTGCTCACCACAGCCACTGGACACTTTAAACCCCGTGCAGCATCATTAATGTTAGTCACACAGTAGTTTGTGTCAAATATGACCCCAGCTCTGTGTTTGCAGTTTGTCTAACATTCCTTTCTACATGGATGTGCGCTGATAGGAGAAATGTCTCAGTAGTGGAACACCTAATGTCTGCCAGAAGTGCAGTTTTCATATTCGAGTGATGCCCCTGTTGAAGCCGTTGCAGGGGAACAAACATGGGTTTGATGTCTTCTGCCAAAGCAGCCTCTGGAAAACAGCTTTAATGGCAGCGCAGCAAGCTGTAGCTAAAACCTACTAAACAAAGAACAGTGACAGAAAGAAAGTGATTGTGTAAAGTAAACGTCTTTGCAATTCCCTTAATGCTGTGAAACATTTTCTTGCACCTGTCACCACTCTGGGCGCTCTGCGGAAACGGCAAAGTAAAACTGAACCTCCAATTCTTGCCACCTCCCAGAAAGAAAAGCTGCATTATGAAAGGAAGCAGCAGGACTAGGAGGCAGCCTCCACTTAATCCATTCCATTTAACAGATACAAGTGCCACTGACCTTCCAGTGTCATTTGATGTCACCAAAAGCATGCCTCTTCACATCACAATTCATTCCTCCAACAAGCGGTGCATTTTACCCCTCAAAGTGGAGAGACAGACAGCATTTGCCCTGCCAAATATGCTTCCTGGAAGGGGGGGGGTTAATTTGCCATTAGTGCTGTGTGTAAAGCCCCGTCATCTCTCTCTTTCTTTAAGATCGTATCTCTAGAACATGTACAGTTGGCCCAATCGGTCTGTCAGAGCATGTATTTTCATTATAGATAGCATCCGATTTCTGTTACTCCATTTACACTTCAATCCTTATAGCTATCCCAAAAAAAAAAGGAAAAAAAAAAAAAGAACCACACCGACTCACAATCCTTTTCTGTTTCTGGAGATATATTCAAGGTTTTGAGGAAATATACAAAAGCAGAAAATTACAGTGACTGGATGCACATAGCAAAACCAATGAGCCTTAGATTTTGTAGCATACATTTTGTTTTCTATGAAACTAATCCATGTCATTTGTGCACACTGAAGCAAGACTGGATTGATTTTGCATTTAGAGCTGTGACGATGTCAATCCTAACTTCTGCACTTTTCCTACTTATGTCACTGCTACGGTTTACAATTAAAACAGTTTGAGAAGCATCTGGGAAGCAATTAATTATTATAACAGCTGCAAAATTATTTTTAATGATTGACTATTCTCTCTCTCTCTCTCTTTAAAAAACTTGCAAGTAAATTTACTCATTCATGGTATCCATCAGTTCACAGATACACACACATTCCCAGTGGAACAGCTGCGCTTATGGGCACTCACCCTTTAATGGCAGAATGGTTACATCTGCTTCTCTGTTTTGTTAAATGCCTTTTGATCAATTAAAAGCACTGACGCCATGGTGTGATGCAGACTTCGATGGTTCATGGGGAGGTAAAGGATCTTGATGAGAATCACTCAGCCTTCCTGACACATGGGGAGGGAGGTGGGCTTTCAAGGAAGTGGAAGCTGGCTCTGGGTGGGCCTTTCTCCCGGGGCCCCTGTAATTCCAGCTCCCAGCTGCACTAAATAAGAAAGTGTTAGCCCCAGTGTGGTGAATACGCTGAGTACGATGAGCAGGAAAATTATATGCTACAATTGCCGAATGATTGCATTTATCTGGAACACATGCATCATCACCACTACCATTATTAATTCAAACTGTGCTACACAGGCAATCAACTAGATATTAATGGACTACGGACAATCTATAAACCGCTGCATTTAGTTGCCAAACTACTGCGCATAACCCCTTCAAAACAGAATATTATATTATATTATATTATCTAAAATAGTAGAAAATCTGTTTGTTTTGTATTATACTAAGTCTCATGGTCTCTCATGAGTTGGCTGCCTTCAGGCGCTGATTCACCCAAGTCTTTTGTGTCTAGGCACCACTGTAAATGCTGTGGCCATGGCAATCCCAAATAAAATTTGTCCCTGGGCCAAGGGTGTCTGCCACTGAGGTTAATAGAGATCTGATGCAGATGCCTTACTATTGTGCACAGAAATCAGCCCCTTCCATGCAGCCTCCATCATCTGCAAAGACACGTTTTTCCATCGCCAAGACAAAATACAAGACATCTGGTAATAATATCAGCTGGAATACACATGTCAGCTGAAAGCAGTCTGATGAGCCTATTCTGAATGATAAACAAAGACCACTGATTCATGTTCCTGTCGTTAGTTGGAACATATGGAAGGAGCAAAGGAAAAGATATGCATGAGCACACGCACACGCACTCCGAGGGAGAGACATGTGCACACTCTTTCTCTCAAATTAGGTAGTTTCTTACAAGACCCAAGTCAATATTACATTTCAACCTGGCTGTTTTTCTCTTACAATTTGGTCTAAGAAGCTTCTATATGACTGTACAGAGTGTTTCTTTTCCAGATGGTTGTGTATGAATGCCAGGGTCTGTGAGGTGATTTCTGGGATTGTTTGCCTGCTATGATTATGACATAATTAACACCCACAGAAAGTGGGAGAGAGAGCAGACAGGGCTGGTGCAGGGGACTGTTCATTAACAAGATGCACTCTCTCAAACTTTGCAGCTTGCTGTAGCTAATAAGCCCCGCTGAAACGGAGCCCAGCCGTCCCTTGCATTGACCCTGGCACTGGCCAGGATAAGGGAGGGTTTTGTCTCCTGGAATAATTGCTCTTTTCACATGTTACAAGTGTCCTGACCCCCACGGTCGGCAGCCACTTTCCCTACCATAATTACTCCTGATCCGCTCCAAATGAGTCAGCCGCATTAGGGCTGCAATAACACTGGCCCAGCTTCAAGCGCGGCACAGGGAGTCTCAGCAGAGCAGCCTGGAACAGGACTGCCTTTTCTCCCAGCCCACGGTCATTTCCATCACGTCAGAGGTGCATTTCGTACACTTGAAGTCAGCACGAAGGCCCTGGGCCCTTTTCTGAGGCTTACAGAAGGCATTGTTAGCTGCTGGTGCTCACTACTCACTGTGGTTTGGCTGCAGACTCCATCCCAATTAACGGAAAACTTCATTAGCCTGTTTTTTCCACACTTTTCAGCCCCCTATTATTTTTAATTTATTCACATGGGGTTAATTAAAAGAAATGTATCACAGAGATATGCAACAGCTTTCTAATTAAATTCATTGCTCCTGTTTTTTTTTTTTAAGGCATGAAACTGGCAGAGTTTCCAAGTTATTACAGAAAGCAACTTGCTGCAACACTTGGTCACTCGGTAGTAGTTTGAGACTGACGGTCTGCAAGGTAGGCTGTCAACAGCAAAAGAGGAGTTAAAACAGGAAATTAAGATGATGTAATAAGATTAATGAGGAGGAGGAGACAGTCACGATTTTATCATGCAGATAAACCCCCTGAGAGCTCTTACGGAGGAATATGAGGATTGTCAGAGTGCTGGCGGAGCAACAAGAAGATTTCCCCAGCAGGTCAAATGTGAGGGTTTGGGTTTTTCCTCCTGTTGATCTAAGGTATTTTCCATTTAGAAACCTGCCATTTTAACACTTTTCAGTTCAGCAGAGGCGACCAGTAACAGAGACGGTAAATGCATATTCATCTGCAGTCGTCACTTACTACATGCCAGATCTACTGACATGCCTTTAAAGTCTGAATCTCAGAGTGGATAAAAGAAAAATCCATTAATTCTCAAATTATATACTTGTAAACTCTCAGACAAAAAGCAAACTTATCTGCCACCCCATGATTCCTATCAAATTAAATAAAGAACTGAAAAAGAAATACAACCATTAGGCCTGCCACAGTCACTTTCCGCCATCCAGAACGAAATGCACCAACACTTTTTAGCCCACATTAAAAATGCATTTGCAGAGGAATAAATGTAGCCCTCTAAAGTTTGTGTCACTCATGAGGTCAGGAAGTGATGTACAAAATCTTTCCCACTCCCCAGCAATTACTGCACACTTACTGTTTCAAAGGATATGCCAGGAGACAGGTGTGCCATTCAGGGTCCTCTGTGTGGTGAAAATGGAGGGGAAGAAGGAACACCATACTGCGTTTCACTGTGTGAGCTTCTTTAATCTTGAATAATGCAAATTCCCCACAGGGAGCAGTTATTTGGCAGCATGGGCCTCTAATGTCATTCAAGTACCCACTCCCCACACCTGATGGGGTAAATAATGAGGGTGGCTGGGTGGGTGCACAATTAAAGAGGACGCCTTTATGAAGATTGGGAGTGATGTCATGTGGGACGGTAAACTTGGCTGTTGCATGTGGTCAGGCTGTCCCAAAGCTCTCCAGAGAGAACTACTATTGATGACATTCAGTCAGTCATTATGAGTATGGCTTTAATGAATTTCTTTTTACACTTTATATTAGCTCATAATATGAAGAATGACCCGGCTTTATTTCCTTGAGGAGTGATTCTTGTTATTGGCTAAAATCAAATGGCAATTCAGCCAGAGAGAAATGGTCAAATGAAATGGAATAAAATGAAAAGACGTGTGAGCAGAATGGGGGAAGGGGGAGTTAGGAGTCTGTGAAACAAGCTTAAGTTCACATTAAGTTCACGTGTGTGTACGGCAGCTGGTATTTGTCTCTGAATCTGTGGCAAGAAATATCATACTTAAGCTCTGATTAAATCGTCAGCTTCAATAACTAAAACCTAATCTATCAGCCTTCGGGGGCAACGAACAACCCCCTTTAATCACAGGTTTTAATTAGCTACTTAAGATTTTATTTACTGAAGGTCATCCAATGAGGGGTTAGTTCTCTGTGAGTTGGCTGTTATTTACGAGAAGGCACCCCAGGCTTTTCTATTTACCAAGCAGATAACTGTAAGATCTTAAGGAAGTGTGAAAGCGCCATCCTTCTTGTCTTTGCATCCTTGTGGTAAAACACAGTTCAAAGGGGGCTTTAATTCAGCTGTTGTGGCATGGCAAAAAAAAACAAATATTTTCCTTCTATCCGAAAGACAAAACAAAAAGAAATGGAAGCTAAATGTGTAGAAAAATGTTGGGAAAAATAACTGGTTTGTTTATGGGAAGTGTTACCGGATTTAGGCACGTGTTTATCTAGCTTTATCAAACCATGCGGGTTTGAATAAGAAATAAATAAGAAAAGGAATCACATTGCTTGTGGATGTGGGATTACACAAGTCATTAAGTTTCTCGAGGTACCTCTCTAACACTGGACCTGCAGAAAACTGAGTCAGCAGTGGGACTCCAGTAGCTGTGCTGTGGAGTTAGACATGGATGTTTGAGGCCTCACTAGCAGCCCCTGGAGGCTGTTCTGCCCCTCACATGCACCTTTGTAACACACCCACCAACACTGCCACTCAATAAGACACACAACCCACACAGACAAGGTCAGAAACAAATGGGACAAAATAAAACAACAACTTTACAATAACCTGGAGTTTAGCAAACATGAAAGCTGCACTGGGAAGACGTCCTGCTGGCAGAGCGAGAACACCGAACTTCATGTGGCTCCTAAAAGTACAACGGTTTAAATAGTATTTTATGCAGGTTACACCTCTGCAACTCACTTTACAATCTACAAATACATAGTAAAGCCTGTCACAAAGAGTTACATTGACTGGATTAATATTTGATCAAAAATAGATCACACACAATTATATTTTGATTTTAAGTCCTTTTTCCATCAGTGATATGATAATATGAGGGCACCAAAAAAAGATGTTTAAACATCTTTAAAGATGTTTAAAGACCACTTTAAACATCTTTTTTCTTTTTTTTAAAAATAACAAATAAAAATACATTTAGAAAATCAATTTCGCTTTAATTTTAGTCACAGTGTTGCAATAAATATGTTGTCAAAGGCTGGCCTGTAATTAACACGGCAAAAACAAACTAAGATAGTACTGTCAAAAAAAACCTTTTCAGATACCATCATGGATGCTCTTCTAACAGTTGCAACAGACAGATATTAGGACTGGAGATGTTTATCTCCTTACTAAGGAAAAAGAACAAAAACACACACAAAAAAAACAGATCAGTGATTGACAATATCTTTAAAAATCCACCATCTATTGGGTCAATACTTCAAAGGCACATCCAGAGATTATTTTTGTGTGCGATTACAAAAATGCTTCAAACTAAATGAATAATAATCAGCTTCTTGCAAACTATTGTAAATATGATATTGAGGTGTTTTAATGCATAAATAACACACAGTAGTCATTGTGTATGTAATTTCCACACAGTATTACAGTTCTGACATCAGCTCGTCTACATAACATTCAGTTCTCTAGTTAATGTGTCATGTCTTCCTTTTTTTAAAGTTTGTGATGACAGAATAAAACAAAAGTGCAAACAATTACATTTTTAAATTGTCGTTAAAAGTGAAAAGAGCATTTAACCAGCGACTAAACTGAACAGTGTGTTCAAAGTTAAAACCCAGATACTGAATGCTGTCAGCGTGGCTGAGTCAGCTTTGCGGTCACAGGTACATGTAAGACCTGCTTCCAAAACATTCAAACACATAACTAAGTAAACATAAATATTCATTTTTCCTTATCAGCTTGAATTTCAACATTCTTCAGAGACGGAGCTTAAGGCTAGTCTCAGACTGAAATGTCTGTTGTAGCCTTCTCACTTCCAGAGACTTCTCTTAAATAAGTCCCAGTTTTTCTGGGTTAAACTAAACCAGCTGCACAAGTTATGATTACAAAAAATCTAAAATGAAGTGGATTTTAAACTTACCCTTTGAAAAGGAATGGTTCACTTCTGCTTAGAAATGTTTGCTTGGGAGTACGAACTATGTGAATTATTTAAATGAGGACCCAGCAGAGGCCTGTGACTAGACTATATGCAGACAGGAAGAATTCTCGTATTTATTAGATTTAATAACGTTCCCAAACTACTTTTGTATGTACAAAGAAAAAGTTTTAGAGCCACTATTTCAGCTTGGACAATGACCAAGAGATGCTCTCACAATGCAGCACTTCAGGCACAGAAGCAGCCTTTAGAAATGGAATTGTTGTTTTTTTATTGATTGGAATGTTATGTACAAAATAAAAACTACTTAACTAAAGAGTTAGCCGAGGCTCATTTTAAATACACTTTGTGTTCACTGAGACACAGTCACAAATTTATGAATAAAAATAAAAATGCTTTGACTTTGCATATTATCTTTGATGATGGTATGTTGCAGCTGTCCCATTAGTGTGTGTTTTCTACATCATGGCTCTCTGTTTCAACTTCATATTCAATTCATCTTGCAGAGTTTATTTTTGTTTCACGTTTCTCTTTCATAGATTTAAATTTTTGCACATGAATTTCTTTGGCTATATTTGTCATCTTTCTAGGTTTCCGTCGAGAGGTGATGGTGATGCTGCAGGAATGGAGGGAACACATTCACTTTGAGTTGCATCTCATTACCTGATTAAATTTCTTTCCTCTGGCAAAAAACTATGTAGTCTGAGGTACAAATAAGCCAATTCCCATAAGAATAAATAAATAAATAAAATATTTTAGAAAGGAAATAACTATAACTTTGGTATGTTTAACCGCCCATTTGTGCCGAGTTCTTTATCTGCTCCGTATAAATGGTCGTCATCAAATAGACCATCCAGATGTTGCTGGTTCTTTACTATTCCAGACAGGAAACCAGTATTGTTTTGTCATGGTGATCTCTCACCAGTATTAAACTGCTCTCTTCTGATTTCTGCCTTTTATTTTTTTAAAGCCAGTTTCAGATTCTTCCAAAAATCCAATGAAGGCAGATAAAACTTAATAAATGTGAAGTCAGAGTTTAAAGATGAGACGTGTGGAACAGATATAAGTGACTTAACTGGAGGTATTCTGGTAATATTTTCATTTTTTTCTGTTATTTTAACGTTTTTTTATGTAATTACATAGCTTGGCAACATTTGTTGGAATAACATTCTTTCATACATTTTTTTCAGATGACTTCTTTTTATCTCTGCCACTGCTTTACTTTTAGATTTACACTGCTCAATGATCTTGCAAGTTTTCCAAGTTTTAGTTAACATCGGGTATATTGAACTGACTCCAGGAGTTCATTGTCACACACTAACTAAAGCAACCTTAAACACAGATCTAGAAAGTGACTTAATTGTGGCCGTTTAACTAGTATAGATTAAAGCCTGGTCCTGGTTTACTCTAAACCCTGAAACTGTTTCTTAGTTTTAACCTTAAATTCTCAACTTTAGATTGGACAGCAGACCTTTAATGTCTAAATGCTAAAAAAAAAAATAAAAAAATAAATAAATATATATATATATATATATATATATATATATATATATATATATATATATATATATATATATATATATTTGCTAAATTCATTTTTGTACACACGGCCTCATTTTACAGCAGAAATTCAGAAAACATCATTTGCTCTGAATAAAAACGATGGGCCAGATTTTGGCACAACACCACAGGGATCGCCTGCTCCCTGTAGTGTGTGTTGCAGCCACACATCTTGTTGCGGAAATCTTTATGATAACATGGCAACCATGTGGCCTCTGGCAGTAATAAAAGGGATGCTCTTACAGCTCAGGAGTGCATAATTGAGTTTGTGCGCCATACTGATGAGTGCAGCAATTTACATAGAAGGCAGGTGGGCGCGCTTGCGAACACGTGTCTCTTAAGTCTCAATTCAGTCCCTTTGAATTCCACTTAGATCACGGAAATGATACACATCTCCCACACTTCTAAATGTGAAACGATCAGGGCTGATAGGGATCTAAAGGTGGTGACAGGCGAAATTGTCTCTAGTGAGAATTCTGCATTTGTAAGATCAGACTCAGATTAGATGGAATTAAACACTCGCAGCTGAAAATGATATTAGTGTGGTTTTGAGGCGAGTTTTCTGCCCCCCCCCCCCCCCCCCCCCCCCCCTTTCTCTCAGCTTAACTAGAATGTACAATTAGAGCTGCTTTGGCGTGATGTGTACAAAACACTAAAGAGGAACAAAGCGTTACCTGTCAGTGCAGGGTGAGAAATACTTTTATAACGTAAATGTCCTATACAAGTTTTTAATGTGTTTTCACATAGAAAAATGTGTCTTGCACTGTTTTCCTTTGTTGGAGACTCACAACTATGTTGTTGAAATGTGTTTATGGTACAGCAGAGGAGATGCAGGTGCCTCTGATAAAGCCTAATTAAAAAAGGAAAAAAAATCCTGACTGAAGGAATATCACACAAAGCAATGTGTTTGCAATATTGTTCAAGGCCTAGAGCACAAAAACTAGTTATAATTTCAATATTTGAAGTGGGCAGGTTTAATTTTGACATAGCAAACCAATAAGCTGAGAAAATGGCAAGTACAGGAGAGTAAATTGCATTCCTTTGAAAAGTGAAAAGACTTAAGGAACATATAAAAGTAATCTCCAGCTGGAAATTAGAAATCAACCCTCAGAAACCAAATAACAGAAAAGAATTATTACTGTCCACTTTCTAAATCAATATAACATCGCTACAAGACAGTATTACCATGGAAACACTGGTAAAGAAAGGAGAAATTCTTATTATTTCTAAATAAAAATTGGAGCCCGAAGCCCAAGTTTTATTACGGCAGCCGACAGATCGCCAGTCTGTATTCATCTGTAGCATTGCTTTTCAATCACATGTTTTATGACTGAACAAATTCCACTGGACAGGATGATAACCAGATCTTAAATTAACCTGCAGAGGTGACCAAATAAAAAAAAAAAACTATCGGGAATTTCCCTTCTTTGCTCTGGTCTGTAAGGGGCAAACTGTAGTTATGTTAATGTTCAGCAAAAATATGCCTTAAGTGTGGACCCACTTTCTTTTCCTGCAGCTAAGTGAGAAAATAGCTGAGTTGCCTTTTTTTTCCCCCCTCTCAAATTAGACGCAAATTGGAACCTCATATCACAGGGTGAAGTAAAATGTTGACGCAGAACATTTTGGTACATGTGTTGCTATTCATTACCAACTATAACCTGCATTTTAAGTCCTTTTACAGAGCTTTGCTTATATTTCCGCCACAGTTGTCCTGCGTGCTCTCAGTGCTTTACAAGATAGTTTATATCACAAGTTATTGACCTAACCATGTGAGAAAAAGGTGATTAGTTGTGTGCAGCGTTGCCTACTTGGTGATGGGAGTCCATGGGGCTCGGTCTGTGGAGAAGAATTTCCCTTTGGGGAGAAGGAGGTCTGAAGTCTAAAAAGTCTAACATATATCAGATACTTCAGGATTGATCAGAGGAAGTAATGAGGAAAATGACAACTGACAGCACATGTGACACACTCTTATTACACTTCTACAGGACAGGGGGAAATCTGTATCTCGTACATATTCTCAGTGGAGCTCTAATAAGGTCACACACACATTCCATTCGAATAATCATAGAAATTGTTGCTTACTTTTCTCAGAGTAGTCAGTCCACCACTTTGTTGCCAACTTGGATCGTACGTTCAGAACACAACATCAGATACGCAGATGAGCCATTTTATAGACCACAAAAAAGGCTCAAAAAAATGAACTCTTAAGCTACTTAGACAAACAAAAGCAGCCGTAATAGTAAATCAATCAAGAAAAACAGAGCGATCGTGCACTCATGCGGCCACCCAAAACACCAGCCCACACCTTGCTTGCCACATACACACACATTTATTTGTGCAGGCACTTAGAGGATACATTAGACAAGAAGGTTGAATTGACAAGCCTATAACTTTAGAGCCAATAAACGCTAAGAGGGCACCATGGTGAAAGAGACCAGAGCCAAGCTGCTCTGTTGACAACCTGGCCAAAATGCTGGAGCTGCGGGTTGGGCCCAGCAAATAAAGGGTGAAGCTTTTAGGCAATGAGCAGCAGGTGATCTCAGCTTTTCTGCAAGTCCTAATGCTCCTAAAAGCCTCTCTCCCTGGTTCTGTAATTGGGCATCAGTAGTTAATGTAGTATTGACTGCATTACATGCTCCTGTGCATCCTTTCCCACTAATGCCATTTGCATCACCTTGTACATTTACCATATTGCTTAGCCAATAACTGTTAAAAGCAATCTGAATCATGAATCATATAGGGAACTTTTAGCAAGACAGACATCCAAAGGAGACAATTTACAGTTGAGTTAATTTGAGTACATTAGCACAACCTTGCTTCAGCCAGACAGACCAATTTATGTCTCTACCACAATCCTCTATTGGTTCTTAGATGTGTAAGTGAAAGGATGGTCCGCTAAGACAAATGAAATATCCATTTTCAGTCATAAATAATGGGTTACGAATGCATCCATTACTTTCGGATGAGGAGGAGCCCTGGATGAACTTCAGGGTACAACAAAACACACTATGAAATTAAGCAAAACATGCGTTTTATGGTCAGTAAAGGCTGCCACAGTCTATGTCAGCAGGTGGTCCTTATACCTTCGAAATACTCTTAAAGAACCTCAGAATAGAGATGAAAAAGAAGCATTAGACTGACTTCTTTTGAGAACATAAATCATCAAGTGAGTCCGTTTTAAATATGTGAGTAACCCTATCATGTTGTATAAATATATTCAGTGCATGAGAGCCATGCAGATCTGAATGTGATTAATTCACTGCACATCTGAACATCAGTTTAATCCAAAATGGGACGTCATTAGAGGCGAGTTTGATTTAAATGAAAAATAATTAGATTGCCTCACCCATTAACCTAAATACATTGAAATAGATAAGTAATGCAAGTAGGCCTATTTTGATGGAAAGTGAGTGAACGTTGCACGGCGCTATCCATAATTTGCAATCAAGCTAAAAGCACTCTGCTGTCATCTCCCATCCCGTGGTGATGTCAAAGGCTGCCTCGCCAACTTCACAGACGCAAAAAGCACTTAGAGGGGAGAACAGAGGAGCCACACACACCGCAGTCTGTGGACTGTCCTCAAACTCCGGCTTGCAACCCCAAACGTGGTCGAAAATAAAACTCCTCCAAACTAAGCTGCGTTTGGGGAACTTCAAGGTTCAGAAAGCAGCCACACCATATTCAGCTTTCCTGGCGGAAAAAAAAAAAACACGGGGAAACACGGACCCTGTCGTGACTGGAAAGGGATTTGAAAAACTGATCGTGAAGCCAAGGCTGCAGGAAACACTCAGCGGGGATAAAAATGTCAGTAGTTTCTTCCGGTTATTGCATCCTACGGTTGTAAATGTTACTTACCCTCTTCCTTGTCCAGCACCATCGTCCTGAGGAACGAGGAGTCCTTCCCCGGGCGATCCGTCCTCGGCTCCAGCAGGCTGCTCCGCTCGGTCTGCTCGCAGCTTCTCCTGGAAATGGCTTTGAAACGCGCGGCTGACTAGACTACGCCTCGATAAACCAAAAGAAGAAGAAGAAGAAGAAGAAGAAGAAGGGGGGAAAAAAACTGGAAAGATAAATTGCCTTCTGCACGTTTTCTCCCCTCCTATCAATAATAATTCATACACGGAATGCGGCGGTAAACACGACGAGAAGCCTCTATCCGGGCTGAGCAGCAACGCAAATAAACAGCGATCACGCAGCGCCGCTTGCTCTTCATAAATTCCATGCGAAGAAATAAGGCAAAAAAAAAAAAAAAAAACCAAAAACAAAAAAACAACAAAACAAAACAATGAAAAGCGATAGAAATCTAGAGTATATCTGCGTAAGAGTGCACGCACACGGTCGGATCAGACGCTCAGACGGCACGGCTGAGCTCTCCTCGCTCTTACTGCTCTCCCTTTCTCCTTCTCATTTGCTCCGAAACAGCAACTATATTCAAACAAATCCAATTGCAAATCTGACAACTGCTAAAAGCAAACTCGCGCCGCCTCTCTCCCAGTTTGTGTGCCGCGCTCGCCTCTGCTGCCACAGAATAAATGCGCGCAGTTTCCAGAGACCCTCGGATTCCCCTGTTAATTAAATCAATTCATTATGCTCAGATCTGATTAGCAGCCCTTCCCCCCTCTTTGAATCAATTATTCAATACACAAACATAATTGCTTGTGCCAGAGGTGTCTAAGTATTAGCTTATTTAACTCCAAGGACACTAATTACCCCTAGGGCAAGGGAACTTTTCTCATTAATTCTGACAAAACACAAAAGCACAGCTAAGGGAAAGTGAGTGTGTGTGCGCGTGCGCGCGTGCCTGCCAGTCTCAGTGTGCGTGATGGAGAGTGAGAGAGAGGGGCGGAGGGCAGAGCGCGCATGCACTGTGAGGCTGTGTTTACGCACGTGCACGCGCGGGTGCGCGTTTCAAGAGGAGAGAGAGAGGGGGAGAGACATAGAGGAAGAGTGATGCTGCTCCATCGGTGCTTGGTACAGTTTGAGTAAACACAAAATGCGCTTATTGTTTTTTTTTTTTTTTTTCTCTTTCTTTTTGTTCTTACTTACTTTTCTCCGCAGAATTTAAACCATCTAATTGCGGTGTGTTTAGCAGTTAATTAGTGTCCAGACACAGTTATCATACAGGCTGCAGATAAACAGTCGTTTCAAAAGAGACAGCACAACAGATGGGCCGCGTTTTTGATTAGTGGGTAGATAGAAGGTTCACTTTCGAATCTGGTAATATAATTGTTGCCTGTTATTGCCAAGATGAAAGTGTTGCTGTTTCATGGTGGAGCCTTAAATAGCACCACTTTCACTTGCCCTGCGGAGACTGTTAACCAATTAAGGGTGAGATCCAACAAAGATTAGCCATTTAGGAGAGTGGAGTGGAGTATAGCTACAATAATGCTGGTTTGTCAGCGGCCAGCAGCCTGTCTGTGGTGTGAGCTTGCTCAGTCTGTCCTTCCCTTCTGTTACATTTTGTACCAGACATTACACATTCTAAGCACATTATCATTACTGTATCTCTATAATGAAATAATTGTGATGAATAAAAGTTATATTTACCTAGAATGTTTTTATTACGACCTGCATTAGATCTCCATTAAGTAACCTTTTGTACTGCGGAACCTAATCTGTGAATTAGTCTTATATCTGTGT
Organism: Telmatherina bonti; assembly: GCF_933228915.1. Taxonomy (NCBI): domain Eukaryota; kingdom Metazoa; phylum Chordata; class Actinopteri; order Atheriniformes; family Telmatherinidae; genus Telmatherina; species Telmatherina bonti. Next base: position 26,420,015 of record NC_136619.1, on the reverse strand, counting down.
AATCTACAGTGGAGATAAAAGCTTTACAGTTTGCCTGCCAAAAGTGCATTTATTTTGAGTCGAACCACTCTGCAATGCTTTTAAAGATTCTGTTTTAACAGTAAGCCTCAGTGTATGGACTGCACATGCCTTGCCATTTGATAATTATCCAGCTCTGCATTTGAAATAAACAATTTATAGGCCCGTCTAATGTGATGACCTACTGCAAATTTAACATAAAATGCTGGCTGTACATCAGCCATGGGGATATTTTCAACTCTCAAGGCAGCAGGCTGTGGTAAGATTGGGTTGGCCCTGAAATCAATGGGCTGATCCCTCTCTGTACAGCTTTCTGGCTGACATGCTTGACTTTTCATCTCCACGGTCATATAGATTGATGACTTATGACCAAGAATGTATGTTTGCTGACCTCTAGCATTGAGTGAGTGACACATAATTAATCCAATCACACAGAAAATTGCAAAAGAAGAGGGAAGAATGGTTCTGTATCATCAGGGCTCGACTTCAAATAGCCATTTGACATTTGAATGTGGAGACCGTCAAGTGAGGATGTGAGGGGTGAGTAATAATGGATTGCGTTGTGAACTTGCTACAGTTCACAATGCTACTTCGTTACATCACAAGTAAAACAAGTCTTAGAGTATAGTATACATGTTGCTGGAGGACATGTCACCACTGTTCGGTCCTCCCTTAGACTCGAGGAGTTCTTGTAAGCTCTCATCTGGACAATGATCTTGTGAAGATATGGTCATGTTACACAGCGACTCTTAATAATGTTAGTTCTCATTAATATAGATTACCCACGTGTTAAAGTCAGCATGGTGTGTGTCTGTGGATCATAGTGTACCTCTTAGTTCCTTGTAGTGTCTTGGGTGCACACCTCTTCCCACTCCAACGGCTGGGTCAGTGAATGCTAGAAACAAGCCCCTGAGTGGGCTTCTCTGATACACAGTTAATTAGAATTCATTTCTGAGCATGCATTAGCCATGCCCATCTATTTATGGGCGGCTCTCAAATGCAGCCACTACAAAACAGTGCTCTGTAATTAACCCCACCTAATCAGATAGCGCACTTGTGTTGTGTTCCTGTTCGTCCTCAGGCACACAGCCATTGGACAGGGGTTTCAGAGAGAGGATGAGCCCATTCTATAGTTCAGAATGGCTAAGCAGATTAAAACCTCATATCAAACATGATATTTACAGGGAAAGCTCAGTGGAGAGTGCTCCTTTTATGTGGGATGGGGAGAGGCTTCAGGGCTGGGCTTTTAAAGCCATGTCCCTTAATTGTATTCTGGCTAAGTGGGATGAATGGTGCTTTTTAATCAGACTACTGACGGGGCTGTGTGTTGTAAAAGGATAGAGATGATGCCTGATAGTTAAGATGCTGAATGATATGCTTTTAGTCCAGGCCTCCCAGCTTTCACAGATATTTAAATTCATTCTGGGATAATGCTAACACTTGTAAACAGTTTGATAGTTTGATTTTCCGCCCTGTGTTTCTGCAACTATAGGAAGAAGTCTCTGAACTTCATAATATATACAAACACACATACACATACAAATATATATATATATATATATATATATATATATATATATATATATATATATATATATATATATATATATATATATATATATATATATATATATATATATATATATATATAAGTATAAGTTAATGACATATTAGTTAAAAACAAGACATCTAGTTGCTGTTTTCCACTGTATGTTCAGAAAGATACAGTGAGAGCTGCTTACTTTGTTACACCCAGACTTGAGGTTCTGCTCCTCCTAGTGGATGATCTGGGATCTTTCCCCTCAGAGTTGTACACAAATGGTTTTGATAGCAGAGGTTTAACACATCACATGTGAAATCTTAATCACTTTTCATTCTCTTCATCGTGCAGCCCCTCAGACAGTGGGTGGAAAAAAAATAATCTTTTTGATGCAACCTGACATGCTCCCCATATAGGAAATAATAAAACCGGTATAAGCCCTGCTGTTCACCTAGTCAATTTGAATTTCATGACCAATCAAATATAGACAAGGTGTCATTTGGTGGGTAGGGTAGAGGGAAGAGTGAATCCCTTTCCCAAACAGTTAATCCAACTTTAATCCTAGTCATTAGGAATTAGACATGCCGAGCTGTCCGGCCGTGCCTCTAAATTACAATCAAACGGTTACCAATTACACAAATTATTGATGGTAGATTCTCTTTTCAACTGCAAATTAAGGCTATTAAGGAAGGCTCCTTTTTAATGCAAAAGTGACTAATTAACCAGCGGATAGGAAATCTGCTGCCCAGATATCAAAAAGTTCTCAGCACACATTGCAGAAACACAAGGGAACCAATTAGTTTAATTATCAAAACAGCTAATTAAAATTGCACAGTTCCTAATTAGTTCTTTGCTTTTGCCTCTAATTGACAGCATGGAGATAAATGGGCTGCCGATGAAAATGGGGAGAGGAGAAAAACAGGAGAAACTTCGGCAGAATATTTATGCTGACTTTATCTCCGTCTGTGTGGCAGCCCTTGAAAGTGGAAAATTAATGACCTTAATTCCCAAACTGTTTTTCCTCTAACGTTGCTCCCCTCTGCGCTCCTGGTGCATGCTCCTTTGTACAGGCCTGCCACCCTGCCAACTGCTGGAATGGGAAAAAAGGGGTACTTGGGGGTGGGAAGAAGCCACGATTCTCCTCCTAATGTGACAGCTCCCACCTAACAATGGAGAAAGATGAAAGAATGGAGCAGATGTAACCACTGGGAGCGTTGCATCATGGGACTGCAACTCTGTTGCACTGTTTTTTTAAAAAGCACTTCTATCATCTACAGGGACAATAATTTGTCCCATGAAAAAGATGAAGCTCTGCTGGGACAGAGATAAAAGACATTTAATTTTTCAGAAATACTTCAAGCTTTTTAATTAGAATTTTAGATTGATTAATATAGTGCAGTGCAAGTCATCTGCTTTTGAAACACTACACAAACATATACGTGGTCTAAAAACTAAAAAATACAACTAAGGACCCATTGTTCTATCCTCCAAATTTACTGTCACGGTTCTCACTCCTTATTGGCATGATCTTTTTAAGCGTCCTTGAACATAAAAAAGAAAGATGGATCATGTTTAGCTGAATTGCTATACTAGCAAACCTGAACGGCAACCATTTACCACAAAAGATTTAGTCTTAGACGCTCTGTCTGCTTATGGTCTCTTTCCCTGTTGTCTGTCCTTCTGGAAGGCATCATCTCTTTGTCTGTGTTCCTACAAGGCCAACCTTGTCATGTGTAATCCTGTCCCTCTGTCTGGATGCAAGTGACATGCGGGTCCTCTTGGCACATTAGTAGATAACTATCAACTAATCAGTTTACTTTTGGGACTGTGTTAAAATGTAAATTACATTAATGCTCAAATTATGCATCCAGCTACGTAGATAGGCCAAACCAGAGGCCTCATAATGCTAGGATCATCCAGTTAGTGCCTTCCACATGCAGTGTTAATGCACTCTAATTTCTGCTGCTCTGGTTCGAATCAACGGTGATCTGTCACCTGGTTGGTGTCTGGAAAACTGGAGGAGCTTTGCATAAAGTGGAGGAGAAAGCCTTTTTTGCAAAACCCCATTAAAGACGGCAGTGAGAAGACAGCTGCCCTTTGGATTTCTTTTGTCTAATTTGGTGGAAAGGGCTTTCTGCTCCGTGTGCATTCTAACATTTTCGCGGGTGATATTAATTTACTTGTAATCTGCACGTGCAGATTGCCTAAAGTGCGCTCACCAATGTTCAGAATGTGATTTATCTGAACCTATCCTATCTGTCTCAGAATTACACCCTGAAGAGGCTGGTTTGTTGCAAAGCCTTGGCCTGGAGGATCTTGCTGCCCGTGACTAACAAACACACGCCTACCACTAATTGATTGTCTTGTGTTTTATTTATGGTGCAGTAGTAATTAGTGGACAGCATAATGTAAGCCATTCATTAGCACCTGGCTACTGCTATGGATTTCAGTGCTTTGTCTCCGATGCACACATCATTAGGAAGAAACAAAGACTGGAATTTATTAGCGTGGCTTCTTATAAATATTCTTGAAGTCAGTGTGCCTTTAAGGAAGAACACAGGCCTGTAAAACTTTTGTCAGCATTTGCTCACTGATTCCATTTTCTGCAGAATATGTTAAGGAAGAGCAGTATAAATTTAATTTTAATTGTTTTGTATACACGCCAGTGAAAAGGAACTGATTGGATACAGTTCAGAGACAGTATATTAATACGTTATTTTCATATGTTAATTGCTTTGCATAATCTCTGTCTTTGCTTGGTTTGGAAGTACCTGGCATTGAGAAGGGGACTGAAGAGAATAGAAGACCCCAATTTACATAAAACTAACTCCTCTGAACATTAAATAATAATGCATCTGCAAGCTGAAGGTGTGTTCAGTTAGCAGAAAGCACATCTTTATAATTTATAGTCCAGCTGTTTCAATGCTTTCGAGTCCATCTTCCTGCCTGCCTGCTTTTAATGAAATCTTGTTACTGGAGAATTGACTGGAATGAATTGAGATTTTAATCCTATTGACGCTCCAGCATGTAAATGCACGCTGGTGGGAACTTCTAATGGTGGGCCCTGTAATCAGGAGACACTTGTATTCAGCTTTCTGCAATAATGAATCTCATCAAATGTTAAAGCTTGGGTCGTGTGCATGGGGCTCAAATTTCAAGGTTTTTGACCATCCCCATTTGAGGAATTCCTGAGGGACTGTGTGATTACTCAAGTTTAGCAGTTTATTGCCTCATCTTTCAATAGCCACTGAAGCACAAAATTCTCATCTAGGTTGCTCCTTTTTTTTCTCCACTTGAAGAACAGGCCAATATAGACTGCAGAACAGCTGCTTGGATCCTGAGGAACTGCTGTTGGCACTGCAGTGTTATTAGCTGCCACCATCATTGTCCATTCACTGTCACGCTTAAAGACTGAAGACTAAATTTGATGACAAAAGTCTTTGGTTTAGTTTTAATTGAGGGTTTCTCTGTACTGTGATTGTGTCTGTGTCTGCAGTAATACTCTAAATGTGCACGTACATAACTTTAATATGTATGTATATCTTCTTACAGGGAAATGACTGTAAAATTTTGTGTTGCACAAAAAAATTGAATACAAAGCAGAGGAAAGATAGATATTTACTTGAAAGTTTGGTTGTAAGGCTTCACCACCAACTTAACTTGAAGCAGCACAGATTTCACAGGATACAGAGTTGCCACTGTGTGCTTAACCTTCATTATGACACCATAGAATGTCAACCCATTAATCAATGTAGACGAATAAAATGCTGCATTTGCAGTGGCACATAGACAAAGAAATTACCATAAAAGTTTACACCTACAAGGCTAATTATTTAAAACAGTAATTTATGCTACAAATTTTATGTTTGAATGTTGCACCTTTTATTTATATATTTCTCTTTTGTCTGTTTTTTCCGAACCTCGGCTCTGGAGAGTGCTCCAGCAGGTCACATAGGCGTGAGTGATGTGATGCTGTTTTATATTTGAATGACTAAATGTGACCTTTGAGATTAGAGGAGGAGTTGCTTCCAAGGGGGCTGAAGAGAGTTCCCGCTGCTATGAACCTCATGTCCCTTTGATCCCTCTGTAATGAGACTAACACCAGGCGTTGTGGTCACTGAACACATTGACACACCACTGGAGAGCCGACAGCTCTGCTGCCTGGTACGAGATTTGGCTTTGTGTGTGTGTGTGTGTGTGCTTGTCTGTGTGAGAGACTTCAGGTGGTGCCTGGAGACATTCAATATATCCACTGGGGTTTACTGCTTGACTATAATCCACTACATCATGCAGTAATTTGTAGTTAACATACCGCATGAGTGATGTATGCAAATGCTCACAATTTGTCATGCCAATTAGACTCTTGCGTGGCAGAAACACTCGTGCCACGTCTCATTTTCTCCACCAAAGAAAAGTTAAACCAGTAAAAAGAGTTTTATTTGTGTCGACCTGAAAATAAAGTTTTCATTGGTGGTGTGATACACTGAAGTTGGAGGGCATTCCCTCTGACCTGAACACCACTCCAGTGAAAACCAGCTCTCTTAGACATCTTTAGAGATCCACTGAAAATCAATCATGACCAGGACCGTCCCCACGAGACCCTTAGTAACAACCACTGATTGCTTTCTGCTGTGCAGGCCGTTAAGTGGAGTCTGGCAATGGGCTCCTGGACAACACTTAACAATCAATCAGAGGACACAACCACTTCTCATTGCATCCCAGTTCTTCCCCTGCATTACACACAAACAATAATTCAGGTGGACACAAGTGACACTTAAGAATCACAGCCAGAACATGCTTGTGATTTAGCTGGAGAGGGATATGCAGGACTGTATGGGAAGCTGAGCTCCTTGATTTACATAAAACCTCCAACTGCTGTGACTTTTCATCCATTTTCATTTCAACAAAACGGTTTGGAAGGGACACAGTCTTGTATCCATCAGGGTGGCTGTAGTTGAGGTAGAGTGATTATGTTTCACTGAAAAAGTTGTTGCTTCAATCCCAAACTTTGCTTGTATTTCTCTGTTTATTGTTTTGTTGTACCTGATAGAGGGTTTGGATTAAGTCATTTGTTTGTCTTTCCATGACTGTCACTTCTATTAGAATGCAATGAAACAGTTCTCCCTTCACTTATACGATAGCTTGAAATCTCATAATAAAATCAAGTTGTAAATCATAATTTTAAATCATTTTCTATGAGACTACATGTTACCAGTTTCAAAATGCTGGCTTGAAACATCCTGTTACAAATATTTTGAGGATTTCTGGGATGGTGTGTTTACAAAGGGCAGAACACACAAAAGGAAGCACAATATACACATCATGAAAATGAGAACAAGGCGGAATTGTGCTTTTGTACCTCTCCAGTGCAGATTTATATTTGACAAAAAGTCTTCTATAAAAACTTGGTTTAAGTTTTCTCGTTGATCAAGGATTCCATTGACTTAATGAACCTTCAACCCTCCATCAGATGACTGGCCGATATATGCACTAATCTCTGAAACGGATGTCTGGCTGTGGTTCCTTTTAAATGAATTGATCTGCTTGGCTCACCCCAAATAGGAAAATGGGCAAGTATTGATATGATTCTGGCCACTGTGATGGATGTGTTTGATGGTAAAACACAAGCTACATGAGCCTGTACGCAGATATTCAGAGAAAAGCTTGCCATTGACAAAACAATGCCATTTGAGTCAGTTCCAAGTCTTAGTCCACCTGTTTATTTCCTTTTCTCCAGAGGAAAATAATTTACCCTGATATTCCATCAAATGTTTTCTAGACTGATTGTTTTTACTCATCCGCATGTTTTCAAATATATGTTAGATTGTTTTGATATTTCACACATTTTATATGGATAATCATTTCATGTATCAGTTGCATAACCCATCAGGTTGTATAAATTCAAGTAAAAAAATGACCATTTTAAGTAAAAATCACTTGAAGGTTGAAATGTATGTCTGTGTTTGGCTAAAGCAATCACATCAAGTATCACAAGAGCATTGCAATGGCCTTGTGCGACTTTTTACACACAGGTAATATTTATCCGATTCGGATTACACCTAGGAGACGCAGATGTCTGCATTGCTGCCGGTGTTATTTCACTGCTGAGAGAAATGCACAGCATCATTGTTTTGGGACAAGTTAGAACTTCTAACTATTCACTTTCCACAACAGAAAACCATTGTTCAGTCTCTGTACAAGAATAAGCATGAGTGCCATGAATAATCACTGGTGTGTCAGCTCGCAGTATTGTGATCCTCAACATTGGTGAGCCTCAGATGGCATCAAATAATTTCACTTGTCTTCCCCCCTGAGAGCTCCGCAGCCAAGAGTGTTTGATGTCCCTTCAGTTCATTTCAATAGCAGAAAGGCATTTTGAGAAAAATTGAAACAACCTATTTCTCCCTCTGATCTTCTTCTGCAGTACATGGTTGTCAAAAATGTTCAGCTTTCCTTTGACAAACGGTAATGAGTCAGCTCTGCAGGTCAAAGGCCCCGATGCATTCGAGTTTGTATTTTATAAACTCATTTCTTGTCACAAACCGCTCTAATGAGGAAATAATAAATCAAAAACATATTTGCAGAGATCTAAAGGTTACATTATGAATGTCATCCTTGATGGGAATTGTAATCACAGACAGGAAATTATAGCAGTTAAGCACTTGAGTTTGGAATGAAATAAAATGAATGACTGGATAATATAAACATTTAATTATTGACCTTTTCTGCCTGATGTTTGTTGACTGTTGTTTTTTTTCTTGTCACTAGAACTTTTAAAGGGTTCAGGTTATGACATTTTATATCTTGCCTAATATGAGGACAAGTAGTTTTACAGGGAGGTAAAACAATAAATAGTGACGTACAAGAGTACAGTTTTTGAACCACTGTCAAAAATCCTACTTGATCTTTATGTTGATATTTGTTCAAAAGTTTATTGTCAATCTTCTTTCTAATATCAAATGCACAGTAGAAGGTACGAGTGGCACATCAGAACCTTTTCAATATTGTGAAGATCAACAAGCTTGAGGGGTCAATCAGTAGTTGATGCACCATTTCCTGTTATCTCATTAAATCTCAAATGATTTTATGAGGATGTAGATACAAATAAAATTTACATTGTCCTTAAGTCCTGGCTAAAGCACTGCATGATTTTTACTTCTTGACCTCCAAAGGAGAAAGGGACACCTTACCTCTGCAAAATGTAGGGATGGGGTCAAACAAGAACTGTTTAATTTGGGTTTGGATGTCAGTTTCACAATATCTTATGTGTATGAGTATTGAGAGAGACGTATCAGTGATTAGCGGTATATTTCTGGAGCAATATATATAAAACTGTGGACTTAAGGTCTTTATGGATGTATATGGTGTAAGTTCAAGAAACTATGTACCGGTAAGCACAAAGTGAGAAATATTAATGCATAGAAGCAGTGCATAGTCATTTCTATTAAACATTTAAATCATCCTAAAATTGAACTGATCAGCATGAGCCCGATTTCCACTCCAGTTTTTTGCCATGAGAAGATATTGACCATAATTATTTACTTGCTGTATGCATTAGTTACACTGTTAAATAATAGATAAAATAATAGAAATGAAGAAAAACTTTACTTTAGCCAAATAAATTCAGATTCATATTGTGCATTTTGGACGTGTACCATATGCTGTGATGGAACTGAATCTAACTTTTTTTTTTTTTTTGTGGTTAGAGCAAAATATTCTGACAAATGGAAAAAAAAGGGAGACAAATGTACCAGTAAATATCTCTAAAAATGAGGAAAATGTCTTTTGCCTATATAATACAAACAGTTGAACCATTTATTGCGGATAAATAAATAAAAAAAAAAAAAAGCTCATATGAATTCATAACAAGTTGATAAAAGTTGCTTGAAATTTGTAAATAGTAAATTTACCTTATAATTATAAGTCTATGTTAATAACCTATTTTAAAAATTCAAGGAAAACATTATTTTATGTCTTTTATTTTATTTTGAAGCAAAATAAGAAACAAATAGATTTTTTTCAAAGGTTTTAAAGACAGATTTATTCAGTGTTAATCATAACTTTATTCAAATTCTGGTGAGATTTGAATCCAGTCTCCAGTCCATGGATTCAAAAGGTGAATTGTAAGATATTTTTCAGCTCTACTATTCTTTTACATTGATGTGATAATTCTCATTTAAAGAAAATGAATGTAGCGTTCATCTGTCATAATTATGTGAGCCCAATAGCAGATGAACAGCCTTGTGGGGACAAAAACAGTTTATTTACTAAAAAAGGTGGCAAGTGGAGTCGGCAGGACAGGTTGGCAGGCGAGCAGGCAGGGATGGCAGCAGAGGGACTGGAATGGCTGGTCGCTGGAAGAGCTTCTGAAAAAAACAAGGTAAAATTCCATCAAATAGCATGAGCAGAAGTAACAAACAGACGTTACCAGAGAAGTGAAAGCAACGATCCGGCGGAGAATTGTGCTCAGATCAGGGTGGATATACTGCAGCCAATAACAAGAAGATTGTCTTCAGCTGTGAGAAAAACCTGCCAGGAACAATAGCTCTGCTTAAAAAAAAACAAAAGACACGCCCATACACACACAATATTTTTATTTTTATTTACAAAATGTAAATAAAAACTGAACGCAATCATTTGCAGATTTTACTTACAGTATTACATAGATAATACATCTGATGATTAAACAGGGACATTTTATCATGTCATGAAAAATATTAGCTTATTTTGAATATGATGACAGTGACACATTTCCAAAAAATTGGAGCAGGGTGAAGTTTGCCATTAGCGTCTCTTCTTTTGACAGCTCTTTGTTTAAATCTGAAAGTCCAGAGTTGAGTTGCTTGAGTTTTAAGTAAGGAATGATGTACCGTTCTTTAATATAGGATAGCTGCTCAGCTTCATTTCCTGAATGTTTTGTGTTGGTGAAAGGTCTGGATGATAGACAGACCAGTTCTTTACCTGGAATCTTACCCTGTGTTGTCATGTTGGTCTGATGGGTGCATTGTGATGATATATTATGTGGTTTAGCATCGTCTTGCTGAAATATGCAAGGTCTTGCCTGAAAGATACCGTCTTTTGAACATTCTGCTGATAACAAGCAGAAGGGTCCCTCTACTCTTCAGTCAAAGGTAGAGCGTCCATGGATTCCATAAAGAATTTTAATGTTAACGCATCTGCCTACAGAACAGTTTCTCACTTTGCCCCTCGTGCCATTGTAAACATGCTTTGGCCTGGCAGAACTTTACCTTCATTTGTGGACGGCACAGTAAACTGTGTTGCCACATAGTAATTTTTAGACGTGTTCCTGAGTCTATGCAGGGATTTGTAGTAGAAAATACGCTTTTTAATGTAGAATGAGATCTGAAGATCACGAGCATTGAGTTATGACCTTGGACCTTGTCCCATGTGCACAAAGATTCTTCTTGATACGCTGAATCTTTGATGATCTCAGATGGTGGGATCCACAAGAGGATTTTTTTTTATTATTTGTTTTACAGCTTTTCGACAGTTTTGTCACAGATTGGTGAGCATCCGCCCATCTCTCCATCTGACAGATTCACCATCACTGAGACGCTAGTTTTGTACTTAGTCATTTGACAGACCTATGTCCAGTTAACCCAAACAGTTTTCAAATGCTCCTCCAGTTCTGATTTTATTTGTGCTAATTATTTTTCCAGCTTTTTTGGGTTCCTTGTTCCGATCATATTGGGATGTGTCTCAGTTTCAACGTCTAAATTGTCATTTCTGTTCTATTGTGAATACAATCTGTTTCTTATTAGATTTGAAAATCATAACATTCTGGTTTTATTAACATTTTTCACATTGTCCCAACCTTTTGGAACAAGATTTGGACAGTTTAGTAAGTGCAGCATTAATACACATTTTAGGCATGTCTCAAACAACTGTGTGTGGGGGGGTTTTATGTTTGTGAGGGCATGTTGAGGTGCAAGTCCTGTTCACAGTGATGTCACGCAGACTCTCTGCAGACTGGCTGAGTAAGAGGAACAACAGAATTTCAACTAAAGAGATCAATTATAGATAAAACAAAATGAATGGGAAAAGTAATTTAATAAATTATTGACTTGATGTCTTATATCATGTACAAAAGCAAATGAAAAATTAGATTGTGCATTTGGATGAAGTTGGATTTAAAGAGCTTCAAAATTATATTTAATTAGAACAAAAATAAAAATGGTACCATGGGTATAGGAATTTTCACTACAAAGGGTAAATTATAGCATTTGTGGCTAAAGAGAAAGCTGTGCCAACCGTGTCTGTTTGGAAAGCTAAGCCTCCTGTCTTTTATTTCTCAAAATAGATGGAGCTGAAGTATTTCTTTGCTCTATATTATTTTATAACATAAGCAGATTCAATATTAGCAACAATCACTGCATCACTACCAAGCAACAAGCACTAGCAGGTAATACAAAAATAATAAGTAAACACTAAACTCAAAAGTAAAATCGTTTTATTTAGAAGAGAAACTGTTTACTTATTATTTTTTATAAGTTTAGATTTACATTTATTAATAAGTAGTTCATACTCTATTTATTTGAAATTAAATTGAACAAAATAATATTCAAACTTTACCATTTTTAAGTCAACATTCCCAAAATCTTCACATTTATGTTTTTTCTTTTTTCTTTATCTAACTATCAGGATATTCAGTATCACACTTACCATTTTGTTTATAGTACCTGTCCTGTTTTATCTGACTGACTTTAACAGAATCCATTTGAAACCGGAGAGTCAATTTTGTGAGTTTAAGTACAACTTTACATATATCTACAATATAATTAATAATATATGATAACAATATATGGGTAATATGGAAATTCTGCCAATGTAAAAACAAAAGCATTAATATAATATAACTAATATAAGTCAGAGATGTCCAGTTGAAGTTTTGGAGGGCCATTGTCTTGCTGGTTTTAGAAGCTTCTTTGTTCTAACATATCTGATCAGAGTACAATGGATTTCCCCAACAGCTTGTTTTCCAGTTCTGCACAAGCCTGCTAATGAGTGAGGTGTGTTGAAGTGGGAAACATCTAAAACCTGCAGGACAGCAGTCCTTGAGGACTGAACTTAGACATCTATTCTCTAAGTTATGTGCCGAGTTAGAATTAGATTACAGCTATTATATAATAAAATATGATACTATTTGTAAGACAGTATTCTGCATGGGGTCATCACTCGACTGGGTTCCACAAGTCTCAACTCTAACTTGATTGAATAAAAAGTGTGTTAACCTTGTTGTTCTATAAAGCCATTCATGTCAACCAAATAAACCAGGCTGTCTGGCACAACTTAGCACTTTTCACTTTCATAATGACCTTCAGTATTGCAAGAGTAAGTTGTGCTCAATGTGTGTTTATCAGTCAGTTTCTTCTGAAAATACCATGAACAATGGTCATGAACCCATTTCTTTAAACATGAATAACACTGGTTTTGATTTAGCATAAACTTTATTATACACTGTTATTTAATAATTAAAAAAACACTTTGAAAGCTTTAAAAACCAATACACTGGTCGCACACAGCCTCGGGAAAATAGATGCAGCTTTTAAATAGGCGGAAAAACTGTAAAGCTAGATTTCAGTTTCTCCTTCACATGAACTGTGATGTGATGAAGCCATGGGACAAATAAGAAGGTGAGGGGTGGAGCAGGAGCAACAGTGGTGGAGAAGAGGGAAGAGAGACAGGGAATTACACACTAATTTATGTGTGAGCTTCCAGTGGAATCTCTGGGAGGCTGTATCCCCTTCGATTGCATGGCCCAGTGTCTGGAGAGGCAGAATGCAAATGGCGCAGGTTTCTCAGTGAGGTTGAGCACAGTCATGGGGCCATGTTGGGACTTGGTTATGCAGTTGCTAAACAAGTGTTCTTTGTCATGCTCGGCCCCTGGGACTGAGTCGTACGAATCCTACCATCGGCAGCGTTGTGTTACAAAAATACTCAAGTTTGCAGTCAGTATTTATAAGATGAAAGACCCTCTTTGGGGAATGTCAGAATTAGTTATTTTTCCACCAATTAATTTGTGTTGCAAGTACAGTTTCATGGTCCCTGCATGAGTTCCCTCGTGGATTGGTTTGGTGTGCTATTATTTGCACAATAGTCGATGTGTCAAAATTCAAGGAATGTGCGATTGTTTACAATCGTTTTATGTTTTGTGCAATGGGCCCATTTCAAGAAGCAGAGATCATTCTGAAAGTACAAACAGCTACCTTACAACGAGGATCACCCACTTACTGGTGGATTTATTTTAACAAGAGACATCAAAAACATGTGCATTTCTCTTCTTTCCTCTGCCTTTACTAATCTGATAAATGCTTACACACTGGCCAGAGTCCTTGATGGATTAAGAAATACTGTGTTAACTAATTGACAAAATCATTGAAAAGTAAAGATAATATCCTCAGAGTAATTGAATGTGAAGCATCATTTATCTATAGATTTGTACCAGACTGCTTTATTGGATTGCTTTCCCATGCCTGAAGCACGCTTTAGTAAAATGACCTAAATTTTTATTGGAAACATAAAAATAATCTAAATTTACTTTCAAATCTATAATGTGAAGTTTTACAGTCTCTATAATGATCTAAGTTCTTTACTTAAATTTCTTGTCATTGTGTAAAAAAGGAAAAGCTGCATGTTGTCAGGCAATGCTGCCTGCAGCCCTGGAACAGAATAAGGTGCTAATAAAAAATGTGTGACTCTACTAATGAATCCAATTCTGCAATTCTGCAACTCAAGCACTCAATTATCATAAGACATTTGCTAATGTGCTCATTCAAATGGGCAACACTTTGCTTGGAATAAACTGTATGGCTTAATGACTTGAGAAAAAGGGCCTGATGACATCCTGCTCTCTTATCAACACTTTCCCAAGACTAGCACAAGAGATTGTGGGCGGATAAGATCAAACTGGCCCACAAATGAAGCCATTTATTATTCATTGATATCTAATATGACTACAAGGATACTGAGAAAAACCATTTATCTGTGAGCTCTTTATATTTTTATACATTGATTAGCGTTCGAGTAGAAATCAAGGAAGTTGGCAAATTTCACAACACAGATCGAACTGAAAGGAAGTTATCCCAAAGCCCCTTGTTTGAACATCTGCTTGTAAAAAGGATAAAAAGATTCAAGCACTGCAGACATTTTCAAGCATCTTTTGCACTCAGTCTAAAATATGTCGACGCTGACAACCAACATCAAAGTGTCATTATAGTATATGATCCATCCATTAGCTGCACACTCAACTTCTGTGGCATTACTTGATCTCTCCAGGCATACGCACACAGACTCACACACACAAACACGCATGCATGGGAAAGCAATCCAATAGCAATCCATTAAAGCACACACACACACACACACACACACATATATATATATATATATCAATATATTTTTTTTATTTAAAAAAATACATATATATATATATATATATATATATATATATATATATATATATATATATACAGACCTGTATCTGTGCATACATGCTGATGTCTGTATAAGTGCTGCAAATGTGTGTGCCACGTTCAGACACGTAGAAGTGTAAAATGAAATCCTGCAGTGAAGTGGCATGCAGATGATGTGCTTCAATGGCCTAGTCATTCTTTGCACGATAGTAATTGAATAACCTACAGAAAAGTCATCACATTCCCAGTTTGCTATTCCTTCTGTATGTAACATGTAAAAAGTCCTCTTGTAACTACCTGGGAGAGCAACCCATCAACAGCTGTTAGAGCTGACTTGAAGGTTAAATATTAGGAAGGAATCCAATTTCTCTTGTCTATTCAGCTCAGCGGTGTGTTAGATTGCAGCTGGACTGTGCTTACGGAGTGTGGGATATGAAGTGGGCTAATCAATCCCCTCTGCTTCATTCTCAAATTCCTCTCATATCAGGTCCCTGCCCCCCGGGCAGGCCTTCTGCTTTCCGAAAGCCAATTCCACACGAAATAAGAACTGTGACCTGCAGCTAGAGGGTGAAGTTGAGTTTTCCCTTCATGATTAATCTCTTCTTGGGTGGTTTTAAGAAAAAAAAAGGAGAGGGAGAGGATAGAGAGTGAGAGAGGGTGAAAAAAAAATAAGAAAACATGCAAGTCGCTGCCTTGTGACCTGCAAGTTTTTTTTTCCTCTGAATGAGCCTGGTGCACTGGAGCCTGCTTATCTCTTGAGAGAAAGACAGAATTCATTTTTTGACAAGGTTTCATGTTGACATTGAGAAAATGAACTACCTGATTCTATGATTAAACCTGGGCTGTCATAATTGTCATCTGAACTGTTTATATATATATATATATATATATATATATATATATATATATAAAACTTCCTGTTTGGAGAAAAACATTGTGGGTTGATTCGACGCTAGAGAAACCATCCTACTGTCACAATCAGAATGTAAAGAACAAATGAAAATGTGAAGTCACTCTGCCCAACATAAGCTACCCAATATTTTGCAGTATCAGGTAAATCCTTATATAACCCAAACATGTATTTAAAATGTATTTCTGTTAAACAATAGTAAAGAAATGATTGCGTGCCCTAAAACAGAGAGCATGCCTTTATTATCCAGCAGATGGGCTGCCACAGTTGAAGGGTAAAATGATATAACCTTAAAGTGCCAGTATCACATTTTGCCGATTATAATGGCATCTGCCACTAAGAGTGAACCTGTCAGACACTACTTTCATGTAGCTGAATTGCTCTTAATGGGTGTGTTTCCAGGTTCAGACCCACTTTTAGACATGGCGTGATGTCTGTCTGAGGAAGAGTGACGTTAAAAGCATTCAGCTTGAAAGAGATGGACCATCTTTTAGACCTTTTTTTTGGCTTGGCTATTGTCCTTTGTTCAATGTGTCTGAGTTAGTTTACTGTCTTTGTTAAAGCAAAACTCCCTTGAGAGCTTCAGCGTTAAATGATCAACACTGAAAGCACCAGTGTAGAAGAAATGCTGTCACATGGGATTTTAAAAGGCCTCTAGAATTGTTTACATTTTTAATGTCATAGTAATGATCCCACATTCAATGTACATGTTTTGCTCACCCATGTAGTAAATTTTTTAGCTTCATAAAACATTCCATTTGTAAAAACTAGCCCATTTCCCTGCTACCACCTGCCAAACAAACAGGTTGAGAACAACAAAGTTCAATCTGCCTGAGTATCTCTTTGTGTGTTTTCCCCTCTCCAGTGGGGCACTTATGAAAGTGTTCTTTTTGCATCAGAGATAAGGTATGCTGACCCACTGGGAAGTGAGTGAAAGTGGATTTTAAAATATGTGGGAAACCAAATTCCTACAGCTGGAAGTACCTCTGCGCCAGGCTAAACAGTGGGCATAGGCCTCAACACTCACACTAATGGAAGAGTGAAGTAGCATATGGTGTAGGAGTGCAGGTTTGGGCTGAGGTAAACAAGGCTCAGCCCACTGCTGGTCCTGGGGCCTGTAAGTTATTCATCAAAGATCCATCAGGTTTTGCTGCCAATTCCTTTTGAGTGGCCAGCTCGGCTATTTTATTAAAGTATACAAATAAACCTTCTCTGATGAGCTTCATATGCGTTTCAGCTGCACTTAGAAATGAATTTTTTAAATCATATGCAGAAAAAGCATTTTTAAAGAATGGAGTTACATTGCAAGAGCTACCAACAGATCAAGTACTGTTTTGCTGGTTGATACTACTATGTTGCTTTTTTTTATTATTTAGTTTTTAAATCGGTAAATTAAGCATCTTGTTTTTGTTATGTTTTACATAGGTGCTGTCCGGACCCTGAATTGGATTAAACAGGTTTTCTTCCTGTGTGTCTAATTTAGCTTGTGAGCTCTGGGTTTTCCTGATAATTGGTGGCTTCGTCCTTCCGCAGGGGGAACATGACTCCAGTGTGTATAGGTATATGGATGTGTGTATATATAAGTGGGTATGTGTGCTTATATACATGCAAATGTATGTAGGCTGTTCTCTTTTTCAAGCTTTTTTTCTCTCTCTCTGTCTTTTTCTCTCTGCAAGTTGTTATCTGTTTTTCCTTCTTTTCGATTCTCTTTCTGTCCCTTTTCTGTCCTCTCCGGTCCGGTCTAGCAGTACAAACTTTGTAATGCAAACAATTATGCAAAATAAATAGAAAAATAAGATTAAAATCCAGAATATCAAGGGGAGCGTTATATCTATGATGCTTGCCTTGGCAAAGTAAATTTGCCCGGCAGAATACAGCATCCAGAAAATCCATTTTGCCTGCTTAAATGCTGGAAAAGACAAAAAAAAAAAAAAAAAAAAAAAAAAAAAAAAAAAAATTGCATTACACAGTATAGAAGGTGAATGAATGAATGATAGACATGTACTACTTTTGATGGTAAGGACACTGTACCAATTTTATTCAAGTTCTGAATGCAACCAGGTGAAAAGCATAACAAAACTAATGTGCAAAATACAAAGTAACCATTAAAAGTTCATTTAGAATCTGCAGGATATTTTAACTTTGAAAGTATTTTTATTCTTTCACAATCACCAAAGCATGACAATGTGGTCTGAATCGAACATAAAGTAGGGAAGTCTCAGGTTTTGCAGTGAAGGAGAGAAATGTCCAATTTTTTTCTAATTTTGCCCCAGAGTTTTTACAATTTAGTGTATTTTCCCCAATCAAGTCATCACTTCTTAAATATATTAAGGAAATCTAAACAACCTATTAGTGATAATGTCTCATCCTCCAAAGTTTATAATATAATGGTTTTCTCATTTATTATTAATGAACCCAGTGCGGGATGATAAAGACGACCCAAAAGCAGATTAGCAACCTTGGAATAAGAACAGTTTATTGAGTGGTTGAAAATAGATAAGTGGCAGGGCAGATTGGCAGGTGAGCAGGCAGGAAGCAATTGGAACACAGAAGCAGCAGGTCGGCAGGACAAATTCTGTACAGAAAGAACAAAGCGGAAAAGTTTTCACTAAATTCAGCAGGAAAAAAATCCTGTAAAGGCCTGATAGGAGTGAAAACAACGATCTAGCAGAGATAAGACCAGGCTGAATATACTGATATAATGATCATTGACAGCTGTGTTGGAAACCTGCTGCCAGAAACCAGGAGCTCCACCTGCTAAAGGAGACACACCCACATGAACACACAGAGACCTCTGACAGGATCTGCAGAGCCATGACACCCAGTTTTTCATCATTATAAATGCAGATGTTTTTTGTTTTTAAATGAGGGGTGGTGTAACTTTCACTGGTGTCAAAAGATGTTTTACATCCTCAAAACAATTAAGTATTTTAAACAATCGCCAAGAAGACTGTACCGTACTTCATGTAGGCTATTTAAAAGTTTAATCTGCAACTTTTAAGTCTAATACATGAAATAATTTTTTCTCTCTTTTTTTTCAAATACATTTTTAAGATGTGCTGTATAGTGATATGGTGGTTAGCACCATGGCCTCATGACAAGAAGCGCCCATGGTTTGAACACCCACCTTGAACAGTGGCCTTTATAGGTGGAGTTTTCTCCCAGTGTAAATGTGGTGAATGGTAAATGGTCTTGTACTTTTATAGTGCTTTTCCAGTCATGCCAACCAGTCAAAGTGCTTTACACTCCTTGTCACATCACCCATTTATACATTCACTCATACCACACACTCATACTCCAATAGGCATATGTGGGTCTCTCTTAACTCTGAATTCTCCCTAGGAGTGATTGTGAGCATGAATGGTTGTTTAGCCATCTGTGTTGACCTTGTGATGGACTAGTGACCTGTCCAGGATATACCCTGCCTCTACCCTGCCTCCAGCCCCCGGTGACCCTGAATTGGAAAAAGCGGTATAGAAAATGAATGAATTAATGTCACCTTATTGGGAATCTATGAATTTATAACAATTCATTGCATGGCTTTAGCAGCTGTTATTTGCCAGTAGTAGATATATATTCTGCTGTATTATTTGCATGTTAAATACATAAAGTATGGTAAATCAGGTGAAGAAGTCAGCCTCTCAAATTCTGAGGCCATGTTTCTCAACTGGAAATGTTTGAAGTCCTCTTAAGTGGACGAGTTTCAGTATTTCAGAATCTTGTTCAGATGATGATGACATGATGGAGCAAGATGTAAACAGGTGGATTAGGACTTTATTAACAGCAGCAAGAGTGTTTATCATGATCAATTTACTGGTCCATAATTTTTCCAACCCCAAACTGGGATCCCAAGACTTGGATACTGACGGAAAGAATGAGATCCCAAATATAAGGTGCTGAAATTAGTACATTTGTGTGTACTTGTTGTTTTGTAATATTTTTGTAAAGTTTGTGTTTGTAAAGCTAATAGACATTGCCTATATTGACAAAATGTCTGAAATAAGTTGAAGATAAACACAAAAGGGGAAAAGGAAAAGAAACCTCCTTAAAACATACAAAGGAAACAACAGAGGGAATTGTTCTTAATTATGACAAAATAGTTCTGGTGCTGTAATGTTTACACTGAGTTTATTAAAGAAAATACGCTGTTCATTAAGTAACATGAACACTTAAGTCTAACATGTAAATGTGAATGATTAAGTCATAATAGCCAGTTTTAATTTACATTCTCTGGCTGGTTGAATGCAAATAAAACATTATTAGCAAGTGAGCCACACAAAAGCACTTTACATGTGCATGTAAAGTGTAGGTTTGAAGGCTTTTGCAGATTTATGAGGTTTTTCCATAAGGTGTGTAGAAGATCAATCCCAATCTTTAATGACACAAATGATGATGTGGAAAACTGACACTTTGTCAGACGTTTTTATCGTCAGGGTGCAGGGAGTCCTACTCTCCTCATTGTCCTTTTGCAAGATTGAGGATAGAGTGCCGAAGCCCTTCCTTTGCACCGGCTACAACTGTCATCTCATTCAGAGCTCCGCAGCACTTAAGCCCTATTTGCTTTTAAGGATGTCTGACAGGACAGCAGCCACGTATGATCAAACTTTACTTTCACTGTGCTCTTGTGACAGTTCATTGAGAGAGGCTCTAATGTGCTGTCAGCAGTGCTCGCCACTCAGCTGCCTTGATTTACCTTCCCCATCTGTCTCAGTCAAACAACACTAAGTCAGGAAGGATTGGAAGAAAGGTGGCCGGTTAATTCCACATCCTTGAATTAGCTTTAAATGCACTTCACATGAACCAAAAAACCTACATTGCAATTGAATCTTCATACGGGTTATATTACCTACTCCATTCCAAAGCCTTCATCTTTATTATTTGTCTGTCATTGTGGATAATCTACTGTATGTAAATCTGTTCACATCCAAAGTGGATTGTAAAGTTTACTTTGCTGAAATAGCTGCAAAAGCGTTGCATAATACCGTCATAATCTGTGCAAAAGAAAGATATAGCTACTGTCTCTTCATTAGCTGATTATCTGTTTGCAGTTCAGTGTTTTGGTTGGCTTTGTCATAACATTGGCCACGTTATAAGTGGTAGATCTCACTGAGAACAGAAGAAAATTACACACTTCAAGGAAGCAGTTTTTTTAAAAAATTTATTTATCAGAAGTCCTACTGTATTACAACTGGCAACCTGTCCAGGGTTTGCCTAACCTCTTGCCAGAAGGCAGCTGAGTTAGATTCCAAGACGCTTACGACTGTGAATTAGAATAAGCAAGTGAAGAAATTAGCTGAGACTGCAATTAATAAAGTAGACATTCTGCTATATAAAAATGGATGTGAAATTGGTTAAAATGATCATAAACATATTCTTAGATTGTTTTCCCAGTTCATAAATAAACAGAAAAAAAGAATAAAAGTTAAGAAAATAGATAAACATTATAAAATGTTTTGTGGTGTATGTATCAACCTGCATAATAATGAGAAAATAAGCAGTTGATACACAGTTGTACAGACTTTAACAGCAAGATGAAATCAGCACATTTGTTAACACTACACAGATCTCTGATATGCAAATTAGTAATCTGAGCCCCTGCCAAGCTCCAGACTGGGTCTGCTTCTATTGGCTGCCAGACGTAAACCACAATTCAGGCCAGGCACAGCCCTGAGTATAGAAAAGCACTCCAAGGTTTGATGACTTTTCACCTTTTGAACTGTTGTATGGCGATGAGGTAAAGGGCTCTTTGTCTCTGCTAAACGAGACTTGGCAGGGTGACCGAGAAAGATCCAAAGCTGTTAATGTTGTTGCTCATGTTGTCTGGATGCAGGAGTGACTGGAATAGATGACTGTGGCCTTATCGATAAGGAAGAAGCACAGCAGTACCACAAAGCCTGGTATGATCAGTCTGCACAGCAGGGGTCTCTCAGTGCTGACTAGACAGTGCTGATGCTCGTGATGAAGGATGACCGCAAGCTAAGTGGCAGGGGCTGTATGAAATTCATCGGAAACTTAGGCAAACTACCTACCAAGCCATTCCAGATCAGCCCTACTCCAGCATAGTACTGCACATCAACCTGCTTTCAGAATGAAGGGAGAGACTGTACTGCAGATGTTTTATTGATCTTGGATGTTGTTCCAGAGGATGAGGATGTTCATTCATTCATTCATTTTCCGAACCGCTTATTCCAATTCAGGGTCGCGGGGAAGCTGGAGCCTATCCCAGCCGGCTTTGGGCGACAGGCAGGGTACACCCTGGACAGCTCGCCAGTCCATCACAGGGCAGGATGAGGATGTTGATGAACAATATTTGCCAGAAACCACTTCTCAGGGCCTGCTCCTCAACTGTCTTTCTGGAGAGAAACATGCTCAAGTGAGAAATCTGTGGAATTCACCAGTGTTCCAGGAGAATTTGTGTAAAGCTGATATTGTGGAGCATGATTCTGTGCTGTGAGACAGATGAGATACAGGATGCCTGATCACCTGTTGACTGCAATGAAATAGGAAGTAAGTCTGATGTGATCATAAGGAATCATTGAACCATCGAGGAGTGAGTGGTGAAATCCAGTGTTCCTCGTTATAAATAAGGATGGCAATTTCTGCATTTGCAAAGATTCCAGGTATCTGAAAACAATATTACCATTTGACTCATGTCCCATACCGTGCATTGACAACATGGTTGAGCACCTGAGGAAGGCCTGATAGCTAACGCCATATGTCTTTGTAAAGTATATGGGCAGGTTCCAGTCACAGAGCATTAGGGAGCACTCACTGGCTGCTTTTTGGCAACGTTTCCGAGGCTGATGGATCAGGTGCTGTTTGACATGTCTGACTTTGCTGCATCGTGACTTGTAGCTTTTCAGGAGAGTCCAGCGATGGTATTCTGCCTACCTTGGCTGCAGCAAGTGCCTTTTGAGTCGCTGTTGCCTTTCTGCCATCTCCAACCAGTTTACCCATTCTCTTCAGATCACTGACATAAACAAAGCATTTTTATCCAGACACCTGCCACTCACTGTATATTTTCTGAATTTCAAACCACTCTTTAAACCCTAGAGATGGTCAGGTGAAAATCCTGTAGAAATACTCAGACAAGGCCGTGTTGCACAAGGACCATACAACATTCAAAGTCACTAAAATCCCCTTTCTTCACCATTCTGTTCCTCCGTTTGGCCTTCAGCAAGCCCTCCTGACCATGTCTACATACCTAAACGGATTAGTTGCAGCCATGTGATCGGCTAAGCAGTCATTTGTGTTGACAAACAATTGGACAGGTGTATCTTATAAAGTGGCCTGCTGAGCAGTAATGAGTGTACATCATTTTCTTGGATTTAATGTTGTTTACTTCTAATGAAAAATATAAACGCAGACTCTGTTTGCACATGTGCAAATTTGGGGGATTTTTTTTTAAGTAATGTTTTGCTAGTCTAAACAGTTTATTCATGAGATGGGTCAACTGTTTCAGAGTTCACCACAGCTGAAACATAAGTGACTTTAAATATTGGCCTACCTGCTTTTAATGATCAACCATGTCTTATAGTTGTTTTCAAAATTTTATTTCCTAAATTGCTATTAAAATATTGCAGCGAATGTGTGCTATTTCATCATCTTAATACTTTTTTATTCAGTTTAAATCACAAGATGTGAATAGAGAAAGTCCTCTGACAGTGATTATCATGTCCAAAGCCATTCAGTGTAAAACAGAGCAAGTAGCATCAAGTATAACTCCTTTTAAATGCTTCTCATATAATGATTCACTAGCCTTGCTGAACTGAACCAAAGGGAAAGCAGAGGGATCAGTCAGTGTTTGAAGGATTCAAGATCTTTCTGTCACTCTGGCTCACTGGTGTAGTCATCAAAAGATGGTAATGTGTCTTTCTGTTTCATTCTAGGGCCTTCATTCTGCTTTTTGTGATTTAAACTGCATTCTTTTTGGAAGCAGCTGCATTTACAAGCTGTAAAACAAGTCTCTTGAAAGCCTAATAAATATGAAACTGAACGAGATTCTTTTTTTCTTCCTGTTCCTCTTTCTGCTTTGATCAAACTTTCCCATGACACATCCATCGTCAGCTTCTCAACTCCTCCAGGAGTGGGCATAGCCTAATTGGTGCTACAAGGAAGAAATCAAAGCAGGAAGCAGGACTTGTTCCAAACAGAGCTCACAATGCACTAAAACCTTGTGTCTCTGAAACTGTCCAGTGCCTTTACATGTTACTTCATGTAACATTTTTCCACTGCTGATGTATGGATGTTAGAACAACTGTGGTCCAACATCATACAGTCATCCTGTGAAGTACCTGTGCTGCTCTCTTGGTCCTTATTCTAATCTTATTTAACAGTCTCTGCCTGACATGCAATTCAATGCAGGCCCCCAGATTGGAGAGTTTCCAAACAATCCTGAGCTCACCCAAGCTTGGAATTGGTTTTCCGTGGAACATCTCCCTCCTCCCTTTGGGCACTTTACCAATTTGACCAAATTTGTTCCATCACTGGTTCTAAGTACCAGAAGTGTTTTCTGCCCACACTTGGACTCGTTTAGGCATTTTGCACATTCTTTGCAAAACATTAGAAGTTCTGTCAGTGGCTGAGCTATGGCCTGGTGTGGCATGGCGACCTCACTTTTTGAGGATCTTCAACAAAACAATGTCACAAAGTAGTGACAGTTAATTACATGCTATCCAATGTGTACCCTCATTATGAAGAGTAAGACAATACTGTTTAGCAACTACAAGAATGGTAATGGATGGGAATGTACGGTTTATAACACACATTAATTCCCTACAATGAATCGGATTTAACATATTTGTCATGCTGGGGTGTGCACAAATACTGTAATATAAAAATACCTTTAATATTTTATTTTTATTTACAGGTACAATATTTGTCAAAATCTCAATCCATAATTGAGCTAAAAGCATAAGCAAAACTAATCTAAAGTCAACAGTGTTTAACATGATACTAAAAATTCTAATTTTTTTTTGTTTCTTCCATAATGTAACAAAAGATTGGTAAAAAATTATATGCCGTAAAAGTTTCTTTAAAGTGCGCCATAACAACTAAATCATTCTACATTCTATGTGACTGATAAATGTTAAATTATTCAGCCATTATTCAGTGGCGGATGCCATGTTTTTAATCCAAACTGTGCGTTAATATCTATCTGCTTATATTAAGAGTTATATTATCATGGCATTTTATGTAATAAAGCTGCAGTGCTTTGTGCTGGAATGCGAATATGGCCACAGATGGAGGATGAGACCTAGGTGTCAGCCTCTGACAGTGAGGCCATCCTCATGCTGCTTCGGTCCACCTGTTAGATGACTGCATGGAAAGAAAGAGTTTACGGTTCAGTAAAAAAATTTCAGAACTGTTGTATTTAGAAATTAGTATGCTTTGTTCACACTTATGCAGACTTGTAGCACTGCAGCCAGTAAAAATGTAGCCTCTGTGACTTTAGATGAATATACTGTGCCACAGAAGCATCTGTCCTACTGATGCATATTGGGAATACAATGGACTGCTAAAAGTTGATATACTGTAATGGGCTAAGATAATTAGAGTTATAAAACCCTCTATAAATGCTCCATTGAGATCAAGAATATTAGATTATGCCCACAGAAATGCACGCCCACTGCTTTTTTTAATTTAAGGGATGAGTGTTAGCAGGACTATCATTTGGGCTTGTGATCACATTGGAGGTGTACATACAGATAAAGAGCCAGATGCTCCATAAAGCACTGCTTTATAGCAAAGTGATAAGTACTTGAATTATAAGTCAGCTAATTTGACCAAGCAATTCTAAAGTTCCTTTCAATTCGGAGGCATGAGCTGCTCGGGGCTCCAAAAGTAATTAACAAAAACTTAAAATAATTTTAGCTAATTGTTCTCTTGGTATCTGGCAGAAAATGATGCATTACTGTATATTTTGATAATGTGAGGAAAGAACGCCTTTATCTGCAAAGAGAATACCTTATGCTGAGCATGCTTTTTTAAAGAGCCAGCTTCAGGGGATATATGCTGTGCGCTTTTCCTCTCTTGTGTCAGACTCTCCTCTATATACACAATTTCAATGAAAACACTATCATTACAGTCTATTCCTGCATGTCGCAATTGACTCTAAATTCTCTTTTTATTTGTGATTGCTGGTGGATCAACACAAACATGTATAAAAACTAAATACAATATACATAATGATTTTTATAGGGTTCTGCCTTGCATGTTTGACATATGACTCAATTTAAACAATAAAGTTGATTTCAATAACAAAAAATGAAAGTGATACCTGAAATGGGAAAATGCTCCTTTCAATAATATTTAGTTCATAAAATTCCAAATGTTCAGTTTAAACTAAGTCTGTTATTTTGTTTTAGGAATCACTCAGTAATTTTTTTTGTTTAATTTGAGCAGAGTTATACTATATACCCAGTATATGAATTTTGTTGCAATTTAAAGGTATAATTCTGCAGACCTTGCATGATTCTGGCCTGTTGCACTATGGAGCAACTCTGCCTCCTGGGTTCTGCTGGTTTTCTGTTTCTCAGAGAGTGGACAGAATGATAGCTGGCCCTGGTTAATGTCCTCTGATTGACTCAGTCTGCTCTTTATCTTCCTCTGCATCATATCGTTGTGCGTGGCTGTAATAGGATAATAGACTCATCTTTATTTGGTTTTAGACCAATGACGTGAAACCCTGTTGATACACTTATTTCAGCTAATGCAGGTGAAGAACATTTCAGCCTGCTGAATAAAACATGGATCTTTCAAAAAGAAATTTCCATCCTCTCCATCTATCTATCTATCTATCTATCTATCTATCTATCTATCTATCTATCTATCTATCTATCTATCTATCTATCTATCTATCTATCTATCTATCTATCTATCTATCTATTTATCTGTCAATCTATTTATCTGTCAATCTAGAAATAATGAATGAAGCTGACTTCAGTCAGCTTCATTCAGTTAATCAGTTGAGCTCAGCTGGCAGATCTGCTACATGAGCACTGATACCTGCTGTATCATGAAGGCAACATGCTGCTGGACAAAAGGAAGTGGACACCAGCACCTGGCACATGCTGAACACAGTGGCAGTGAACAAAGTTTTGTTTCACGCAATGCAGAACTGACAAATTAAAAGAAGAGTCAGGGGCTTAGCTGTTATATCACTAACTGTTTCATTTTGATTTTGAGCCTTGATCTCAAAGTTCTGGGCTCAGAAAAAGACATAAAAGACGCAATTTCAGTGTGTCTGAGAAGATACATACCACAATTTTTTTCAATCCATACAAAAGTTAAGTTGAAAAAATAATTTTAGTACAAAAAAGCCAGAAATCCTCTGTAGAAAGTCTAAACCATTACTACTGACACAAGTATATCACAGCAGGAGTCCGTCAGATGGATCCACCACCTGCCAGCTTTGGACGGGAAAGCAGTGTACCTTCAACATTGTGTCCAGTGGGGGTGGGGTGTCACTGAATTAGACTCTGAACGTTATGGGCTGGTGGAAGGAAGGACTCAGGAGACATTGGAGTGGGCACAACTATATTTGAGTTTGCCTGTCTTGTTTAACACAACTCTGCAACATCTTGTAGATATGGGCGACAATGGAGTGTTGATTCTGTTTTTTTAAGAAGGGACATCAAAGGGTGTGTTCCAAATACAAGGGGATTATGCGTCAGTTTACCTGTAAAGTCCATTCAGTGGTCCTGGAGAGGAGGGTCAATCAGATAGTCAAACTCCAGATTAAGAAGCATGTTTTTTTTCACCTGGCTGTGGAACTGTGGACCCTCTGCAGGAGTTCAGTTGTGTTCTTTGGTGACTCCTCTGGGGGATGCTTCAATAGTAGCCCATAAAATACTGGACACCCTGTAAAGCTGCAATATCCCTGTACAACCAATATCAGAGCTTGGTTGACAATACCGACAGTAAGTCAGACTTGTTTTCAGTGAGGGTTACTTTCTGCCATTACTGTCCTTTGTCACCAATTCGTTCAGAACTTTTATAGGCAGAATTTCTAGGAACAGCCCCAGTGTTGAGCAGGAGCTGATTGGTAGTCCCAGGATTAGGTTTCTGCTTTTTGCAGAGATGTTCTTCTGCAGGGTTCTACATTTAGCAACTTCCACGTTGAAATGGTCTAATGGCACAATGCTCTTTTGGCTAATGCTTTATCATATCCAACAGGAGAAGGTTTTCAACAGTATCTGCATTGCAAGCAGGTAACAATGCATGCCACCCAGAAAACTGTCCCAGCAACTTTATAGTGAGGGTGTTGGGTTTGCTTCCAGGGGCCCAGATGCTCAAGTCAATATAATTAAGTCAACTTAAACTCAGAGAACAGCACCAAAAATAAGATTTGTGTTACGTTTTCTTTAAGGAGCACGGGGATAAACAGGCACTTGTCCATGCAGATGAGAGAAGGAAGTGTCAGATTGAGGAAAAGAGGGGAATGGGGATGCCTTTTCTAGGCAGATGGTCTCCTCAGGTTAAGTGCAGCTGAATCCTCCCACCCCCCTTTACTTTATCCATCCAACTTGAGAGCTTCATTGCCTCTCATATTGTTTAGTATGAAGGCCAGTGCCCTTATTTATAATTTTTTTCTGCTCAGTGTGTGCACTCAGACTCCAGTGGTGGTGAAGTTGCCATGACTTTCATTAAAGCTGAGGCTGAATGAAATATGGATGTGCATGGAGTGAATTAGAGTGATGGAACGGGCCAAATATTGCCTTAGTACTGTCTGTGCAATACTGTCTTGAGGGGATAAATACTCAGGCCCGTGGAAAGTAAAGTCACTCTCCAACTTTTAGTGCATTCATCAGCATGCCAGATAAGTTTGTCTACGCATAGAAACATTGGGCTGTAATGGTGCAGAGTACCTTGGTGTATAAAGAAAAGAAGGAATTAGTGTGATCCAAATCAAAGGATTGGAGCAGCTTCAGCATTACTTTAGGAAAAATAAAATAAACCCTGATGATTTCTATTTACACTTTACTTGCTTTTAATAATTTAAAGATATGGCAGGGTTAAAGCTTTATGTCAAATCACACTCAGAATGTTGCACAACATAACAGAAGACAGATACTTAAGCTGTCATGAACTAATAATGATGTTCTTGGTGAAAAAAAATGTACAAAATAAGTAGAAAAACACATTTTCTTTATATTTCAGCACAACAAATATAATATAAACATTAAATGCAAGTACAAGCTACATACCACAGACTCCAGATCAAACACAGTCCATCCAAACACCAAACAGATGGAAGCTCAAAAGTACCATTTCAGCACACTGAATAATTGGCTATTGACGCCGAGTTGTCATGACACCAAGTTGGAACTGCTCGGTCCCAGCTTGTTGTCATTCTGCATAAATGAAATGCAGCAGAGTCAACAATATGAATTCAGTTCATTCAACTTAAAATAATCCTGAATAGGCCTTGGTGTGGAAAAGTTTAGAATGTGACGAGAGTTCACCTCATGAGTTTATTCAACAGCACCAACAGATGACTGTGTCTTTTTAAGAGGGTTTTACAGCATCATGTAAAATAAGAAGCCTTCCACCCCAACATGATTTTATTAAAATTAATGGCTAACCCCTATTTGTTTAAAAAATGAATAGATTAAAGTGACTGGATATTTATTTTAAGGTCTCCACCTTTACTGTGACGCATATTGAGAATTGTAGTTATTCAACACAACTTCTGCATGACCAAAAAGTGTATTCTCATTGCTGTGGTGATGTGGGCAGGGTGTAGTGCAGTGGGAAAAGAAAGCTTAATTGAACAAACTAATGAGTAGTTCTTATTTCCACTGGGGATGTGCCAGTGAGATTGTTTGACAGTTTATCTGTGATAAATAAATTCTTCAGCAGCTAATTAGCTTATAAGCCCTCGGGGGAGGAGGGGGTGGGGGTTGAGTGTCCGATTGTGTATGTGTGCGTTTCTGTGTATTGCCACATCTTCAAATCGACAGTAGTCCAGCTGCTTACAAACTAATACTCACTCTAAACCATCACTGAAGCAGTTGTCTATGGAACTATGAAAAAAAATCCAAAAGAATTAAACTGATAAAATATCAAATTTATGCTTTGACTCTCTGGTGAGTAAAACTTAATTTTAAAAGTAATGCACAGACATCTCTTTCTAAGTGTAATGAATGATATTACACATCAGTGAGAATATGTTGCCTCAAACTGATGCATTTTAAATTCCTTGAATTATTATGTTGATATGCATGTTAATAAATATCTTTTTCTTTTAAAGGAGTTTAACATAGTATCGTGCAAGTTTAGGAGAGATTCACAGAGCAATTGGTAGCCAAAAGAAATACTATATTCTTTTAATAAAATTTTTGCCAAGATGTCTCCTATATAGACAATGGGCAGTGTTTTCAACAGCGCTATCTGCTGTCCCCCCATTTTGTGCTGCTGGAGATGAAGCAGGAAGTTGCACCCAAAAGGCAGTTTCATCCACTTGTACATAGAAATTACTATGTTTGGATCAGATTTTGGCCGGGGTGTCACCATATTAGACATCAAGCAGTATCTCCATCCAAGTCAGTGTCAGACTGTCTTCATACAAGATATGACCATTTCAGAAATGAACATTTTGACTCGGGGCTGGAAGAGTTTTTTCATTGTTGTTTTGCTAATAGATTAAATAGTCACAGTTTAAATGTTTTCGTTTCAAGTTGTTTAACCTGAAAATGGGCTGCAGTCCAACGGATTTGAAATCTGCCAGTGGGCTGGTTTCTTGTTGCCTGGATCAGGAGGTTCCTGTAACAGTGCTGCTGATTAGCCTTGTGAATAGACTAGACCAGAGATGTCGAGCTCTGGGGGCCACAATCCTGCAGGTTTTCAGTGTATCCCTGTTCTAACACACCTGGCTCTAACTAATCATTCATTGTTCAAAACTTCATTGGCTGTTGGATCCATTTAAGGAAAGCCAGGTGTGTTGGAAAAGTTATACATGGAAAATCTGCAGGACAGCGACCCTCGAGGACCAACTTTACGCACACCTGGATTAGACTATAGCCACTCGACTTGCTGGAGGATGCACATCACCAATGCTGATGTTGATTCAATATGGTGAAAATAACCTGGTTTAAAAAGTATTCCCCTCTCTAAATCAACATTTTGGGGAGTGCTCAGTCAATGTGAGCACTTCAGGGGTAGTTCTGTGTCCCACTATATTATTGTTATTACTAATATTAGCAGTGGACCTTATCAGAAGCGCTGACTTGATTTGTGAATACAGCTAGTGCTAGTTGTTGGGGTAGTCTTGGTGACCTCTCAGACAATAACTGGTGAATAAAATTATCTTTTCAATCATGTAAATTAAACAATCCAGTCAGTTGTCATACAAAATTATATCATGATGTATAAAAAAAAAAAAAAACAACTACAACCCCCCCCCCCCCCCCAAAAAAAAAAAAAGAACACACAGATCTTTTTTGCATTGATACTTGCATTTTGACAGTCCTATTAAAAAAAAATATCAGTAATGGCATTCATTCATTCATTTTCTGAATCGCTTACTCCAATTAAAGGCTTGGGAGCTGGAGCCTATCCCAGCAGTTTATGGGTGAAAGGCATGGTACACCCTGGATATGTCGCCAATCTATCGCAGGGCTAACACAAAGAGACAAACAACCATTCACACTCACATTCATTCCTAGGAACAATTTAGAGTAACCAAGTAACCTAACATGCATGTCTTTGTGCAGTGGGAGGAATGCAGAATACCCAGAAAGAACCCACAGATACACTGGAGAACATGCAAACTCCACACAGAAAGGCCACTGATCTTCTTGCTGTGAGGTCACAGTGCTAACCACTATGTCACCATGCAGCCTGGTAGTATTGGTAGTATCCACACCACTAGAATAGTATTTAAATTTCTCTCAGCTTTTTGAACCTGCTGGGGTAGGTAATGATGGGGAGCTAGCAAGATGTGAAAGTAGCACCCTGTCTTGGTACCTCCCCCTTTGGTTTTGCTCCTTGCCTGATCCAAGGCTTTTTTCGTACCTCCAAGTAAGGAGGTTATGTTTTTACCAGTGTTTATCTGACTGTTTTTGTTCAAGATGACTCAAAAAAGTTATGGATGGATTTCATTGAAATTTTCAGGAGTTGATGGAAATGTGAAAACGAAGTGATTTATTTTTGGTGGTGGTCTAGATCACTGTTTGGATCCAGGAATTTTTCTAAAGGCCGTGGCAGAGATTTGCGCTCTTCAAGTGCTTTTCTAGTTTGCAGCTTTTTCCACCAACGATTTTCTATTTCTTGGCTGTTTAGAGGGAGGAAGAAAATACACTGAGCTGGGTCGGGGAAATCCTTCCTGCATTTCTCAGCCATGTTTGCCTTCTGAATTTCTTCTTCACTACTTTGTATTTTCATCCTAACACGCTATTTAAAAGCAGGGTGTGGCTATCAGGTATGCGCTGCGGGAGGAGGAGAGCCGGGAAAAGAAGCTTACGAAATATAAAAAATAAACAACTTCAATTCGACCTGAATGTTTTGATTGATCAGAGTTTTTACAGATTTACAGTAAACTGAGGGGTTTAACTGTATTTCTTATTGTTCATGATTACAACATGTACAGACTACTATCAGGATGAGGAACCACTTCACCCAGAGTAAAAATTAAAATGTCTCTGAGCAAGATTACCTACCCCAGCTTTAACTGCTAAAAGATTTTAGAGTTTTAT
This sequence comes from Telmatherina bonti, assembly GCF_933228915.1. Taxonomy (NCBI): domain Eukaryota; kingdom Metazoa; phylum Chordata; class Actinopteri; order Atheriniformes; family Telmatherinidae; genus Telmatherina; species Telmatherina bonti. Next base: position 26,387,417 of record NC_136619.1, on the reverse strand, counting down.
TTGTGTTTTTTGGTTTGGATGAAGCAAGTCTACTTAGTAGTCATTATAAATAAATTTCTACAATTAAGTAATAAAGATATCAATGTAATAAATCTCTTATGGAGCACCACTGGAGTATCCTAGAATGAAAAACTATACCTCCGTTTCAGTTTCAAAGGTATGTCACTGTATTTGCCAGTCTTGAACCTGAGCATTAACCTTCGCAACTAACAAATATTATGATACCCATACATAACACTCATACAACTGCTTCTCCTTTACAAATACAACAATACATTTATCCCTCCCTGAGCCATCACCTTACTATGGTGGGGGCGTTTGCAGATTTTATGATTGATGATGATCTTCTTTCTGACAAAGGTTAAGATAAAAGGTTTTTTTTTCTTGACATGTTTCAACTGTCAACTGCAGTCTTCATCAGAAGCATCTTATATTTCCTCAGCACTTCTGAAGTTGACTGCAATTGAAACATATGTCAAAACATGTCAAAGTGAATATTCAAAACCTTCTTCCTTAACCTTTTGTCTGACAAAAGAAGCCATTAATATATTAAGAAAGAAGACATATGTATTTTTTCAGTGACATGGAGCTCAGTATTTTGTTGGGGATTGTATGCCACTGGTAGTGTCACCCATGGCAAAGAAGTCTCTAGGGAAGGGACTAAACAAAGCATGTCTCAGACAACTGTTATGCTGCATAAAAACATTGGAGCTAAGTTTTCCTTGACAGTGACACAGGTCACTGAGTCCCCCTTCTGGAGCCAGGTCTTGAGGTGGGGCATAGGGATGAATGCCTAGCAACCAGGCCTTTACCAATGGGGCTCAGTTGGGCTCAGCCCAAAAGGTGGACTCACCACTTGTGGAAGGGGCTGTAGGGGTCGGTTGCAGTTTGAGTTGAACCATGACTGAAGGTGGGGACCCTGGCGGACCCTGGCACCAAACAGCCGATTAGATTATCCACCATTTTTTAAGTCCTTGGATGGAATTTTGGAGATTACACCTTTCAGGGACTTCCTTCCTCTGTGGCATTACTCAGCAGAGTGATGCCATTAAGCTTAAGAGGAATCCTATCCGGCAATCACACTATTTTGGCTTACGGGACTCCTGAAGCAGCAAAATGTGGCTTTTATGGTTGCTAAAGCAAAATAATCATGCACGGAAGGAGTTCTGAGAGGCTATGGACAAAGAATTTTGGATTGCTTTGAGAAGATTCTGTTCCACCACTCGACTGCTCAGGAAAGGGTAACAGTGCACCATGAACACTGTGCAGTGGGGATGGAATGCTGCTGACTTCGACTCAGAACATTGCATGGGTATTGAGGACAGTCCCTCTGGAATGGCAGACTGGGATGGTGGTCACCCTCTTCAAGGGGGACCAGATAGTGTGATCTAACTACAGAGGCATCACAGAGGGGGAGATAGTTGAATTGAAGAAGAACTGTGGTTTCATGGAACAATGGCCCAGCTCTACACCCTATTCAAGGTCTTGGAATGGGCGTGGGAGTTTTCCTATCAGTCCACATGTGCTTTGTGAACCTGAAGAAGGTGTATGGCGTACCAGACCCCTTTTTACAACTGGTGCCAGGGCTGGGTCCATAACTGGCAGTGTTGGTAGTAGTTTCCAGTAAAGACTCAACTGCATCAAAACAGGCTTTTGTCACCTATTCTATTTAAATATTGTTTCCGTGGTGTCAAAACAGTACATTGAGAGGAAACCCCAGAATGGAAAGCAACTACTCACTAGTTGTTTGAGGATGTCTCACGGTAGATGTTACCCAAGCATTATGCAAATGTTATAAATGATAGATAAGTAAGGGATGCAAAGCTAGAACTGGTACTTCAATATTTCAGACATTCTTACTGTTTTGTTTTGTTTTGTTTTGTTTTGTCAAGAAGAAATATTCTCTTTCGCTTGAATGTCTGCCTAAGCAGGTTCATACCATCCATCCATCCATTATTTGACCGGGTCAGTCCAATTAAGGGTTGCGTGGAAGCTGGAGCCTATCTCAGCAGTCTTTGGGCAAAAGGAAGAGTACACCCTGGACAGTTCGCCCATCCATCGCAGAGGTTCATACCACTCATATGTTTAAACTACAAATATAAAATACCTGCCAACAACTCATTGGCATAAAGACTTTAAACAGGGATATAACTAGCATGGTTCTGTCATGATGCAGGAAAATCTTCCAAACCATAAAAATAACACTTGGTATTGCTTTTTTTGACCAATTGTTATTTAACATGGTTATGTTGTCATATTTCTAGATTCTGTGGTTACATATTAAGCTATCAAACTGCTGACTACATCACTAAATATAACATGCAGATATAAAATTATTATTGACAGAAAAACATTAAGGAGTTCCAACACATAAAGTTTAATCAATAATTTAATAAAATCGATAATCTAATCTTATTATCTGCCTTCAATTTTTTTTTTTTTTTTTTTTTTTTTTTTTTTTTTGCACATCAGTACTGTTGATTGCTCTTTAGTGGATGGCAAGCAACAATCACCCATCACAATAGATACTGTTTTTGGTCTTAGTCTGTGTGTGACTGTTTGAAGATATACATTACAGGTTGTCCTGATAAGAGCATATCAGTTGATGGAGCCACATAGTGGAATCAGAGGTCGGACATATCTCAGTTTCTGGGCAAGAATTGCATGTCTGGGGTCCCGGTGGCAATGCCATTACTGGCCTTGCAGTCAGACCATCACTTACTGGCTTCTTGAAACTCCTTTAAGAGAAATACTTAAACAATGTCCCTTTGTTATCAAGTGTCTATTTTTCACTTGATGTAGAGTTTCTTTTTCATTATTATTGTTCATATCAGCTGAAAAGATATATATACAATATATCTAATATCTAATATCTATATCTATCTATCTATCTATCTATCTATCTATCTATCTATCTATCTATCTATCTATCTATCTATCTATCTATCTATCTACATATATATATATATATATATATATAAAAGAAAAAAAAGCTTTTAATACTGTGGCTCAGGATGTTTGCCTTAGATCTACAGAGCGCCACTTATCATCTCAGAAATCCAAGGTCTGCCATGTCTGTGTGATCTATGCAGATTTTAGAAGAGGACTACTCAACTCTGGCTTTTGGAGGCCAGTGTCCTGAAGTCTTTAGCGGTGGTTCTCAACCTTTTTTGAGCCGGAACCCCTTTTCATTATCCAGATCCCCCACTGCATCCCACCACTATAATGTAGGCTAAGGTTACATTCACGCTGCAAGCTTTTATGCTCAATTCTGTTTTTTTGCAGAAAGGGGATTTTTTTCTCATGGTTGTTCACATTAAAACAAAAGTTGTAGACTCTGAAGTGAACCACATGCTCAGAAAATGATGACACATTACACAGCATACTGTGTTTACAGATGTAAATATGTAAATGTGACTTGATCACTATGGGACCACATATGAAAGTGGACTTGGTGTGATTCGACTAAATCAGATTTGTGCTGTTCAGAATTAAATAAGAAAAAGTGTCTTCTCTTAACATCAGGCTTAACATTGATTATTCTGTGATACATGAAAAAAAAATTAGCAGTGAACTATAAACAGATCTATGTGTTGTGTGTTGCACAAATTCCTCTTTGTGGGGAGGGGGGTGTGGATCAGGACCTTCATTTGGAGGTGGATGCCGTGCCTCATTGCCAGGTTTTATGGGACACCACACGCCTTAATGATTGGCAGCAAGTTTGCACCTATTCTGACAGTGGAGGTGAGCACTGAAAAAAGTGGTCTCAAAAACAAAAAACGGCCATGACAAGTCCTGGTAATGGGTGCAACCAGTACTTCAGTGGCCCCATGCTTAATCCAACTTCAAAGTGCCAACACAGTACCATGTTGTATAAACCATTGTCAAGGCAATAGCAGCTGGTGTGCAACCATTTGACAGTGGATGTGAACACTGACAACGTGGTCCTGAAAAATGGCCTGAATCCTCCAACTCTATAGTAGCTGCAAACATCTGAATGTGGCAATATATTAAATAAACTATTCTGAAGGGTGAGGCAATGTGTAGCCATAATTTTCCAACCAGTTGCAGCATTTATCAACCATTTCAAAACTAATAGCAGTTGCCAACTGTAGAGTGGTCGCAATCACAGTTGGTGTGGTGGCAGCCATTTTCAGCCTTGGCGCAACCACAGCTACCAAAAGATCTCTGTGTCAATCACCCATTGAGAAACTATTTCAAATGATACCTGGTTGAGCTCTCCAGCTCCAACCTAATTCAAACAAAATGGTCAGTTTGTTGTCAGGTTTTGTGCAATGACCATTTAATTTCCCAACAGAACTCAGGATTCAGTTTAACTGGAGCCGAAACAGTGTCCCATCAAAAATCCTACAATGAACACAGATGTACCATCTTAATTTTAGAAATGTTGTTTCACAAATTCAGCCAATCAATATCTAAGTTTACCTACTTAACTAATCATAAAGTGTAACACGTTTCCATTTCTTTTTCTGGAAGACACTAATTGCTAAAATCCTCGAGGTTGGTTACGCCAGATTAGTACATATATGCCTCAAGGGTCGGTGCTCGGCCCTCTTCTCTTCTCACTATACACCTCCTCACTTGGTGCAGTCATAAGTTCTCACGGCTTCTCCTATCACTGTTACGATGATGACACTCAGCCTTTCCTCTCCTTTCCTCCGGATGACACAACCGTCTCAATGAGAATATCAGCTTGCCTTGCTGATATCTCGGCATGGATGAAGGCTCGCCACCTTCAGCTCAATCTGTCCAAGACAGAGCTCATTGTCTGCCCAGCCAATCCTTCCTTACATCCGCAATTAAGTGTGAAGCTTGACTCTGTCACACTTGTTCCTACGCCTGCTGCCCGGAATCTTGGGGTCATGGTGGATGACCAGTTGACCTTCAAGGTCCATGTTGCCTCGGTTGCCCGTACCTGCCAATATGCTCTCTACAACATCAAGAGAATCAGACCGTACCTGACAGAACATACGACTCAGCTTCTGGTTCAGGCTCTGGTCATCTCACGCATCGATTACTGCAATTCCCTACTGGCAGGTCTGCCTGTATGCTCTGTTAAACCTCTGCAGATGATCCAGAATGCCGCAGCGCGTCTGGTTTTCAACCAACCGAAACGAGCTCATGTCACTCCGCTCCTAATCACTCTTCACTGGCTTCCGGTTGCAGCACGCATCAAATTCAAAGCCTTGCTTCTGGCTTACAAAACAATAACTCAAACGGCTCCCGTCTACCTTCACTCCCTAATCCAGACCTACACTCCCTCTCGACAGCTACGTTCCACCAGTGAAAGACGCCTCATGTTACCACCACAACGTAGGACTAAATCACTAGCCAACCTCTTTTCCACTGTTGTGCCACGATGCTGGAATGATCTCCCAAACTCTGTCCGCTCTGCAGAGTCCCTGTCTACTTTTAAGAGCAAGCTGAAGACTCAGCTCTTCAAGGAGCACTTCAACACTTAGTATAGCTATATTTATTGGAAAGGTGGAGAACTTAGCCCAGTTCTTTGCAACAAACTTTATGATATTAATTCTTTGTATTGTAACAAAGGTGACATTATATGGTGGGAAGGGAGTAAACAAAACAAAAAAAAGCCTGTAGCACTTCATGCAAGGATCTGCATCCAAGTGGACAGTCCACTAGCATCTTCCTACGATGTCCTCTACTGTTTAATTTTGTGCTTGTGTTGTTCTCACTCATATGTAAGTTGCTTTGGATAAAAGCGTCTGATAAACGACTGTAGAATAGAATAGAATAGAATAGAATAGAATATGGAACTATTTTACTGAATCTGGAAGGAGTTTGACAGTTTAAGGTATTAAGACTTTACTTTCATGGCAAAAACTTCAAAATATGAAGCAGTGGGAACTTTAAAGTGTTTGTTGTTCCTTGGCAGGTTAAAAGCATGTCAACAAAACAAAAAGCAAGAAGAAGTTAAAAGGGGTCATTACATTGAAAACGGATACTCAGGTGTTATGAAAGAACCTGTCTTCGAGGACTCCTCGGGTTTTTTTTCACCATATATAAAAATATATAAACTGATGCACAACCTATACAGAAGTTATCATACCTGTGCAGATTATTTTGATGTAATTCTGCAATAAAGGTAATGTAGCTCTTTTAACCAAACAATGAAATTATTTTATTTATAGTTAAAGCACGCTTTACATCCACATGAGCATGAACACTGAAGAAACTGGTAAAAAAAAAAATGCCTTAAGTTCCCTTTTCACAACAAAGAAGTTTAAAATCACCTGAAAAGTTTGTGCAAGACTTCAGCATAAATAAGCAAAATGAAAACTTTTCAGTTATAGCGCAAAACTGTCAATGCATTGTCATTGAATCTGCTCTTGTCAATGCATTAGGCTAAAGACTCCCTCTGCCATGGTCAAACACTCAAGGAAGTGGTGATGAATTTCTCCACAATCTGAGCCAGTTGAGGTGAGAATTTGAAGAATAGAAGGTGGAATACAATATGCTACGGCAGAATAGAGTGAACATGATAATTATGCTAAATTATAAAGTGTTGCTGACATCTGTCACCACAGAATTTCTTCCAACAAATGAAGAGAAATAAACACAGTACATTCCTCTGTTCTGAAGGAATGTAATCCTCTTGCCTCTCTGTGCTCTTTTCTTTTCTACTGACAATGATAATTATAGTTTTTGTTGGACGGCTTTCAAGGATTTATCTCCCTCCTGTTATTAATGGCTTTCTGAAGCTTTTAAATCCAAAAAGTTTAATTCATTGCTTCTGTGTGGCCATTGTGACTTTTCAATTTTACATACTTTTGAAATACCTTTAAGTTGTGATGTAACATTCTTTTTATGTTCTGCCGTAAAGTATTTCCAGAGCTCAGCTACCCCTTGAAATATATAGACACACTGTTAAAATTCTCACCCAAAATGTGGAGTACCCTTTAGGTCTGCCCTTGGATCAGACTATTTGTGCAGTTAAATGGGTTCAATTCAAAGCCCACTCACACTCAACACTTCCAAAAAAACATAGTTTGTAATTGCTTTCTAGAAAAACAAATAGAAGTGCTTTTTGAATGGTCCTCCTGTCTGCAGAAATTACATCACATGTCATTGCCCCCCAAAGCATTTTCTGCTCTGACATTGTTCATGTTATGGTTTGAATAGGTTAGGCTAAATACGGCAAGAAACCAGCATTGAAAGAAAATTGACCCTCGTGACATGACTACAGTACCATGTTTTTGCCTAGAAGATGGCCACCAGCAGAATCTGTCACTAAATGTAAACTGGTGTCATTTTTAAGCCCTAAAATAACTGATGGTATTACTTAAAGGAAAAAAAGTCTAATTGAGAAGTAAAAATTTACTGCAGATGCAAACACACATGGTGGACTGCCTGTTGTACACTAAAACACCCTCCACAGTTTGCGTAGAATCCACTAAAATGTTGGATAAAAAAAGTCCTACAGTATGTAAACCACAAACAGCATAAAGGTACAATCCATTTGGATTTAAATCAAATCAAACTCCTCTCCATCAAACACTTGCCAGCTTTTCAAAATGTCCTCCATTGCAATTTGAGGACAATGACTGACAGACCACAGAGTGCACCCCCCATTCAAAGCCTAGTTCTTACAACCAAGCCGGGTTTTAATCTGACTGTGCCACCTGTGAGGCTCGTCAGAACTTGAGCCCACAGGGGCAAAGCTGGGCTTCATTACTGTGTTGCTGGTTCTGGCCCAGTTCTCCCCTCACTCCATCTCTCTGCCTCTTTATTCTTCAGTACCTTGCAGGCATGGTACAGAAATGAGAGCCGGCTGCTTGGTCCTCCACATCACTCCATGGCCACAATTTGTCATTTTTCACACGAGATGAAGCCTTTTATGAAACGAAATGAGTTTCCCTAAAATGAAGCGCCACAAAAGCTCCGTGATTAATTTGCTTGTTAGGCTATTGCAGCTGTCACCTGTGGAAGACATCTGGACAGCAGATTGACTAATGCCAGCAGTGGGTCTGAAACGTGGCTCGCTCTCTCTTATAACCCACCCTACAGTCAGCTATTCACTGGGCTTTTAAAGGCACTTCTCACTGTTTGATATAGCCTTTTTCTGAGGGGCAATTAATAAGCATTACTTGTGATTGACATGGTAATTAGTTGCATTAATGTGGTCATAAGAGGCTTTGTACTGTATGTTGGGTAGAGGGAGGGAGGGAGGGGTGAACTCATGTTAGGAAATGGGGAATAAGCACTGGAAGCTCACTTAAAAAGTAATTGTCCATTTGATAACCACTGCTTTTTTTGACAGTAATTTTGTCAAAAATGGCACTGCCATGGTAGCAAAGTGCAATTTTGGCTTTCAGAGAGAATTTTCTAATCACGTGGATCTTTTCTGATTAATACAGAGTGTATAAAAATTGCTTTTTAGTTATGATGTCTTATAAAACCACGATTGTAATTACACCACTAATGCACATAATGTTGGGGTCATGCACTGTGTGCCAGCAGGAGCAGGTCTGAGTCAGAGAAATTTAACACATATAGATCTAAAAATCATACTTTGGCTGCACTGTGTGAGGCAAAAATACAATTTGAACAATTAGAAGCCCTCATAATAGGAAAGCCATTAAAGATTTTAAAAAATAAAAAAATTTTTTCCCTCTCTTTAAATTCCATTTTATGTTTCATTGATCTTTGTTTATTTAGCAACTAAACAAACAGTCTGTACTTGAAGCGATAACGTGTCCTTTGTTTATTAAATTATTTCTGAAATGTTTATGATTATATCAGCTAGTTAATTTCTTCTATAACTTTTGGTGGATATAGAATTTTGTTCAAACAGATGTGATCTGTTGCTTTGATCTCTGGCAGAGTAATATTTCCACTTTTATATTAATGTTGTGGAAGATTTTAGAGTAGGACATATTTGAAATTTGTATTCCTTACCTATAATCTAGATATAAGAATATTATAATTAACCTGAATGTTCAGTATTATGATTAAACCTGTACTAAGACCACTGCTGCCCATCTGCTAATTTGAACATACACAATACACATAGCTGCTAGGATCTTCGGGACGCACAAACCCCTCCACCACGATAAGGTGACGGCTCAGGGAGGGGCAAACAGGTGTCTAGGGGAGGGACCAGACCAAGCACGGCTCATCAACCTCTACGATGATGACCAGCCTGGGCATGAATGTTCCCTTGCCCGGACGCGGGTTACCGGGACCCCCCTCTGGAGCCAGGCCTGGAGGTGGGGTACGAGAGCGAGCGTCTGGTGGCCGGGCCTTCGCCCATGGGGCCCGGTCGGGCTCAGCCCGAAAGGGTTACGTGGGCCCCACCTCCCGTGGGCTCACCATCTGTGGGAGGAGTCGTAGGGGTCGGGTGCAGTGTGAGCTGGGCGGCAGCAAGGGGCGGGGACCCTGGTGGTCCGATCCCCGGCTGCAGAAGCTGGCTCTAGGGACGTGGAACGTCACCTCTCTGGTGGGGAAGGAGCCTGAGCTTGTGCGCATGGCTTGGGCTCTGGAACCAGTACCCTCGAAAGGGGCTGGACTTTCTTCCACTCTGGAGTTGCTCATGGTGGGAGGCGCCGAGCAGGTGTGGGCATTCTCATCAGCCCCCAGCTTGGTGCCTGCACGTTGGGGTTTACCCCGGTGGATGAAAGGGTAGTTTCCCTCCGCCTCCGGGTGGGGGGACGGGTCCTGACTGTTGTCTGTGCTTATGCACCGAACAGCAGTTCAGAGTACCCACCCTTTCTGGAGTCCTTGGAGGGAGTGCTGGAGGGTGCTCCTTCTGGGGACTCCATTGTTCTGCTGGGGGACTTCAATGCTCACGTGGGCAATGACAGTGAGACCTGGAGGGGAGTGATTGGGAGGCATGGTCCCCTTCCTCTGAACCCAAATGGTGTTTTGTTATTGGACTTCTGTGCTCGTCATGGATTGTCCATAACAAACACCATGTTCCAACATAAGAGTGTCCATATGTACACCTGGCATCAGGATTCCCTGGGCCGCAGTTTGATGATCGATTTTGTAGTCGTATCGTCGGACCTGCGGCCACATGCCTTGGACACTCAGGTGGAGAGGGGGGCGGAGCTGTCAACTGATCACCACCTGGTGGTGAGTTGGCTCAGGTGGTGGGGGAGGAGGCCGGTCAGATCTGGCAGGCCCAAACGTGTTGTGACAGTCTGCTGGGAACGCCTGGCTGAGTCCCCCGTCAGAGCGAGCTTCAACTCCCACCTTCAGCAGAGCTTCAACCATGTCCCGAGTGAGGCGGGGGACATTGAGTCCGAATGGGCTGTGTTCCGTGCCTCTATTGCTGAGGCGGCCAGCCGGAGCTGTGGCTGTAAGGTCGTTGGTGCCTGTCGTGGCGGTAATCCCAGGACTCGTTGGTGGACACCGACAGTGAGGGATGCCGTCAAGCTGAAGAAGGAGTCCTATCGGGCCTTCTTGGCCTGTGGGACTCTGGAGGCAGCTGATGGGTACCGGCGGGCTAAGCGGCATGCGGCTTCGGCCGTTGCCGAGGCAAAAACTCGGGCGTGGGAGGAGTTCGGCGAGGCCATGGAGAAAGACTTCCGGACGGCTTCGAGGAGATTCTGGTCCACCATCCGGCGGCTCAGGAGGGGGAAGCAGTGCTCCGTCAATACTGTGTACAGTGGAGATGGGGAGCTGCTGACCTCAACTCGGGACGTAGTGGGTCGGTGGAAGGAATACTTCGAAGACCTCCTCAATCCTACCAACACGTCTTCCGATGAGGAAGCAGAGCTGGCGGACTCAGGGGTGGACTCTCCTATCTCTGGGGCTGAAGTCGCTGAGGTGGTCAAAAAGCTCCTTGGCGTAAGGTCCCGGGGGTGGATGAGATCCGCCCGGAGTTCCTTAAGGCTCTGGATGCTGTGGGGCTGTCCTGGCTGACACGCCTCTGCAGCATTGCGTGGACATCAGGGGCAGTACCGCTGGATTGGTAGACTGGGGTGGTGGTCCCCCTTTTTAAGAAGGGGGACCGGAGGGTGTGTTCCAATTACAGGGGAATCACACTCCTCAGCCTCCCTGGTAAGGTCTATTCAGGGGTCCTGGAGAGGAGGGTCCGCCGGATAGTTGAATCCCGGATTGAGGAGGAGCAGTGTGGTTTTCGTCCTGGTCGCGGAACAGTGGACCAGCTCTATACCCTCTTTGGGGTCCTGGAGGGGGAATGGGAGTTTGCCCAACCAGTCTACATGTGTTTTGTGGACCTGGAGAAGGCATTCGACCGTGTCCCCCGGGGGCTCCTGTGGGGGGTACCGGACCCCCTTGTAAGGGCTGTCCGGTCCCTGTACGACAGGTGTCAGAGCTTGGTCCGCATTGCCGGTAGTAAGTCGGATTCGTTTCCGGTGAGGGCTGGACTCCGCCAAGGCTGCCCTTTATCACCGATTCTGTTCATAACTGATATGGACAGAATTTCTAGGCGCAGCCGAGGTGTTGAGGGGATCCGACTTGGTGGCTTCAGGATTGGGTCCCTGCTTTTTGCGGATGACGTGGTCCTGTTGGCTTCATCTGGTCGTGATCTCCAGCTCTCGCTTGAGCGATTCGCGGCCGAGTGTGAAGCGGCTGGGATGAGAATCAGCGCCTCCAAATCTGAGACCATGGTCCTAAGCCGGAATAGGGTGGATTGCCCTCTCCGGGTCGGGAGTGAGGTCCTGCCTCAAGTGGAGGAGTTTAAATATCTCGGGGTCTTGTTCACGAGTGAGGGAAAGATGGAGCGCGAGATCGACAGACGGATCGGTGCGGCGTCTGCAGTAATGCGGGCTCTGCGCCGGTCTGTCGTGGTGAAGAAGAAGCTGAGCCAGAAGGCGAAGCTCTCGATTTACCAGTCGATTTACGTTCCTACCCTCACCTATGGTCATGAGCTGTGGGTCGTGACCGAAAGAACGAGATCACGTATACAGGCGGCTGAAATGGGTTTCCTCCGCAGGGTGGCCGGGCTCACCCTTAGAGATAGGGTGAGGAGCTCGGTCATCCGGGAGGGGCTCAGAGTAGAGCCGCTGCTCCTCCGCATCGAGAGGAACCAGTTGAGGTGGCTCGGGCATCTGGTCAGGATGCCTCCTGGACGCCTCCCTGGTGAGGTGTTCCAGGCACGTCCCTCTGGGAGGAGACCCCGGGGAAGACCCAGGACACGCTGGAGGGATTATATCTCTCGGCTGGCCTGGGAACGCCTCAGGATCCCCCCCGCAGAGTTGGCAAATGTGGCTGGGGAGAGGGAAGTCTGGGCTTCCCTGCTTAGGCTGCTGCCCCCGCGACCCGACTCCGGATAAGCGGCAGAAGATGGATGGATGGATGGATGGACAATACACATAAAATATTTCAGAGATTAAGTTGACTATAAGGTATTAGTTCTTTTTAAATTGATTCAGCTACAGTATAAATTGTTTATTGTTACATTGAATAAATATTTAGTTGTTTTCTACACATCTTTATTGTTTAGAATACTTAGATTTACCTTATTTTATGTACTTATATTAGTTTTTGGAAATGTGTTAATTTCTCCTGAATAAATCTGTTTTCTCTGAAGAAGTTTAAAAGGTTCACCCTCCGTTGACCTCACTGAAAACCCGTTTAGGGCTCTTGCAATTCAGCTAATTGCAACCCTTTCAAATGACAAATGGACATACGTAAACTGTGTTCACAATGCTGAAACAAAAGTCGCTTTAAGGTTACACTCACTCATTTATTACTTCAGCCAAATAGGTTCTGTTTTTCTCTGTGCTTGTCCATCTGTTTTTTGTTTTTTTTCTGAGAATGGGTCTTCACATAACATAGATTCTGTAAAATTTTGGGAGAGATCTGGAAAGGAATTATGGAAAAAATTATGAGTTCAGTATTTATTAATGATTAACCAATGCTTAACAAATGCTAGATAGGGTGTAGTTATTGTAAAGTGTTACCTGATTTTTTTTTTTAGGATTTTTGCGATATGGGTGGAAATGGGCTAAGGTCGGAGATCTTCGCTCTCTAAGTGCTTGTCTAGTTTCCAGTTTTCTTTAAGGTCATCTGATGAATCAGTTCAGTATTTACACTCTTTTAGAATTTTTTTTGTTTGTTTTTTTGCAGTTCTGAAATACTTCATGCTTAATGCACTCACTGATTTCATCTGCATAATTCTGTCTGTTGTTTACAGCTGATTTAGGAGGAAACAGATACTCATGTGAACCAAAGCCATGAAAGTTAAAGCAGAAGCTACGGTGGCTGGTAAATGCAAAACAATATAACATTTAGTTAAACACTTCAACATTTTCATGATAGCATTTACATAATAAAAATATTTATCAAACATATAAAAAAAAATATCAAAAAAAAATATACTGCCAAAATATTTTTACCAATTGACACTTGACATTACAGAAAAACAACTGTACAAAACATGAAACACTATTGCAATCCTTGTTGCATACTTGCGTGTGCAACAGCAAAACAGTTCACAAAATTCTGTTGCATAAATACTTTTAATAACAACAAAACAACTTTTCTTTGATGCATAATGTTTTTACACTCTTCATGAACGCTTTACATCTTGCACTGGAAACACAGGGGAACGTCACACAGCACCAAATTGCAGTAAAACTGCTAAAGTATTTTAGCAATTCGTCCTGTCCTCCCTACAAAACTTATGCTGCATGACACCGTTCAGGTGGATAGATTTGAAACCTCAACCATCTGTGTTTTGTCAGGACAGTGTAACCCCACAATTGGAAGACATGACGTCAATGTGACGAAAGAGCCATATGCAATAGCAATAATAGCATTGATGACCAGCTGTGTTATGGTGCTGCACCAAATAATCCTGGCTTCATTACAGCTTTTGCACCAAAATACACAGCTTTTACAACAACATGTTGCATTACTGTACCATCAGCAGCGCGTGCAACCAGTCTTATAACCATTTTAGCAAAACGTCCTTATAACCCAACAGAACAGCAAATTACTACACTGTTGATTTCTGTTTTCGTAGAGGTAATACTGCTTATATCTAGAAATGCAATATATTTAAAAAATGATTAGCATGAATACAAAGCTTTTCCCTTTTTACTTTTGTTGAGGAGTTAATTATCAGTCACTTAGACCTTTGAGTAAAGGCATCAAAAGGGTGGCTTATACTTGCACATTTCCATGAAATACTTTATGATGCTGGATTTACACCTCAAAGGTTTTCATTTTACTCTACTGTGTGAGCTGCTTGAGATTCTGGATCTCACTGCAGAATACTGAGTCATGTAATGGTGAGCACAGGCTTATTTTTTAATTATTGAGGAATTAGAGGGTAGCATTGGTTTATTTGTGTATCCTGTGTAATAAGGAAACATTTCTTAGAAATGAAGCTTTGTTGGCATAACTGCCTTTCAGTAAATTTAAAAACATCACAAAGTACTCTGAGACTTGTAGGCCTGAGATTTGACCAGGCTATTTTTAATGGGATTGAGTGGAGCCTATCTAGTTACTGTGACAAATCTTTCCTTCTTATAACTATGAAATTCCTGAGAGCACAGAAAGGGTTCCACTTCTGTATCAATAAACATGGCAATGAAATTGTCACCAAAACTCACAAGGCAATGGTGAAAACACACAAAATTGCACTCACTTCAGAAGAACAGCTTTACTACTGGACATTTTAAAGTGCTGTGCAAAATACAGAATGAATTTGGAAAAAAATGATGTTTTGGGCAAGTTGGAAAAGAAAGAATACAGAACTTATATGTGCATACAGGTGGAAAAACAGCAGCATCTGGCGTCAGTATCTTCTGCTGGATCTGAGGAAATAACTGATCAACTAAAGAACCAATCACAACATATAAACATAAACAAAAGAAAAAAGTCCACAGCAAATTTATCATTTAGAAGCAAATAAGGAGGAATTTCTGAAATAAATATGTAAATTACACATTTTCACCTTGCTTAACTTGTTGAACATTTGACTGAAGTTGTTGTAATGGCATCACTTCATTGCCCTCCATTGGATTTATGGCACTCTGTGGTAAAACTAGTGCCACCAGCTGTTGATCTCAAGGCATTCAGAGCCATATATTGCGTTACAAGACTGAATGGAAAACATACGTTAAGTGGTACTTTCCCAGCAGTCTTCTGCAAAGTCTGTAAATTTTATAAATAACATTGAATGGACACCAAAAATCAATATTGCACCTTGCGCACAAGAGATCAAAAAGAGCGGCCAACAAACCAAATGTACACTGACAATTCATAGGCTCCATGTTGTTTGAGTGGAGACATTGTCAGCAGCAAGTACTGTACATCCTTGTCCTTTCCTTTTCTTAATTTACCATGTAGATACAGTGGCAACTGGTGCAGTTTTCTCCAGTGGGGGCCATGCCCAACTCCAAAATAAAAATGTATGAAAAACCAAGCAAATAATATACTAAAATATCACATCAGTGTAGTTACATAAATGAACATAACAGGAACATTATGACATATAGTGTTTTACTTTTTTTTTTTTTTTTTTTTTTTTTTTTTTTTACTTTTTCCCTTTCTATCCTTTATTCATTCATTCATTCATTTATTATCCTAACCACTTAGTCCGATGAAGGGTCACAGGGAAGCTGGAGCCTATCCCAGCAGTCTTTGGGCATAAGGCGGGGTACCCCCTGGACAGCTCGCCAGTCCCTCGTAGGGCTAACACAAAGACAAACAACCACTCACACTCACTCCTATGCGCAATTTAGAGTAACCAATTAACCTAACATGCATGACTTTGGATAGTGGGAGGAAGCCTTAGACTTCTATCCTTCAGAGAAGCAAATTTCTCATGACTCCGGTTAAAATCAGAAATGTTTTCTCCTGGAATCTGTCTGCTTGTTGCAGTGTAGCACTGATCAGATGCTCAGTGAAAGAGAACCTAAAACATAAATGCAGCTATTTAAGTCAACATGGAGAGGGATACGAGTTAGCATTACAATATAAATTTATATATATCTAATAATAATAATAATAATATATGAAAACTAATCATTTTATCAACTATGTGTTGTATAAAAGACCACATATTTAGCTTCTATCTCACCTCTGTAGCTACACAGAAGATGAATATAATATAAATTTTAACCAACACAACATAATGATAAATTTAGCTGATATTTTGGATGTTGTCTGTGAATTGCTACATGAGTCAATGGTCTGCTTCTGGAGCTGGCTGTACAGAATGTCCACACAAAGAACAATCTGATATGATAGCGGCAGTATTTAAATGCAAGGGCATTCAGCTTTGGGCACTAGAGAGCAGTGCCCCGACCAGCCACTATCTCTACGACTGTAGCAAAGCAACTGTGGATGTACAACTTGCAATGAGAGTGTATGGGCAAAGATTCTTGCACCCAGGGGAGGAAACACGTCACTAATTTGTAACTTTAGACAATAGATTAACATAAGAACTTTATTCACTAACTACACAATATTTATTTTGCTAATCTATAAACATGTACACATATATTTCAAATTCTTTTATTTAATCATTCATTTTCTTTTGCTGCGGTTTGTGATGGGGCGGCACCCTAGCTCCCTCTATATCCCAACCACCACTGTGTAGATACATGTAGCATACACCATGCATACGCATGCTGTCTGCAGGACAAAATAGGTCGCAGTGCAAAATCCACAGACAAAAAAATAAAGGAAGCAATGATGAGGTCATGTTGTGTGATGTGACTAGAATCCCCTGAGTTACAAAAAGTTTCATAAGGCTGAAGTCCCCAGCAGTTCATCAGCACCTCATCAACTACACATTCTCATGTAAATTAGATCTAATAACACTTTCCTGGAAGAACAGCTCCCCCCTTCAGCCATCAGCAATTTAAATATCTGATAGAGAAATGGTTTGACATAGCTGCTGATCGATCAGGTTGATCAGCTGATTTAAACAGACAGCAGAGTTTCCTTCTACTGGTCTGTAAAGCCAAATAAAACAGTTTCAGTAAAAACTCCAATGAGTTATAAACCATCTTGTTTTATTCTATGAAGTGTAGAAGTGGACACTCAGCACTTACCTCACTCAAATCAGTCTTTATGATAATGTGCCAGGAAATGACACACATGCACAGGTAGCACATATACACACCACTTAACAGATCCTAACTTTACAAAGACAAACACTGGTCGGGTAACGTGGGAAAGCACATTTGTACAGCTGATATCTTAAGTGTAATGCATTACTTTACTTTGTCACCCATAAAAGTGATACTGTTACTGTTATGCACTAACCCCCAACATTGGTAATATATGAGATGCATTTGTAAAATGTTATACCTTTAGATTTTCGGTTCAGATAAAAAACAACAAAAAGTGTTTTTTTTGTTTGCTTTTTTCCCCCAAAAAATAATACAGTCAATCTGAGGTCAAAAGTTAATCAATATATTAATATCCTATGAGCAATAATGAGTGATGAGTGGTACTGTTTGTGTTATCTTGCAAAACACAGAAACAAATATGAAACATAAAAAAATATACAAAAGACAATTAAGCTACATAACACAAAAAGCACCTTTGTGCAAAACATAACAAAAAACAATGTTTACTGTAAAATACTGTAATTTCACCAAAAAAAAAAAAGAGAAGAAAATCACAAATGATTTGGAAAACTCAAGAAAAACAGTATAATGCAAATAATGCCACAGAATTTATAAAATGCACATATTAAAAATGAAAATTACAGGCTATTATAATTTCTGAATGAAAACTATGTGCTCTTTGGAGTTACTGGGCAGTGTCGTGTAACAGGTGGGGTCAGTGATCCGTTTTTATGCTCAAGTTCATTTGAAAAGTAGAAAGAGCTTGCCTTTGCAAAGAATCTGATGATACATTTTAGTGGATTCACAGTAGATGATGGCTCAATGCATCCTTTCTGATCACATTAATTATGTTAATTATTAATTATACTGAATAGGGCTAACATCTGAAATGACTGTATGCAATGTTGGTGTATTTTTCCCCTGCCATGGTAGGTGGGCTTGCCATAGTTGTATGAGCAGGATGAAGATATCCCCCAAAGTCATCTACAACTTACAGTGGCAGTTCTTACAAATAGTAGACCACAAGAGGAGTCAAGGTCAGTGTTCAGTGTAAATGCACTTAACTCCTTGGCCAAACCTCTGCTGCATCCCTGTAGCTATAGCCTCAAAGTCATTTTCGACAGGGCTGACAGACTAATCTTGCCGCTCCCAGGTACTCAGTGAAATGATGCCTCCTCCTAGGACTTTAGATCCCAGCTTTGCTGCCTCTCTATCCTGATATCACTACTTTTGTTCAGCTAAAGCACAAACAAAAACACAAATACTCTGTGGCATATTGGCATGATGCCTGTGCTTTTAAGATGAAATGCCCAACCACAGAAAAAGCTTCCTTTGCACTCAAAACACACACCTACGTACACAAACATGCAAACGCACACACAACAGCGCAGGTACACGCACAGAGCACTACAATGGCTGTCACAGGGCCATTTCAATAATCCCCAGCATGTATGTTTAATGGTGAGAGCCCAACAGGAAATGATCGGCAAATGAAACGAAGCAGCGGGTTATTACGTACCACTCTGGTGTCAGCCCAGGCCTCCTCACCATTAATTTTATTGTAACTCATTTCTGTGGCCAGAGTGGAGCAAGATTTAATGTTTCCATTCCCCACTCCTGTTCTGCATGACAAATTGTTTTAATAAACATATACTGGGTTATAATAAAGTAATAATAATCCTACCAGTCACATTATATCACTTCAGTTAAATTTTCCCATAAGCCAACGTGGGTTACAATGACAATTACATGGAAGCCAATTCTCTGCAAAACAAACACAATGGGCAGATTTAATATAGTTTGTAAATATGATTAGTGTGCTGTTGTGTTATTGGACTCTAGTATTTACATTTCTCTCAGGGCCATTTTACAGTACAGGATCAGCATAAAAAAAAAAAGCCTTTGCTCTTTTCTCCTTTCTGCTCTCTTTCTTCTACCAGAATGCCTCCCTGCGCTCCCCTTCACAACTTAATGAAAAACATTGTTGACCGTTAATATTCCACGGATCAATCACCATTTTTAATTTAGCGGATAAATGTGCTATTGTGAAACGTTCTAAGATCTCTCTCACCTTGTGTTTGTGCATGTGAGTTTGTGTGTATGCCAATGTCAGCGTATGTGAACGAATGTCCGTGCACGCATACTGATTTCGTGTCTGTGTTGGTTTCTTAGTGAAAGGGAGAAAATGTGTTCACATAATGGCTAATGGTTATTTGAAGGGGTAATTTTATGCTACATTTCAATTATTGCCTCAATGTTTTTTTCTTTTCTTTTTTTTAACCTCCTGAAGTCATTGTTTCTACCCACAGTTTTATTTAAGAGGACGATCCTTTCATGTTTTAAATACAAGCTTGTTATAGCAACCCTGTGAACTTGTCCACATGATGGAAATAAATTCAAGTTATGTGCTGCTGACAGACAGTATAAATGGAATTGCTTTTTCATACTGGAAAGGATTGACTAATTAAACATTGCCTGCTTGTTAGTTATACATACGGTACAAGTCTACACAATGCAGATAAAAGAATTTTGACCTCGTACAATAATTTCCTTTTGACTAGAGATGCTTTGTGATGAACTGACTGAGCTCCACATCCTGACAAATTGAAATTTTCAGCTCTAAAACTTAAAGATGTATTATTTTACATTCTGACCTTAAAACTCAGAATAAATGAATGAAGGAATGAAGGATGGATGAATGAATTTCTGGAGCCATCACCGCCCACTACCATCCTAATGCTGAGAAACCATACACAAGTTTTTCATCCGGGATGCTGTGTGTATTGTTTTGCCCAAGTTTTGTTTTACGCACTTTGTCACACGCTGGCAGACAAATATAAACACACCTTAGCTGATTCAATAAAGAAAATCAAGAAAATATTATTGGAAGGAAAGAAGTAATGCTAGAGAACAAGATATAAGACAAGAGTAAAGATAAGAGTGTCTTCAACTAGCTGGAGAAAGCTACAGTACAGGTAGGAATTAGCCGTCAATAGGGGCGCTTCACTGAGAGATTAGCACAAGTCCTGTAGTGCCACTCTAGAAAGAATAAACCAAAATCTGTCCAAATTTAACTGGCAAGTCTTTCCAGAAAAGCTGTAAATGCTGTAGCAATATGTTAATTCTCATTTTCAAATATTTTAACATATTGTTGGACATGCCATGCACCAATTATCTGTTCAACCCCAAACTCTCAGACTCATGTAGCCTACCATGCACATGATAACTTGCAGCATCAGCGACTTCAGCGTTCATTTTAGAAATGTTAAAGTAGCTCTACATATATTTACAACCTTGTGCATATGACTTGTTTTGGTGGCACATTGGAGGAGCCATCATTGCCTGGCAGGGTCCTGAGGCTGAGGAATTGCAGCGCGCAGTTCTAACTTCATCATTTTACAACAGTATGGCTCTGCTCACAGATGATTCAGCAAAGAAATCCAAGAGCATATTTTTGGAGAAAGCATTGTAAAGAAAAAGAGCAAAATGGACAGAGCCAAATATAAGACAGAAGTCAACATCAGACTGACTTTTACTGGCTGGAGAGAGCTCAGAGAAAAGATTGTACGTGAGACATATACTCAAATAGCTGTTGTCAGAGTGTGCCTTAGTAAGAAAAACTGCAAAGTCCAATTGTGGGGCTTTAACTAGGATAACAGGTGGTCCACAGCGAGTAACACAAATGCAGTACAATGAGACTGCAATTATTCTTGTGTTGAATTTTAGTCCATCCATCTATCCATCCATTTATACAGAAGTAGCTCCTTAAACAGGAAGGTCTAAACTTCCCTCTCCTTAGCCACATTTGTTAGCTCATCAGGAGGCATTCTGAGGCATTCCCAGGCCAGCCCGGGGTGTAATCCATTCAATGTGTCCTGGGTCTTCCCTTGAGTCTCCTCTCAAAGAGACATACCCAGAACAGCTCACCAGGGAGGCATCCAGGAGATATCCTGACCAGATGTCTGAACCACTTCATCTCGCTCCTCTCAAAGCATTTAATACAAAAGATGCAAATCTAGAAATCTCCATAGAAACATGTTAACAAGACTAAACTTACATTCACCAATGGCCAAATATGAGAAAATTATGGGTTTTGTGAAAGTTTTTTTTTTTTTTTATGGTTAGATGATAAAAAAAAAAAAAATCTCCATGTCAAGAATGCTGGACTAAAGTCTGGTACATACTCTGCAAGACTTTGTTTATTTTCTCAAGGTGAGGAGAATTAATCTTACCAGTACCTTTTATGCTGGTTATCTACTACCTCATGGGAAACCTCATTTTGACGAGGCTGGTATTTGCATGGGGCAGTGTTAATGTCATGGTATCAATTTTTGGAGTTGTTCACTGCCTTGACCAGCTGTTCCTGAAAGCTGCTAAAACTTAGCAAATTTTCCTACTTTAGTGTCCCACAAGAAAGGCCTATACTACATCTGTCTTTCATTCAGCTTTTTCTCTGAACTCCCTCCAGACAGTCCTGTTTCTTTGCTGAATTAGACAAGCCAGTGTGTTGATGTCCAGTTAGTGTTTTGTTACATGGCGCAGTGAAGCAAAACACAACTTTCATGTGATACACAGGCTGGAAAAAAAAATAAATGTGGTTTTTCCGCTCTCATATCACTGTAGGCCAATGACAGTTCCAGGAATGTGCATAATGAAAGTCAGTGTGACACAAAAACAAGTCAGAAGTCAGTTTTATAGTCAGAAAGTTATGTAGTGTTTCTTCAAGGCTAAACAGTGGTGTGGAAGTTAGCAGTGTCCCTACACAACAAGGAGATTTAAATATCGACTGCATCTTTATGTGTGAATCTTGCATGTTTTCCCAATGCCCACATGGGGTCTTTATGGGGATTCCAGCTTCCTCCCACAGTCCAAAAAAATGCATGTCAGGTGAATGTTGATTCTAAAATGACAAAAAAGGCTCATTTATGCCTCCTTTAT
This sequence comes from Telmatherina bonti, assembly GCF_933228915.1. NCBI lineage: Eukaryota > Metazoa > Chordata > Actinopteri > Atheriniformes > Telmatherinidae > Telmatherina > Telmatherina bonti. Next base: position 26,365,437 of record NC_136619.1, on the reverse strand, counting down.
TTACGAAAATAGGTACATCTATTTCAAACATCACTGCCATCATACTTTCATGCATCTGTTACACTCACAGGATTGTTAACCAATACATCCACCAGAGGAAGAGCAGAATTCATTTCCCATCGAGTTTGATAGTGAAAGACATCATGTCAATGTACATTTTCAGAAAGAGAATAAAAGAGACAGCACAGTAGATCGTAGTGGTCTGTGGAATCATTAAATACTTCTTCTTCGTTCCTTTTATTATTCACAGATCAGTTACAGCTAAACACTGCCCCCATGGTTGAGGAGTCGTTAATGTTAATCTTTTCAGCCGCGATCACATCCACTCAATTATTCAGTCAAGACCAAGTCATCCCCATGCACACTCTGCATAAGAACTCTGTTGTTGGTCGGCCTTCTCATTGAACTGAAATCTTCCTCAGAAGAAACATATTGAAAGGGGACGATGGACATTACAAGAATTAAAAACAAAAACTGGATGATTAGGAACCATAATTCAAATCCCCACACAAGAGGAACCACAAAGATTTGAAAGGAGCGAGTGCCGCCTAACAATTGTAGTCAAAAATCATTAAATGTAACTTTTTTTTTTTTTTTTTTTTTTGTGAAATGTTGAAACAACATTTTCAACTCCTAGCAAACCTTTACATGGCGCATGAAAATCATTTTATTATAATGTCATCTTAGCTCCGTCTTTGTTAATTACTGTTAATGCAACACAAGGGTTTTGTCACATCAATGTAAAAACACGTCATTTTTGTAAAGTGGCTGATAGTGCACACGTTGGCATGTCTCTTGGGAGGAGTTTGTGAAAATGCCTAAAATCAACGTGAGGTAACATATAACGGCCAAACACATTAAAGGCCTCCATTGTCTGGAGACAAAGGTAAAAGTGCTGTGATAAATATATGGAGTTATTCTTTGAATGGAATGTGGATTACACCTAAACCGAACCAGTGGATGAGGTATCATAAAGGAACATGGCTGAAATGGTAAACTCTGCAACAGTAGTTGATAAACAATGCCGTCTTGCTGTAATTTGTCATTTAAGAGGAAGTGTGTGTTTTTGTTATTTGATCAGAATGTATGGTACGTTTTTGATGCTTAGAAAAAGTCTAGCCTTGCATTGCCAGGAATGTCATCTGTACTGTGATAGGGCTGATACAAGTAGAAGTCTGTGAAGTTGAGGGCCAGAGTCTGCTTTCACTTGTATATATTCTTGCTTGTCACAGCTCAAAGCAGCATCACTAATTGTTGTCAAACGTCAGTCCAATTTTACTGGCCACCCTCTGCAGTTCAGCAGTGAAAGGAGGGGAAAAAAAGAAAATCTCTTGAACTCTTTGCCAATCATTCAGATGGGAATCTTTTCTTGCTGATTCCTGCTGGTAGCCTTTAGTAGCCTCAATTTTCCTACACACATACCACCGACCCATCCAGAAACCAGACTGACATGAAAGAGCTCTCCTCCACCACATCCATAGCATTGACAGTTGAATGAAATATTTATTTATGAAATCTAAAAACATGTATTCACCCTTGACACTTGATTCTGGGAACATTGACTTCAGAAGCACCTCATCGCCACCAGAGCCTGGCCCTCCAGTGAGTCAATTATGATGGCTTAAAGGAATGTCTGACTCGCTCTTCAAGTGTCTACTTGGCCCTAATTTTTCTTTTTTCATCTCAGACTCTTTTCATCTGATTCTCTGCTGATAACATGAAAACAGTCGTGACCAGTTCCTTTTAACCTGCATATGAAACTGATGTCAAGATTGACATACAGTGATGTTTCATATCGCCACTTCGGGGCTGAATCCTCATCTACTTGACTGAGGATGGATTATGTTTGAGTCATAATCAGGTGACTGTTAATCTAATCCAAATGCAAAGTCAACTACTCTCTATTAGGTCCTGATTACTTCAAGTTTCATAAAGCATTGGCTGAATTATTTATCCCAAGGTCCTGTATTTTACTAACTGTGATCATATTTGAGCTGGCACAGGAGGGTTTGTGCTCCCAGTGGTTTCTGCTATCATCACAAAGACCTTCGAAAAGGACACTTGACCTTTGCAGATGAATTCACATTTCTGTAATTGTTGTCATACCTGCTGCCTAATGTTCTGTTTGCTTCCATATATTTTGTCTTGTTTTTATTAGCAATATTTAAGGAAAAAAAAGAATATGTCACTTGGAGAGTAATGATTACTATCTGAAGCTATTTTTCATTGGTTTGTCTTTGGTACAAAGTATGTGTAAATAGCCAAGCCACATTACTTTTCAAGGTGCATACTTGTCAGACTTTTCTAATTGGAAGATATTAGTTTTGTTTAATTTCTGGAGTAATGATATGGGTTGTTTTTCTTATTTTTAATTTATCAGCTATATCTTCCTCAAGAGATCCTTTGCACCAGTTTACGAAAAAAGGACATCTGCTGTTATATATCAGCATTATCATTCATTCCCAGTTCAGGAGACTCTTTAAATGCAAATACTCTAGAAAATCCGTCTGTAACTTCCGATAGAAGCATGATTTCTGATTGGATGTATTTATTTTCAACATTCTGTAATGGCTTTAAGGCAACAAACCATCATGAGGATCCAATCGGCCCCATGCTGAGTCATGTTACCAGTAACAGAGAAAACAAAAAAAGACTTGAACACATCCTAAAGACATTTTTCAGCTGCTTACTGGGATGTACCAGGTGAAATTAAGTGCGTTAAGTGCGTTGCACAGTGAGGGTAAAACAAAAAGATGATTATAAGAGTGTGTGCTTTGTATTTTTGATTATGTCACACAGAACTGTTTTTTCTTTCATCAAAAAAGCCAAAGTTCAATCATCCACATGGCATAAAATTGTAAAAGTGTGTGAAGCTCCTAAGGAAGATTTTAAATAACATTTGCTAACCAAAGCTTCCCACATAAGTCTCATTTCAAATTCCACTCATATGCTGCATTGTGACAGAAAACCAAAGGTTCAAGCTTAAAGTTTTTGTTTTTTTAGACATAGTCTACTCTTTAAAAAAAAAAAAAAAAAAAACAGTTACAATCAAGATCATTTTTACAAGAAGATTTTTTTGGCTATGATATTTATCATGAGAATTCACTTCAAGAATGTTATTCTGGTTGCAGCTTATGTCATACCTGGTACCACATCATCTGCCTGCTTTAGAGAGTTTGATCTGGACAAATCAGGCAGCACTTTGAGGATCATGTTCTTTGATGTCTCAAGTGCTGTTAATACAATTCAATCTCCTCTGCAATGTAAGAAGGTCCATAAAATCCAGGTGGATACCTCCACAAACACCTGGAATTATGACTGAAGAGACTGAACAAACTAATCAAGTAGGCTGGTTCTGTGCTGGGGATAAGTAGAGCTGATTATCCAGAAAAGAATGTTGCATAAGATGCTGAAAAAAACTATTCTTCATATCCTCTGCACAACACAGTGAGGCTTCATCAAGTCCAATGGAAAACATGGGGTGTATTCATACCAGGATGGTCTGCTAGACTCAGTTTGATTTGGGACTTGGTTTAGTTGGAAGGGGACAACATTATTCCAGATTGAGACTGCATTCACGCTGCACTTCTGAAATAAACAGGACCTTTAAAAAACATGTTTCACTCTCCACCAGAGGTTTAAGCTTAGGGTCAAAAAATAAATGGAGCTGCTTCATATCCTAGTGTGCTGGTTGATCAGATTTCACTCAGAACTTTGACCAAATTCATCCACATCTTCCCTGTGAGTTAATTCTTCAGTCCAGAACTGTCCTCCACACATGTAAGTTTTTGTTGTGTTTACCTACATTGCAGGTAAAGATTGTGTGCTGAACCTTCATTGCACTTTGTTTTGTTGTCCACTTCCTGTACTCGGTTTGCTTGCATCTGTAGGCAGACCAAGTCCACTTCTTTGATCTGAATCAGTTTGTGCCTTCCCCTGTCCTCCACATGAAGCAGTTTCCAAGCAAGCAGATCTGGATTTGAATCAAAAGGTGAGAATAAAATAAAATAAATTCATGCTGTTTAACTGCAATTTCCCTCTAGGATTAATAACATATTTTCATTTTCATTTTCATTTTCATTTTTCAGTGATGGGTCAGAGTTGGAGCTCATTATTTGTATTTCCACAAGCAAAGAATTCTGGCCATTGTTTATCTAATGAAACAGGATTTTTCTAGATGTAAATAATCATTTAGATTGCAATTCTTTGAAAATCAAGATGTTAAAATTTTTTTCTTTTTTTTTGTTTTCCGTTTGAGGCAGATTCTGTATGGCTTGGATATGACACTATAGCTAACTTTGAATGTTTCAAAATAAATTAGTAGTAAGATGTTAAACTTACATTTAATATTCAACTGGTTCAGGAGTCATTCTATTAACTAACTAAAGGACATTATGTCATGACAGACTGAGAGTCAGGGTGACATTCATGTGATGCAAATGAAGAGAGTGGGGTAAAACATACTGGAGCCTATAAAAAAAGCTGCGTCAACTGGAAGCACAGATGGTGGGCGTGACAGAAATAATCGTGACTAATTGATCAATCAAAAAAATTATTTACAGTTTAGTTGACTATTAAAATAATCATTAGTTGCAGCCCTAAGTTCAACACAATGATATTCACTGACTGGTCAAATGAACCATACTTTCTTATCTGATCCAGGAGCAAGAACAAAGCAAGAACTGTGTCAGTTTTAAATACCCCAAGAATTTTTTTATTGTTAAACGCTACATGCCAAGAAGACAGAACACAAAATGCTGGATGTCTGTGAAGGTCATCCTGTTTTCATGTTGCGTTCTACTTTCTTTTGACCTAGGTAAGGCATTGTGCTGCTACAACATTGTGCTCTTGCTAGATGCGGCGCATCTATAGCTATATGGTGTCAGGAACAGGCAGTGGAGATGATGAAGGAGTGGACCCAAACGCAGAGACGAGGGAACAGAGATGCAGGTTCAAGACCAATTTATTTTCCTCAGAGGAACCCAGGGAACTAAGAGCAAACTAACAAGGTAACAAAATGATCCAGCAACCAAGGAGTGAAACTGAGTGATATAAATACACAGGAAAACCAAACAAGAAACAGGTGAACGGAATGAACTGAAACAAGACCAGGTGAACTCAATGAACAGGGAATCAATGAAGCTAAACAAGAACCAAGGGAACTAAACAGGAAAAGCTACAAAATAAAACACGAAACCAGAAACTAAGGCACCGAACAAAACCACATCATGACATATGGCTTATACATCACCAACAAGTAGGGTGTGAGTATCTGTGAAAAAGCCACAAAGATCAAGGTTTACTGAACCAAACTACACCAAACCATCCAACCCCAAGCCAGATCTTAGTAGAAACAGGGCTCTAAAGGCCCTGTAGCTGACAGAAACACAAATCTGCTTATAAAGAAATAAGAAGAATGAAGTTTTATCCACAGATCTTTTGTGTATTGCCAGATGTAGATGTTTCGACAAGCATCATCACATACCATTTCCAGTTGCAGTAGTCTGCAGGTTACACCTGGATTCTACCAGCAAATTGCTTCTGTGAAATAGAGAAGAACCAGTTTCAGTAAGTGTGCTGTCCTTGGTGAAACTCACATACATGAACAGAGTATGACTTGATAAATGATAAAGTAACTGAATCCGATCAGCCATCAACACTTGGAGCACTGTGAAACCTTGGTGCTGACTTTGCTATCCCTTCACTACCTGGATGATGCTGCAGTAATGAAAAATGGTGAAATCAGCTGCCACATTCCCACTGGCAGCAGCAAATAAAAGGACTGTTCACTGGAAGTTGGAAAGTGTTGTGACATTGAGATCTTTTGCATGAAATTACCCAGTTCTTTCATTAGAAGCAGAATAAACTCAACACTTCCCATTTAATCTACCAGACTTTAAACTCAGCATCTTGACATTCGTGAAAAGAAGTAGAGGAGAGAGGCTTTAGAGACCTCCCTGAAGGGCAGGCATAAAGAGAGGCAACCAGAGATGGTAATGTAGCTGTGTGTGAGTGGCGGGGGGTGGGGGTGGAGGTACTTGAGGCAGTTGAGAACTCATTTCAGACCCAATCCTAACCCTCTCAGTCATCTCTCCTTACAACTCAATACTAAGGACCTATGTGTCTCTCTGTCTGACACTCTGTGTAACTCTTCATTATCCTCCAGCCAAATTCAAAACAGCCCCCTCCCTCACCTCACAGTGGTGCGACAGTGAGGCCCCTCTTTGTCAGCACAGAGTCAAACACACTGCCCCCGCCCTGAGCTTTCCAACATGGCTGGAATGTTTTCCTGTTAGTTTAAGTCTCATCTCAACTAATTAATATTTTTGCTTATAGCTGCTGCAGTTCCCATGAGAGGCCCTCTTAATTAATCATTTATAAATCTACACAGCCTCCTAGTTTATTAGTCTCTGCCTTTGGCATTGGCTGGCTGCTTGGGGAAACCGCAAATGATTAGTTACAGGAATGAAAGCTTTTTCCCCTCTTCTCTCCCTCCCTTGTTTGCAACTGATTAGGGCCTCACACAGAGGTATTTCCACAGCCCTGCTCTGCACTTTAATTCATTCGGAGCACCTGACACATTATTCACTCTCCCACCTCTCTGATCCTCTGCCTATTGTTTGAACCAGTGTTTTTCCTCGGCTGCATTGAGGCATGGCGATCAGTTAAGGCTCACTCTCGGTCAAAACAAAAGCCACAGCACCAAACATGGAAGAAGGGAATTATTACACTGAATGAACTCACTCAAGCACAGGGTGAGCGCAGACTGTACTGCTATGGAAACACCAGTAGTTTTGGTCATTCTTTCAGGATGGAGTTTAGAAAAGGCCTCGTCACAAGCAATATGCTTATTTGATCCCTTAGGGCAGAGGCCTTCAAACCCTGTCACAGTGCAGGAGTTGCCGTGCATTTATTGGAAAAGAGGCAATATTTCCATCAGTTTAACCGAAAAATAAATTAATTGAATCAACTGAGAGCAGCGTGGGAGGTTTTCATAATGTCTTTGCACTCTCAGGGAAGAACGCCTCATGCAACAGGGCTCCTTCATCCAATTAGACCTCCGCTGGCTGGCTCACACCAGCCTCACTCTGCTCAACGTTCCACCTTATTGCTCTCTTTTTATCCCTTTTATCATCAAAGTGACTGCACTTTACTTTGGCATATAGGTAAATCTAGCAAACCCTCCTAGAGAGATGGACTAATTATGTTATAAGAGTCACACTGTGCAGCTCTGGATAGCTTGCTGCACATCTACCAGTGGTAGTTAATCCCAATGTTGAAATAAGATGAGGGGGAATGTTCAAAATTAAACAAAATTTCTAAGGAAACATGGGATAAAATGTGATAGAGAACACCTTCCCTCCAGTAAAAGACAAAAAGAGAGAGACTTGATTAAGTTTTTCTGTCCTCAGAAGGCTGTGGTACTCTGTTCAAATGCCTCATATTCAAGTGGACCTGAGTGGACACTGTGACATTCATCACAGAGTTATTTGTTAATCAGCATAGCAGCACCCTTTTTCTCACAGATAACACTGGCAGAAAAATATAATTATTCGAGAGTGCGGGAGGGAGACAGGGAGCTGGGCTTGGCGAGCAAGGTAATTACATTCACATTCGTTTACATAGTGACAGCAAATGTGTGGCTGTTTTTGTCTGCATGAGGACCAGTTACTTTTACTGAAATCTGTTCACAATTTCCCTTATTTCCAGTGCTGATGGGTCTATTACCAATGCTCGAGAGACTAACTAGCTCAAAGGAAACCATATTAGACCACGCAGATCTACCTGCACTGACACTGAACCTCAACATGTGTGTAAAAATTCTTGTTATTTTGACGTTTTATTATTATCATACATTAGACTATTGGAAAATATACGATATGACTCACTCTAATGAGAAAAAAATGATGAAACAATACACTACTCGTGACAGATTATTGGGAGTGTCTTGTTTCAGTTTGATGTGTTTCTAAGTTTGGGATATACCTGCTGTGTATGCTTGCATACATGGTAAGGTTATGCTACGTCTCTGTATAACACTTGCTGCAAACAATGTAAGCATGCTGCGGACAAGATGTTCAATACTGGAGGTCACCAGCTGGGGGCAGCACGCAGGTGTTTTAACCTTGTATCGCACTTGTGAAAAGGTCAGTCTGCCAGAAACGTATTTCCATGGCATTTTAGTAAACAATAGTTTGCCAATCTGTTGCAAACTCGGCACGAGTGTTTATCACTGTGCAAGGGAGAACAGTTATAAAAATGCCAGTAGCTATAATCAAGTTCCAAGAGGCTCTCTTTAAAACTATCTGCCATTGTGAGTACCTCGGATCTTGTGTTCATGCTTTTGTGTGCATGAACACCTCTATCAATTAATGCAATATTGCATTTCGTGCACACGACACATTACTTCGCGTCAGCATGTGTTAGAATGAAAGAATTACTTCAATTCATAATTAAATGCCAAAGAATATGGAGAACTATCTGTATACATAGGACTGCTTGTCAGGAAGCACATTATTTCATTTTAAGCACAAATTAAATTAAAATCCCTTTGCAAAGAAGAAAATATCTTTTATCATAATAAGATATAGTTTTTGCTCACCAAGTCCCAGCACACACTGGTGTAGTCTTACATAGCATTTTATACTATGTACTGTGAGAGTATGCCACTCTACCCTATAGTTTAATCTCATCCCTAACCAATTGGCCTGTTATTTTAACATCCAAAACAATATACCAACATTTTTAAATCCACATAAATGACAAAAAAAGTACCCAAAATTTTTAAGCATGTTTGTATAGATAGTGCTGGAAAAATATTTATGCGAAGGTCCAGAAACTCTGCTTATTCTCTGAGTCAGAACTCATTATAGACTGAGATGAAGTGGAAAAGACTGTATTGTAGTCTTGGAGCCCATTCTCAGCTTTCGTCACTGATTACATGATTTTCACATCAGTGACGTTAATTGTGGCAAAAAGATAAACAAAGCAGGTGTGGTGCTACCGACTCAGCAGCAACGGCTTGCTTTTCATGTTGATAAAATAAAATTTTTAAAAAAGCGGTAGGCCTTCATTGCTGCTGTTCCTTTGGATTTTCCAACTGGCTTCCCAATTATGGTATTTCATTTTCCAGAATGCCTGCTGACCATGAACAATAGGTTAAATAGGTTGCCGTGATCAAATGAGATAACTGGAAGCGCTTTCAGCTGTGTTAGTGAGCTCTTTGTTGGTGTTGAGCAGCAAATGAACCTAAAAATTTGAGGTTTCTCTTGGCTTAAATGTGACTACAATGAAGTTGGTTGGATATTTGACAAATGCAACCTTCACCATATTGTGAATGCAAGAAATTGAGAGTTTTGGAGTTAATAAAAATTTCCTTTTTTCTGCATGGAAATCACAACATATGGCTACAGACCATGGTTGTTTCCATCACTCACACTGTTTATTTCTATTTCTGAGAATGAACATTTTCATGTCACCATGTTTGCGATTGTCTGAAATTAGCCTCAGATTTCCTCAAAATTCAGAACAAAAGTCAAAATGAACCACCCCGGGTTCATTGACATATTTCCAAAAATATTTCAATCTAAAATGAGCAATTACAGAACACTTAGCCAACTTTTTTTTATTTGTTTATTTTTTGTATGAATTAACTCTTGAATTTGAAATTATATTTCACAATCTATATTTCTGTTTTACAAGTAGTTATTTCTAGTGAAAACGGTGTAGGACCCTCTTGGTCCTGGTTCTGGTCCTGCATAAAGTAGCTTTTTAAAAAAACACACACAGTACAATTTAAATGGAAACAAAATGTACATTCAAGGCAAATACAGCATTTGTACAGTCTGAATGTGTTTGAAATCAATGTTAGGTTTGACCATTTCCTTTGCTCAAGATAGGCCAACTCTCTTTAACAAGCTCTTTGTAATTTTTTCATGTAGTTTGCAGGAACAGTTCTCCAGACTTTTTGAACACTGGAATGAAAAGACAAACACTAGATCAACCCTAAGAACTTAAGTTACTGTAATATTAAACCAAAGGCAGTGGAAAAAGACAAACATTTATTGTAACATGTAGATAGATAGATATTTTATTTCGATATTATCCATTATAGAATTATTTTCTAATCAAATTCCAGTTACCGGCGCCTATTCTGAAAAGGAATGGGTTTCCAGATTGGAACATTACATGTACTTTTCTTAGTAATACATGTTCAAAACATTTTATGTGGTAAACCACTCAACACTACGTGTACTGCCCTTGACATTAAAAAAAAAAAAAAAAAATGTTGCTTTTATTTATGATAATGTGAGAGGCAGTGGTCCTCAATCCTTTTGTGTATTCATCAATTGAACTTCAGTTCTCTCTCTTTAGTAAATCTATGTTTTTGTCTTTTGTGTGTACAAGGCTAAATGATGAGTGGGAAAAAAGAGCAGGCACACAGGGAAAATAAAATGTTTAATTTGGATGTTTTTGCCCTTGTTGCATCAGATGATTATGCACTTAACTGCTGTTTGTGTGTCCAAGGCCGTGGCTTAAGAGGTAACTGAAACACACAGCAGCTGTTGCTGCGGACATTGATTTGGGTGTTATGTGCTGCACTGAGAGTCGACAGCAGTAACACGCCTGTGCAATATTTTGCACTTTGGTTCAACAACACTACAAATTTAAAATGATCACTGAGGTTAATCGTTGCCTCTCTTTGACACAATGTTGACAAAAGCAGAGCATTATTAGCTTCAAAACATTTTTGGAGCTTTTAGTTATCCAACTACAGTCCAACTACAGCTTCTGTCATGCAGAACCAAACTGAGTTAGTCAGATCATCAATTTGAGTTGATTTGATAGTTTGTAAATAAACAAATGAGCTAATAAAATAAACAAAAAATTAATATAGTTATGCCATTATTCACCCATTTATTTCTTAGTCTTTATGATGGTTGATATAGACATGGATTTAGTTTGTACATCTGTGGTCAGCTTCAAAGCTGAAATAAGTCTTCTTGTTTTCTGTAGAGGCAGGTGTTTTATCCCTGTACGGTTATTATGTTGATATTTTTTTTTCCTTTTTTTCTTTCAGATTTGCACAAAAATAAGAGCAAAGCCTTTAGTAAATAACTAGAAGGACTGTAATATCCTTGAGAGTCCTGCTTTCTTTGTTTGCTTGTATCCACCTTCTCCATTATTTCTTGCTCAGTCTTCCATCGCTCTGTTGCTTTGTTGAACACCTAAATTAAAGCAGGTGAAATATTGAAATCTGTTATGTGAATGATGCTGCTTGTTGCCTCTGATTTGTTCATGCAATAATGAAACTCTTATCACTCCTGCAAGCTATTTGGTTGTGAAATTGCTGCACCACAAACCTGACACATTAGAAGCCATGATGTGTTCTGGAGCAGATATACTGTAGCATGTGCGGGTGTGTTGTCAATTTAAGGCTGCCTGTGACTGATAGTAATAGACCTGAGGCCTGTTTCATGAGGTGAGTTCATCATTGTCAGATGACAAGGCTAAAAGGTAATTGTTGTGATGGTTAAGTGGGTTAATGCTTGCTTTCTCATCCAATCATAAGCTGCATCAACTGAGCAAAAGCAGTATGTAACATGAGATAGGATGATAGCATTGACTTCAACTGATGTAGAGGCAGAAAAATTGTTCACCGGGATAAAAGATATGGAATATAAATATTTCATACCTAAATGCTACAACAAAATTGTATAAATAATACAAAATGATAAAATACGGCTATTTTAGTATATTATTCCATAAAACACTGATTATCAGCAATATTGTTACATCATTTTCAGATAACAGCACAATTTGTGTTGCACCATGAGACTGTCAAGAAAGGGCTCTATCTGTTTTCATAAACGCGGTTACATTATAAAAGTATTATTCTTTTTACTGCATGACACATAAATATGCAGGACGCCTGATCGCACAACTAGAATTGTTAACTGTCTGCATTATACTACCCTTATACATGCCTAAATCGCCCTTTGCAAATTGTAAAAAGCACGTCTTGTTACACATTAAGCGATAAAAGATTTGATTTTAAACAGCTGCTAAGGAAAATGATGTTATTACATGGCATACTGTCACTCCAGGAATGAAAATCTGACCCTACCTTTGTCTTTTCTACTTCCATATCATTCACAGTTGTTTTAGTTTATGCATAAATACTCAATGACAATAAGTTAAAGCAAAATGTATGGTTAGGAATTAGACTGAAAATGTCATAGTTTGACGTAAGCTAATACATACCTGAATGTTTTCCACATACAAAAACATCAAGTGAAATCAAAACTGAGTCATCTTAAAATTTCCCGAGTGAAACCACTTCATAATGATTTGCATCTGTTTAAGGGCAGAAAGTTGCAACATCACTCATCAGTATTTCCATTTGTCACAAAATAATGTGATTGCTCTCCTTCTAGCCATCGTCTGTTCTGCTTTCCAACAGCTGGTTCGGGAAATGTCTGGGATTTCAGTAATAACTTTTTAGAAATCAAATTTTTATTAAGCATTTTAAAAATGTTTTCCATGAAGTTGTAAAATTTAGATCAAAGTGATTTCAATTGTACAAAAAACGTACTTTTAAATGATTCAAGTATTATTAAATAAAGAAGAAAATGCACAAGGTGTTGGAGAAATAGTCTAGGAAATATATAGGTAATAAAAATAGGGGTGATTTTTATTACCAATTGCAATATTTAATATTTCATGGTTATCCCACCTGCAGAGCTGCATTTACCACCTAGTCCATGTTGCAGAATAGCAAAGTCTAATCAAAGTCAGGAAATTTCTTACATTTAAAATAAACTCAGCACTTGACAGCCTTAAAAACAACATTAAAACAGTAATAAACAGCCTTGCATTGCCCAACCTCAGTTTGTTCCAGAGAAATCCTGAGAAGGAACTTAAAATTTAAGGTAACAACCTAAAATGAGCTTGCTAAGCTGGTTAAAATTACAACCCAGGATGCTGTTCTTTGGTGGACAAAGTGTTACCTTATCTCTAGACATTGCTGATGCAATTTTCCCACTTTCAAACAAAATCCTCTGTTCACAACAAATACCTGGGCTAATTAGAGTAACAGCATGGAGTTTGCTTTGGAACAAATTAAGGATGCAAGCATGGCTTAAAAAACTATCACTACAGTAGTTTAAGAATTCACATAATCAGCACGGTGGAATTAATGCAAACCTCATCATTTCCTACTGATCTTATTTCACTTTCTTACATTTAAGCAGCAATTATTCTTAATCCAATATAAGAATTGAATGAAATTACTGGTGCATAAAACGTGTTATTTTATTGGTATGAAACTTTATAAAGAGGATGATTTCTGGTGGCTGATGTCATATCACATTTTAAACGAAGGTAAATACTTCAGTCTAAAATGAGTAGCCATCAGTATTCACTTGCTACAATCTTCAGATACAGCATGCTATGAAAAAAGAAAGTGAAGAGATATGTCACCGTAGGATCACTCCGTCCTCATGCATGATGGTTACATAGAACCTTTAGAGCTTGGGATTTGTGACATGATGTCCAGTCTCGTCGTCCTAATCTGCTCTAATAAAAATCCTGATTTCTTTCACAAAGAGATGGGAGTCGCTGTGATATTCAGCAGTGCTCAGGCATCTCCTGAACTCTGATCCATGGTGACAGGACAAAGAAATATCCAACAAGGATAACAAGCAGAGCTTAGCAACCGGGCTTTATTGAAATAAGAAAAGCTGTTAAATTATTTTCAGATCTATTTTTTGTTTTGTTTTCATTAAATCAGTTGAAAACTCACAGGGTTGAGTCTAATGACTGTAGGACATGGACAGTTAACTGATAATCATTGAAAAATCAGTGATAAAGTGTTCTCTTTTTTTGTTTTATACCCAACTTTATTAAAACCCAAAAATATTAATAAATCTAGCACTAAACACTGTTTAATAATTAGTTGTTTGTCTCAGATTGTGCAAATTTGTGACTTATGATACAAAACCTTGAAAAGCAGGACAAGTAACACTGAGTTTATGTTCTTTCCCTGCTGTTGCAAATTTATGTCCAACTTTGAAGATCAAAGACAACCATGGCTCATTTCTTTAATAACCTGGTTGTTCTCCATGATTTCAACCCTAGCCTCTGTGACAAAGTGGGTGAGATTGTCATTGTTCACCACTTGTCCCTAACATTGACCTTTTCTCATATTTGTTCCTTTAACTTTATTCTGTTATTTCTGTTGCCAGGTAACCATGCTGCACTTACTATCCCGGGTTGTTAGTGTTTGCATTGTGTTGCATTTCTCATTGTGTTATCATTTAACATTATTCTTTGTGTAACTCCACCTTGTAGGACATGAGTTGGGAAATGGCCAACCCAGCTCTTCCTCATTGCAGGTGTGAGGGACTTCCTAGATTAGGCGATTGGGAGAAACCAAGTGGAGGATTTCCTCTTCTGTAGTTTCTTTAAGTGTGGGTTTATTTGAAATAATGTATTAGAACTGGTATTCCTTTTGTGTATTTTTGTTTGTTTAGGAATTTGGTTTGTTTATTATTGTCGGTGTAGAATAAGGTTGCTGTGGATAGTGATATGGGGAAATGGTTTCAGCTAAATCAAATCAAGTGTGTGTCTAATGGAGTATATAAGTAATCAGTTTTTGGAGTTCGCGAGGAGAGAGGGAAGGAAAAGATGTGAAACTGGTGACTGATTGCCCTGATCTTTGAACTGTATGATGGACAATTCATGGAAAATAAATGTTCATCTTTAAGAAAATCCCAGGACTGTTGATTCTGTCTACGACCTTGGACACACAGCCTCCAACATGATTGTCATGATTGGCCAATATAGACCAACTGTTGGAAGAAAATAATTTTAAAAAAATCAACAAATTTCCCTTAACTGCACTTCACTGTACTGATTGTAAAACATCAGTTTCAATCTTTACTCTTTTTTTCACAACTCATTAATCGTAAAATCTTTCTCAATTGTCAATGTCATGTAAAACAAAGAGCTGGACTGTGTACAGTTTTTGTTGATGAATGCTGTAATCTCAAAAGGCAAAACATCCCTTTGTCTTATATATGTCCATACTTCTTTCAGCACTGCACGCCAGCATCAGATGAATCAATATTTGAGATGACTACTAAATTATGCATTTAAAAAGATGGCGAGCTATTTTGCACTGAGAGCTTCCACATGTAAAACAGGGCCCTTTCATAGGACCTTTAATGCTTTTGTGGTGTCATCATGGGCCATTACACTTAAATCAGACCAATTTGATAATGGCCTTCTATTAGTGACCTTGGATGAAAGAATCCCAGATAATCTACATCTAAACTAATGTGTTTTGTCCTTGCAAGGACAAAGAATTTGGTTTAGAAGCTGGCACCTCCCCAAATAGAGGCATCGACACATCAGTGCTGTTCACACACGAACATGTACAATATTTACAGGTACACACTGCAATGTCAGTGAACAGAAAGGGGGCAGCAAATCACCTAATGACACCAGAGGAAAAGGAAAAACCTGGTAACCTTGTAAGAGACAATCGCTGGGACCAATTTTAATGAAATGGCTAATAAAATTACCCAGCATACGGTTGCTGTAATATGAAACAGGCATGTCCCAACTTTAATGCTGTTTACCCACCTGACTAAAGAATAACACTGATTTGGCACCTATGTCCAGATTGAACTGGAAAATGACTTGCTAATCTGTTTAGGTATTCGGAGTAATTGGGTCTGGAGCCAGGGAGGGGGATTTCCTTGACTGTTGAAAGTCTCTGCTAGTAGTCCATTCCCAGCTCCTTGGTATAATTACTCTGACAGAGCTGTGGCCACAGGGCCTGTGAGCAGGGCTGCTTTTTAAACTGTAAATTATGAAGGATTAGCATTTATGAATTTTAAATCAGGACTGTGGTAGGAGACACTAAAGCTGCTTAGTGATTGCAAACGGCAGCGTCTAAGCAGGCAGCTCTACACCCCTCACTCTCCAAGCTGTTCGCTCTGTGTGTGTGTGTGTGTGTGTGTGTGTGTGTGTGTGTGTGTGTGTGTGTGTGTGAGAGAGAGAGAGAGAAGGAGGATGTGTGTGGCTGTTTATTCAAATGTGGCTCTACATAAACACAAAATGCTCAAACTGGACTCCCACTATTCGCTTAAAGCGAATAAGGATCTGACATCTTAACATCATCTTCATCCCAGTCTATGCACTGTAAAGTGTGTGCATGTGCGTGTGTTGATGTGGGTGTAAGGAAAGTGGGGATGTGTTTGCAAACTCATGTGGGGTGCATCTCCCCTGTCAATCCTTCTCAGGCTGGGGTTCTGCTTCTCACTACTGCATGTCACACGATGCAGAATATCCAATGGGCGATTATGTTAATGTGGGACTTGATCCATGTTAAATTATGCATAATGGATTGATGTGGCACAAAGTCATCAATTAGACGGATATCAGCACTAAAAAGTGTGACACAGCATAATATTCTTATTGTGTGCTCTTTTTGGTTTTTAGATAGGCAGCAAATGAAAACTTTAGGGCCTTGCAACCATGTGCAGGACCACAAACACATGTAAGCTTACACAAATTAGCTGTGTGTGTTTTTGCATCCATCTGTCTGTGGCAGATGACCTTGCTTTGTTTCAATTTACAGTCACCATGCTTTTCTGTTCAGGTGTGAGTCCATGACTGGCATGTAGTGATATTAGGCAAACACCACCAGAGGCCTCATATCACACCTCTTGGAGCTGTCTGCACCAGGTCGGTGAGCCATGACCTCAGGCCTGCAGTGTTAACTGGTTTAGCCAGGTGGCAATAGCAGGGGGTGGAAGATTTAGAGGGTGGAGCAATAAAAACTCTCATGGGCAAATGAACCTGGGAGTGCAATGCTTTTTCACCAGGCTTTCACACTCACTAGTCTCCCAAAAAGTCTGATTCACTCTGATATACACCTTCAAACAACACTGTGGGCACATGTTTATTTAATGCTTGAGTGAGCCATTTAACGTTAGCACAGTCCTCCCACTCTGCCTCCCTCACTGTAAGTTTTCTGGAAGTTTTAAATGCCGTTTTAAATGGTCTAAATGAATACATAAAGAAATCCCCAAACAGCAGGAGTTCTGTGACTGAATGCAAATGCAATATTCTGAGTCTTGCGAGATGGTTAAAGCCAGATTCATGGTACAAAGACGGTACATTAACTATGAAATAGATAATAATCATTGTGTCTGTGTCTGTTGTGACCATAACAGTCTGTGTCATCCAAAGATCCCAGAATAGATTATGAGATCTAAGCATGGTGATGCTCATAACGCAATAGTAACACAGTAGCATGTAACCCAGCCAAATGCAATATTTATTTAAACTGCATCAAAGGCTGTCTTTCACTGCAGACTAATAAAAATGTTTCTCATCAGGTCTTTAAAGTGGACTATATTCAGTTGTATTTGCAATTGATCAGATTTGTGTTTCCAGACATGCCTAACTGCATAACTTGTAGATATTAGAATGATCTCGGCATCAGTAATGGCTTACATAACAGTGACGTCATGACTTTCTTCCAGCTTGTTGCTTCAAGTTGTGCTTAAACCTCGCGTTATGTTTGGGGCTAATAAATTAGGTTGTCTTTCCATGTTTCTCTAGACGTTGTCCTCTGAAGCCCTGAACTAGAAGCATTGATTCTACTGAAGTCAGTTGTATCCCTGGATTTGATGTCATGCTTCTTTTTGCGAGTTCAGAGGCTTTGGAACGAAGCGTGTCAAAAAGATCTGAAATTATCTTAAAATCATCTCAAAATGTGGTTTGGATTTGATTAGTGGAAACTGAAATCTATTTGTATGTTGTTGTTTTGCTTCCCCTTTTTTATTTTCCTTTTCAGGCCAAACTGTCATCATCTGGTTTCAGTTTCAGCCATTATTTAAAGCTGTTTCCATCCTGTTTTAGATATCATGTTTTGTTAGCAATTAAAGACCCCAAATGGTCACTTAAAATTATTCTTAAATTCTGTTTTCTTATTAGTTCTCTGAGATTATCACGTAATACTAAGGAGGTCATTTCTTATCTGAGGAGGTTACCTGAGTTTGTTAGTGAGCTGTCTCTTACCCACCCATCATGTTGTAAGTACAAAGTGCAACTCCATGCACACTTACTCAGTAAGTAAAAAGACATAAATGTAAAATGTAAGAGAAAAATAATACATTTTGTTTTTCTGCTCTGCCTTACCAGTGGATCTTCTCCCACAATCTGAGGCATAAGTGGACACATCTTATTGATTTTCTTTCAAGTTGGATTGCATTGATTGCCGGGAATATGGCAGACAAATCCATCTGGTTATGTGTCCACTGGGACCAAACAGGGACGCAGACAGGGCACTATGGCTGGGTATGTCACAGCAGGGGGCCAGGCTTCATTACACCAAATAAGAGCCCACTGGCCTAACACAACCTCAGTCCGACCCCCACAGTACATTCTCCATCCTCAACTTACCCCCAAATTAAACTGAGAGCTTTTTAATTATTTATCAATACCATGCACTCATGATGGATCAATCAGTGTGAATGGTTTTTGAACATAATGAAGGAGCCTGCTCTGATAGACCTGTGAAAATTGATTGTGATCTTTGCCATTACGCCTTAAGTAAAGATGAGATGTGTTGACAGCAGTGTTGGTAATTTGAGGTTTGGGCACAGATGAAGTGAAGCACCCTGGGTGCTCTCCCCTGCCTGCATACAAGTGTGCTTCAGTAAAGGCAAACAGTGTCTGTGCTCAGAGGCCATCTCATCCTCCACTATTAATCAAGCTCTTAAACAGGACACCTCATCTTATCATCACATCACAACGTCCTCGCAGAAGAGGGCAGACCTCGTCTTTAGGCCAGAGGCACCACACACCTCCTTAGAGAACACTTCTCAGAGCAAATTACACAGGTCCTCACCAGTCCCAAGGTTTAGTAAAGCTTGATTCATTGTACTTCTAAGGTTTCCGAATGAACCTAAGCAACCTTAACTTTCCCTCTCTGCTTCCATATTTCTCTCGGGGTGCATCATGTCAAGCAGAGTGAGGAGCTATTCCATCTGGAATTATTAGCCAGAGACACACAATGCAATCTAATTTCATACCAACACATTCAATCACAGGGAATTCAGTTTCACAGGGGCAGTAAATAAGACATGGAGTGCAGGTATTTCAAAATGAATTAATGCTCACAGATGAACCCGAATTTAATGAAATTAGAAAATATCACTTGTCGTTTGCTTACCTTTCTGTCCATCTAAAAATCTGCAAGTAAATACACAGATATTGAATTCAGAGGATTGTTTGTGAGAAAACAAGCCAGCATAAAGCAGGACAGCATAATGAGATTCTTATTTCATCCTTTTTTTTTCTGGTGGGGGTGGAATTGGATTATAGAGGACTTATTTGTATTTGATATTGAGCACTGCAAAATAAATTCACACCTATTCAAATTGAAATCAGACCTAGGTGCATCAGATAATCCTTTTTAAGATAGCATGAACTGACAGTCCAAGCCCACACACTGGAAAAAAATAATCTACCCATAACAAAACCAATATATAGCCTACCTTGCCAAAAGCATTCCAAGATTTTTACAAATATTTACCAGTCAAGTACGTGCTTGATTCCCCCCCCCTCCTTCCTTTTTTTCCCAGAGGCATAAACAGTTGCATCCATATTCATAGGGAATTTGAACCTGTCTTCCAATCATCATGTCACAAAGAGTCTTAGCAAAAGCGCCTTCCCAATAGCTCAGTTTGTCGTTGGATCAGGAAACCTGATTTTGTTTTGAATCCCAGAGCCTTTTGAGACGTCAGGCCGTATCAGTGAGGAAGCCTGTGATGGTTACAGTTATACGCCATGGCGGCTCCAGCTGCTCATGATTCTTTTTTGAAATGGCTTATTTCTGAGGGAGTGTTGAGACGTAAGCCTGAAAGAAGGACAAGGTTTAGTGTGAAGATGAGCGGTGGGTAGCTGCTGCGAAGATGTGATGTGCTGTTGCTGGTGTCAGTGGTTGTGGGGAAACTGTGAGAGGCTCTAATGTGAGAAGGGATGAAGTAGAGAAACAGAGGGTGGTGTTGGTGTTGGAGGTGGGTGGGTGTAATGCAACCTCGACATGAACCCAAACTAGATGTGAGCTTCAGGCGTATTTTCCTCAGTGCTACTGGCATTCATATGAGCAGCTTCGTGATTTATCTCCCTGCTGGCTAAAAGCAAGTGGGCCTGCATGGTGTCCACACCGCAACTGTGTGTGCTAAAAGCTTGGGGGTCAGGTGGTGTGAGGCCATGTCTGTTGCACTGATCTCTGAGCTAATGACGATCTCAGCAGACAGTGAGTACTTTTTCTGCAGCTTTGTTTTCGCCCGCACCTTGCTGAAACATTAAGGGCATATAGGTGTAATGACAGTGTTAGAGTGTGGAGCAAGTGTGGATAGTCCCCTTCCTACTTCTTACGTTTTCGTGCCAGACCTTTCTGCATTATGTAGTGTGTTGAATTTTTTAGGCCAGCACAGCACCTGTTATTTGTCCATGAAGAGTTGGTCTGTAAACTCATGTAAGAGGATGTTGTCCACAAGTTTAAACATCAAACATTGCAGCCTTCACACTGATTAATATTTCAGTCTCTTTGTGGCTATTACAGGCACTACCGGCTTTCAACCTACCACTGTCTTCTTTTTTTTCCCCTTTTCATTGTTCTCTTATAGATCTGTCTGTACTGTTTTTGCAAACTGCACTTCCTAAATCTACTTTGAAGAGACTTGGGTTACTTACTATTTTGTATTGTTTAAGGAAAATAAAGTAAATTATTCACATTTTTTTCATGTTCAAAACATTCTTTGCTCATGTAAAATCTTTGTATTTTACACTTTTAAAGTAGGATTCCTTTTTTAGTTTTAGCCATTCATGACATTTTAAGATGAAGGAATGATAATGGATTTGGCGAAACATATACCACCACTTTGGGGGAAATATGCTTTGATTAAATTAAATAAATGAAAAGATGTTGGTTCACAAATTTGTAGACTCTGGCAAAATCTCCCTGCAAGGCCCTCTGAAACTTACAAGTTAATTTATGTAAGCGCTTGACTCAGGCAAGGGAAAAGAAACATACAGCAAATCAATTAGTATTGATATTTTTATTGTTTAATGCTGGGGTTACCAACTTTGGGCCTGAAGAGCTACCATACTGCAGCTTTTAATGTTTCTCTGGTACAACACACTTAACATTTCAACAACTTGTTGTCATCTTCTGCACCTGTACCTCAATTGTTTCTATCTGGTAAATACTACAAGGATGTCGACTTTCACTTTCTTATCTTTCTTTCTTTTCTTGGCAATCCCCCCACCTCCACTCCCACTCCCCCTCCTCAATGACAACACACAAGGATGTACATTTAAAACATGTAAAGCTAACAAGTTTGGCCCCTTTTGACTACCGTATTCAAAGACGACGATGCAACGTGGCAACCTTCTTTTGGGTGCGCTGCCGCCTATGTATCTCTAAATAACTCATTCTAAACTGTGAAAACACTTTAATTTGGATGAAATTGGGATTATGCTTGTGGTTAGCCAACTTAGTTACACACTGTACCTTTAAGTAATTTTTTTTTGTTTTGTTTTGTTTTGTTTTTTTGTCTTTTTTGTTTGTTTGGTTCCAGAAGCCACAGCTCTTATTACAACAATCCAACAATTGTGACAATTCTACCATGCCATATTAGCTATTTTGACACATCCGCTTTAGTCCTGTAGTTTTCTTGATGTTAAATAGTAGTGGCATATGAAAACATAAATGACTGCAATGTTGTCTCTAGACTTATGTAGAGTCAGAGAGACTTACTGAGTCAGTGATTAAGAATTTTGTCCATTTGGCTTGAACAAGAAGGTCCAACAACTTCACTGCTGCTTACAATGACATGGGTTGTTGGTCTGTGAGGCACATGACAGTGCACATAGACAAATGGTGACATTATGCACAACTTTATTTTGCTGAATTGACAGTGTAGGAAATGTTGTGATTATGTATTTGTGTGGTTTCTGTGTAAAATGGCAGCATTTCACTGTGGCAGTGGAGTATTTCCTCACTCTTTAGGCATACAGCTACAGTTGCAGGTGGTGCAGAACAGCTGCAGGACTTTCTATGTGAATGAGAAACACATGCAAAACACTATTAATCTTAGACGACATTAACAGACCCTACATAAGACCAAATCTTTACAATTTGGGTGTAAATTTAGTTGAGTCTGACAGTTTGATGCCTTGTTCACCAAGACGATACCTAATTCTCAGGACCATGTGGAGAGTTGGTCTGTTTGTGCTTCCAATATTATAATGCACTGCTGGCTCTGTCATTACCCTTCAACACCTTTTGGCCAATTCAACATATTAAATTGTTGTTGGTTCTGTCAGTAAAAATTAATCACTTTGATATGCTGTTTGGGGTTTAATTCATTTCTCAGTAAATATTTTTATGAATATCTGCCAGCTTCAAAGCTGCAAGAAGTGGAGGCAAACATGGGTGGAACTCACCAAAGGTGAGGTAATCTCCAGATGGAGACAACAGACAGCAAATTGGAGAAAAAACCAACAGAACAAAGCACAATGGGCCAAGAAGTAACTCATGCTGTTAGGGCACATTCAAACCAGCCTTTTTTATTCAAGTTCTATTGTGTTTGTTCTGAAAATCTGCTTTGTTTGTGTGTTGTCAATGTACAAAGGAATTCAGATTTGGATCAAAGTAGCAGGCTTGGTCCGTCTTCAAACATGGGCCTTGGTCTGTTTCAAGCAGACCAAATACAGGAAGTGGACTAAAAAACAAAGTGCATTGTGAGTTTGGTGTACGTAGGATGATAGACAGCTCTGAATGGGAGAAATAGGTCACAGTCATATGGGGAAGAATCAGTTACAACAGAAATCTGATCAACTTAGACCCCTATGTGATGCAGCTCCATATCTTTTTATCTCTGCCGATAAGCGAAAACATATTTTTTTCAAAGGGTCCGATTCATTTGAGAAGCGCACCATGAACACAACCTCGGACCAGAATAACTTTGCACCCCTTGCCCAAACAGAGTCCCAAGTTGGACAGAGTCTGGTGGGCTGATGTGAATGCAACCATAATCACTTCTGCAACATCTGCAAAATAACTCAGAAGAAAGAAGATATGGCATTAACATCACAAATGTTTGACACTTAAGTAACTCATTTTTTGTGTTGTATATACGAGTCTGAACACTTTAAAACAAACCAATGAACTTATAACAATTCAAATTCACACAAGCATTAGTTTGTTCACTTTGTTCTCATGTGTAAACATTTCTCTTCATTCTCTTTACCGATGCTAATGTCCTTGTACAGGCATATGAAACGTTGTACTCTGCACTTTGTAATGTGTGCGAGTGCCATTTTATTCATCTCAGTTTTTTTTTCTTACCAAATCCTTGTGACAAGAGCAGACACAGAAGGGGGGTCCAGCCATCGCTTGATGTACTTGATGTCGGTTTGGTGTAAAAGAGTTGAGACTAGAATTGGGCCAAAGAAAAAGCAGGTTCATTACATCAGATATATGTGAGCCTCTGGAGCCTTCTCTGAAAACCTTGCAACATCTACTAGTATAAAATAGCCAGCAAACACGGGCAGAAAAAAACTTATTTGAGTTGTAATGAGTGACCTTTCCATGAAGCAGCAAACATGCACAGGGCATAAATAGCTGAGCTACATAACAATTAAGGTAACCTTTCTTTCTGAATAAGAGGCAATTGCTCAGAGAACTGAAATAACATGAATGATAAATTATTTTTGTAACCCAGTGCACAGACGGTGAAGAATAACGAACAATGAAGTGGGGGAGGGAGAAGCAGCGCCTTGCCTCAATTGTAAATCCCAGTTATAATGCCTCGTTAAAAAGATTTGGGAAGGCGAAACAGAAGCAGACACTCTCTCTCTTTCTTAAAGGTAGACAGGTCTCAGTGGGATTCATTAATGTGTGTCCCAGTGGTAGTCTTACTCTTACGGCACAATCGCCTGGGTTAGCACCAATACTGAAATTACACCTAATTGGACAATTACTCAAACTCAGAAACCTCCTGCAATAAGCCAACAAGGCTCCTAATAAACACCTTGTCTTCTAATAAAAACAAGGAAGTCATTTGCGTCACCCAAGAGGCCCAGAGTTTTTTGTTTTTTTTTTGCTTTTTTTTTGTGTGTGCTAAATTTATTTTTAAAATAATTGCATGGGCTATGAATGAGAATATTAAAAAGCTGGTTGAGAGTGTGGAAAGAAGATATGTGTGAGAGGGAGAGAAAGAAAGACAGCAATACAACCCTACCTCCAGCTCAGTGTTGCAGTCTGCTCTCCTGGGGGAGAGCTCATTTGTTCCACAGATAAGCACACTGCACACTGCACAACTTTAATATTACTGCTGTCATGGCATGCCATAATGAAATAATTAATATTTTGTCTTTCTTTAAACCAACCAAGCTCACCTTGTTCTTTCTCCTTTGACCCCTCCCCCATTTGCACTGGTCAGAATCATATTCCCCTCAGCTTGTGAAGTGTTAATTAGACTACGACAGTCACAACAGATTTTTGTCAGATTTATAAATAGCAAGATTCTGTTCAAAGAGCTTACAGCAGCTGGTAGACAGCTGTTCTCTAAAATTAAATAAATAGTTCAAGATAGGAAATATTTGATCAACTATTTTTCATCTTGAGTCACATCTGAAGATTGACTAAACTCTGTGTGCACAATTTAAACTGACTACAACATGCATCTGGTTGGCTTAAATAATTACCTTTTAGCCTTCATATTAAAAGGAAACCAGACAATTTTGAGAGCATTTTATTCTACTTTGCCAGAACATCGATACACACATCGATACGACACAGGCCTCACCTGGGCCTTTAAGTTTGTCAGTATGGGTTGAATCTGATACTAGCCTGTACATAAATCTTTGCTGTGGCATGTTGTTCAGTGCTTGTTCATGTTTCATCACCATGGTTCTGCATTCAGTATGTTAATATCCACTGTGTAGTAAGATTTTTTGGAAATTAAAAATAAACTGAAAGATTTGATCATTATTTGCACATAAGTTCATCTGATAGTTTCTGCAGCTCAACTACCAATGTTCAGCTTGTTAGCCTGCTAAAAGAACAATGGCATGTCTTACTGAAGCTTTTTTTCAAAACATTGAAACTTTTGAAACATGTCAGAAATTATCCTTTCTACTTTCTGTTCTTAGGATTCCCTAGAACAGTGAGGAAAAGGTGTAGCAATGCAGACTTAGTTTCTTCCAATGTATTTGAGTTAAATGATTATTAAAGGGTTTTATTCTTTTCTGCTTCCTTTTGGCAGATACTCACAATCCAGTAAGGAATCCTGAGCAAATGACGCTCCACGTTCAGTCCTTGACCTGATTTTTGGGAACCCTTGTCTGAGCTCATGATTATATAGGCTTGGTGAATCCTCAGCAGATTCATAGTTTGAAGCTCAAGTTAAGTGTTATATGCACATATTCAAACTGGCAATGACAGGATCAATAATCCACACATGTACAAGGCAAGGCCAGTTTATTATTTCGGCAATTTTTATGTACAAGACAATTCAAAACGCTTTATATAAAATATTAAAATCATTGCAGTTGGTGTAAAAAAAATCATAAAAAACAACAACAACTCGCATAAATCACAATAAAATAATAAAATTAATTAAAATAATTAAAATGGACTGTGATGGACTGCTGACCAGTCCAGGGTGTACCCTGCCTTTTGTCTGAAAACTGCTGGGATACGCTCCAGCTTGCCCCGGACCCTAAATGAACTATGTGCTTTGGAAAATGAGAGACTGAATGAATGAAAGTAAGATCAGTTAAAAGTTACTGTGTAGATTTCATGATAGGCACATACGAAAAGAAATGCTTTTAAGCTTTATTTAAAAGTGTTTACATATGTTGAGAGTTTATTTTTCACTGGCAGTTTGTTCCACTTTGCATCATAAAAGCTAAATGCTGCTTTTCCATTTTTAGTCTGGACTCTGGTCCGGACTAGTTGACCTAAGTCTTTGGATCTAAGAGCTCTTCTTGGTTTATCTTCTCTAAACTTGTATGATGTATTCTGGTCCTAAACTGTTCTGGGATTTGTAAACAATCAACAGTGTTTTAAAATCTATCTTTTGACTGACTATGAGCCAGTTTAAAGATTTTAAAACTGGTGTGATGAGTTCAGACCTTTTAGTTCTAGTTAAAGCTTTTGCAGCGGCATTTTGATGAGCTGCAGATGTTTAATGCTCTTTTTAGGAAGTCCTGTTTAAAAACCATGACAGTAATCCAGTCTACTGGAGATGAATCTGTAGATGAGCTTCTCCTGGTCTTCCTGGGAGAATAAACTTTCAATTCCATTGATGTTTCTGAGTTGGTTAGTGACAGCTTTTATGTGGCTGCTATAAGTCCAATATGACTATCAAAGCTCTATGGTTACAAATGTGGGTGGTAGTTTTGAGCATTTCTAGGGGTTTATCAATGCTGAACCTTTTCTTTTTGCTACCAAACAGAATAATCTCAGTTTTGTTTTCATTTAATTATGGAAAATTCTTTCTCATTCGGGTGATTATTTGCTCCAAACACTGACATAGTAAGTCTATTGTACTGCAATCATCTGCTGACAAAGACACATAAAGTTGTATATCGTCTGCATATCTGTGATAAGTGATATGAAAGTTAAACAGCGTTTGACTCAAAGGGAGCATTTACAAGTTGAATAGGAGAGGCCCAAGGACTGACCCCAGAGGTACTCCACAAGTCATAACATGGGGATCCTCCACATTGCGAGCTATGCCTATTGGGTCTGCAGGGTTTTTAGCTTCAAGATTGTCATATCTTTAGACCAATGTTTCCACTAAAGAGACACAAACTGGAAACTGGGGCCTATGTTTAAGTGAAGTCGGGGTGGGGGTACTCTGTAGTTGTGTGTGAGAGGATTTGTGTGCATGATAAGACATGTATGATCAGGTGTGTGTTTTGAAACTAATGTTTTTTTTTATCTAAATGTCTGTTGGGTTTTTTTTAGATATACATAAAAAATGTGTTCATTACACAAAGCACTTCGAGCTGCTTTTGTATGAAAAGTACAGCATATATAAAGTTTGATTTGATATTTAAAAAAAATAAATAAAACCTTCAGCCTTCTAAACAGGATCTGAACCCAGAAAGTCCAACCAAGTTGTCAAGCCTTTGCAAGAGGATTCTATGATCTACTGTATCAAACACAGTGCTGAGATCCAGCAGAACCCGGACTGATACTTCATCAGAATCGCTTTTTAACTTAATATCAAATAAGACTTTGACCAGAGCTGTTTCAGTGATGCGATGAGGTTGAAAGCCTGACTGAAATATGTCAAGTTTTCCACTTTTATTTTATAAGTCATTAAGCTGGTTAACTGTCACATGACTCTGCTTACAGGTTAAAGTGGTTGCATATACTAATAGATCAGCAAAGGGTCAGGATAAGATGAAAACTTGTGTATTTATTTATATATTTATTATATCTTATGCATACTATAAAACATTTGATTTATACACTGTAGTATTAATACCGCCTAACTAGATTAACACTGGTTTTATGCTCAGACATATTTTCTGTTATGTTGTAAAACTATCATGATTTTTTTTTTTTTTTTTACTCCAAGGATAAGGTTTACTTTGACCGAGTCAAACCTTTGCGCTATTCCTTAAGAACCCTCTTCTTCTTCACTTGGGTAAAAAATCCTTTATTTACTGTTGTTTTTGAACTCATATGTCCCCACTCTGACCTTTTTATAGTGTGTACCACTCTAAGAGGTTAGCAACCATTTTCACATCTTGCTACTAACATTAGACAAACAGACAGATGAATAAATAATCACAGCTGACCTCACACTACAAGGGACAGCGGTCTAACCCCTTCTCTGCCAAGAGTTCACCAAAATGCCATTTTCCTACCATAAGAAAAAGAGGAAAAAAAGAAAGCCGACAGGAAGCAGAATGAGAACCCACAAGAGGTGGACAGTGACAAATGGTGTGGAAAAAACAACACAGGCAGCCATCTGAAGGGAAGACAAGAGTAATACTCACAAATAATTAACTGGGTAAATATTGGATAGCAGACTGACTAATTACTTCACACGTCTCACTGCGCTCTCATTATTGTTGCTGTTGCAGTTAACCCTTTCCAACACAGCAGGATTGTGCAGTGCTTGTAGCTATTAGCTGACTACCTGAAAGCCATTTATACTGTTCATCTCTACTTTGCCGTCCTGTGGTGGAAAATATTAAGATACCAACAGTTTTACTGAAAATAACTACAATTAAAACAAACAAAAAAACCTAACAAACATTGCCCTAACCTCAGTGTCATTTGCACTGTTTTTGGTGTGCGCAGTGTGTGCTTTGAGAACACTGAGGATATACAGAAGCATCCTTGAACTTGAACTGAATGAAGGACTGAGACCTCTAAAGGGTCCTTGACAGTCGAATGGTACTTTGGGCAGAAAATATGTTGTAGTATCCTATAAATGTACCCAATTGAAGATTCTGTCTGACTTTGAGAAGTGTCTTTTGTGAGTTAGGGGAAGTTAAATAGCAGAAAAATGACCCAGGAATGAGCATATGGATTGCTAGAGATCATAAAAGAAGTTGTTCAAAGTATTCCTTGGCTATGTTACGCCAGTATACCACATAGTAACGCTGAGGCTATACTTATACTACATTGCTGAGACAGTAAAACGCCAAAATCTGGTTGCGTTAGGCGTCTCATTTATACAGTAACCATGTTCCAGATGGATGAAGCCGAAAAGGTTTGACAACTGCCTCCAGAGTGAGATTTTCTTGCAGCGCAAGGCGAGTCCTGTCAGTGTAACCTGGCATTGGAATCTTTGGGCGACAGTAATGTCTTTCCAAAGATCTTGCACTTGTTCACTCAGGCTTTGCTTAACCTTCAAAATGGTGGATATCCAAGTCATGTTTGTGCGTTTGTGTTTATTTAAAATAACATGGTCTGTTGAAGCAAAACCTGTTTTGGGCAGACCATTTATGCCACCAGCAAAGACACAGAGGTTACATGGGTCAGATGAACTAGCAGTTGGCCATTAACGGTTAGTGGTTGTGTTGTTACAAAGTTTTACTGCCCACTAGAGGCATGGCGTGTACACCACACTGTTTCTAGTTCCATTTGCATTTTCCCCTGCATGGAGATAGTTGTCAGTCTGGTGTTGTACAAGTGCAGGAAAAGTTTTGAGTTTTGCATGGAAAACTGTAAACAGAACCTAGGACTATGATTGAAGATGATGACCTGGTGAATGCTGAAATGATTGCTGTAGTACTTGTACACAAGGCACTCATGTACAACTTTGAATGGCTATGTATCTCAGAATTTTTCTAACACATTGTGGTCTTTTCTGTCGAACATGTCATGAAAATGGCTGAAAGCTTCTTTACTCTCTATCCTTCTGTGTGGGGACTGATATCTGTGGTCCAGTAAAAGGCAGTAAACCAGTCTGATTATCTCACAAAGTTTTGAATTTCAAATTTACAGCCTCCAGAATACAGTTTACAACAATATCTTAATGTCGTAGTGAAAGGCTAGTCCTGAGGTAGACTGGATGACTTTAGCTTTTACAGCACTAATTATAAACCCACCATCCCAGTATAAATGATTGAAGAAACATAATTGGTTGAAATGTATAGTCAAACTTTAATTTATATGCTATTTTGCATATCTCACATGTCAGTCAAGGTAATTTTCTCTTTGGTCAGTCTTTGTTTTTGCCAAGACTCTAAAAGCTGCAACATGATGTGAGGGTTGGAAAAGAGCAGGCCTGACTAATCAAAAGGCAAGAGCCTTTAAATGTGCACAAGTAGCTGCCTGTGAGCTAACGTGAGTGAATGAAGAAATGGAAGCTGTATAATTTGAATGTTTTGATACAAACAGGTTCCCTGAGGGTATTGGCAATAAATTACATGAATTCTAGACACCTGTCTATAAAGACACATCTGCGACTTTACTTACATAAAGAAGTTTTTAACACCCTGACTCCTGATGTCTGTTGCTTTAAGATCACATTGGAGTTGTAGGCTGTGTGTACCTCAGTGCTGGCTCCTTGTACAACAGAGTTCCAGCTGTCAACTCTCAGGTAAACCGGTGAATCTCCTAATACAAGGATGTTTGTCCAATAATCTGCAAGGCAGTGGTTAATGACAGCAGCTGTGAGGCAAGCATGCACCACTTCCAAGTTGATTTAAGTTTAACGAGCCACTCCAGAGTGCTATTGATTCAAATCTATATTTGACAGGATACACTGTGAGCATATATTAAATGGATCAGAACACCTCTTGGACACTCGGAGAGCCTTGCCAAATGGAAGAAAAGACATTAAGCAAAGGAAAGAAGTCTTTTGTGGACTGATCAGTGTCTTGTCAGTGTGAAGCATTGTGTGGTTGATGCTTCATTTTATTTAGAAAACTTTCCTTTAAAACATACAGATAAGCAGCTTTACATAATGTAATTTGTTAGCTGCATTTCTATAAAATGGTTGAGACTTTTGTGGTTGCTGAGAAGGAGAAAGTTAAGTTTAGTACAGATTTTGTGTTACAGTTATTATTCTTTGCTAAATTGTATCTAGAGGGGATTCTCATCGACAGCTACAAGTTTTCAAACACATACTGTTTTTTAAAACTGAGATACTACCTATTGGGATGGGAGAAGCTAAAAGGCACATTATTTGCAAGATATTTGTTAGAAAATGTGACAAAAACAATTTTTCTTTTATATCACCTACTGACCTGTTGAAGGACTAAGTTTCCAAAAGTGTTAAGTCAGGCTACAAGGAATTGGGACAATATTTATCAAAATTCACTCAATTGTCTTTAGGTAAATGAGTGAACGCTGCACAAATTAGGATGAATTATGTTTTCAGGCTTAAGTCAGTGAAGTAAACCAGGAGCAATTATCATTGTATTTGTCAGTCTTTTATCTCAGAAAGCATTAAAAAAAACGTAGATTGAGAAAACTGAACCTGTGTTTGTGTAGTCTGACATATATTTTCTTCCATCCAAGAGTGGCTAATTAAATGCTCAACATTACACACATACACACACACACACACACACACACACACACACACACACACACACACACACATATATATATATATATATATATATATATATATATATATATATATATATATATATATATATATATATATATATAATATGGAGTGTTATTTGTTTCAGCTTAGATGATTCTCTCACTATGTATGTCATTCAGGTAAATGCTGTATGTAATATGATCTCTTAATGAAAGTGATGTTTGATCAGATTTCATTTCACAATTGACAGAGAAGGCTTTAGTGCACTTAGCAGCAGATGTAAGTAGCACTAATTTTAAGCAGCACTTAGAGAAATTGCATAGATCAGTCAATAATATAAGAACTACCTAATTAATGCACTGCACAGTACCTGAATCATAGCCCTAATGAAAGGAGAGACGGGAACCTGCTGCATTTCTACATGACAAGAGCTCAACAGTCCCCATGAGCAGAGGGTTTGAAAGAAGAGCTATTCTCCTCAGCTTTTGGATCTTTAAACTTTTTTTCACCCCCATGTTAAGCTGTATAAAATGAAATTAAAAAGGTCTGCTTGATTAGATGCATTTTTGCAGTGAGGATAACAAATGTTTTCAAAATCCACGATGAATTGGAATCTGTTTTCCCCACCAGCCCAACTGACAGCTTCCTAATGCTGCCACATTAAAGTGGTTTTCCATCGTGTGTGATGCAGCTTTAACTAGGTCCCGGGGGCATTGTTAGTTATCATTGCCTACTGCTGGAGTGAGCCCCGGTGAAAGCAATTTTAGCTTTCCTCCCAATCAGTGGTGCAACATGAGAGATGGCCAACGAGAACAAACGGACCAGCTCACCACTTCCCACCACCGATCTTATCTGAAATGCTGCTCCTGTCCCGAAAGGGCCTGCTAGCGCAACAACCCCCCTCTTTCCTTAAAAAGACATGAGACGGCTGGCCCCGGGCCCTCCCAATTCATGCAGATATCCGTAAATTAGACTCATAGAGACAGACCAAAACGTCCTCTGAGGGTATTAGACATGAGCACTTATGCCATAGAGCATGTGAGAGGCTTTCTGGGAGTGCAGAGGGTATGATCAAACTACATGAAAATGCCATCATGAAGTCCCACCACAGCCAAGGGTTTACATGTTTTCTATTTTGGCCTGTTGTGCGTGTACTGCTGGGGCATCAATACCCTCAAACCCACAGGCAAGGTAAATTCAAATCAAAAATAATGATTTTTTTCTACCTGCTGCCTGTGATGTATTTATTTCTTGCAGCGGGAAAATGTTTTCCAAGAAGACAGTAGTGCCATTAGCATGGCATCAGTGACTTTAAGGGCGTGTGTCATGTTTTAAAGTTTGTTTTCATAAATTAATAAAAGTATATGTATTGGTAGGCCATTGTGGTCCTTCATAATGAATATGTTTGGGTTGATTACATTTTTCAACTAAAAAATGTACCAAAAAAACACAGAAGAAAAACTAAATAGTAATAAAGCTTGTATTTTAAAACTGTCCATGTACGTAGCAGAAATGTTCCAAGTACTGCGTGTGTTTACCGTAAGTGGTTGGGTGGGTGAGTGAGAACCGCGTCACTGTCAAAACAACCAATTTCTCTGGTTCTCTGAACTGAATCCAAATGTGAAGGAATCAATTAATCTTAGTGAGTCCTTTGTGTGTTGTCCAACATCAGGCAGCAAACAGACAACAGCTGATGTCCTTAAACACCAAACAACACACACACTATCACATTAAAGAACCATATCTTTATAATTTACTGCCATTTTACCACAAATTGTAATCATTTAAGATTGCAGGCAACTGTTTTAGAAAATCATAATTTAAGTGTTTGGATGAATTTCAAATCCAAGTAGTCACCTGCATTATCATTCATTATCAGGATGTAAGAACCCCGTCTCATTCCCATGGCATCAAACACTGCCACTCTGTCAGAGTTAGTTGCATCTCTAAGATGTGCACAAGGTGACGTTTGGCATTGAAGCCACGATGCACAAGGTGAGATGATGTTTCTTGAGATTTGTTTCCACTCACTGTTTAATGTACATGTCCCACTATTATTGTTTTTAACAGTTTATTATTACTATCATTTTTTTAACATGAAAAAACCCTTTTTACTTTTGTTTATTTTATTTTATTTATCAAATCTCCAACATCAAAGCAAAGCAGGCTAACTCAAAACAGAATCAATGTGCTCACCTTCCTGTGCAGGTTTCCTTGCCTGATATGTAATCCTAAGCAAATGTTTTCATGACAGCAACAGTTTTTGGGATTTGCTTAAAGGAAACACCTGAGACTGGTGTCTACTCTGGTAAGAAACACTCATATATGCATCCTAGGGTTTTACAAGATGCTTTTATGGGTTGTATTAAACTGTTTTATTAGAATATTAGGGTCATTTCAATCCAGACATATTTTGTTGTTGCTCTGCAAGAGTCAAGACAGTTCCTCACTGTGAGTAATATTTTGTTTTTGATTCGTGCCATTACCTATGTATCTGAAATGTCAATGATTCCATTGATCGATTCCATTTTAGTAAATCAACCAGAAATAAAACATTAGACACATATCTCAGAAGAAACAAACTTTGAAATCATGGCTAGAAAAGAGACTTTATGGATACTTTTTTGTGATAAATTAGACCATTGTTAATGATAAATAAAAGCCTTAATGTTGCTCTGAGTTGGAAATTTGATATTTTCAAACACACAAATGACATTTGAGAAAAAAAAATAATTTATCCGTCCACTGCAATATGCCAGCTGTCCCGAACTTGGTTTAAGCCTGTATGATAATTAATATCCACAATGACATGAATAGAAAGTAATCAAAGACCAGAAAATCATAACTTCATTATGAAAAAGAAACGGAAGAATGCCCCCCAAGGTCCCTGTAATTTTCCAACTTTTGATCATTGGTCACCAAAGAAAAACCTAAATGGTATGAGTCAGTTTTTTATTTGTCTGAAAAGATATTGTTTCTGTGCTTGCTTGAACCTCAAGGGGGTTACATGACATGATAAGTTTCAGGAAAGATGTCAAACAACGGTGGCAGCTAAGCAGAACAGGATTGTGGTAGATACGTTTTTGTTAGAAACTGAAAGAGTTAACAGTTGTTGAGCACTTTGACGGTCAAAGGCTTATTAAAAAAAATACAAATATGCATTGTGCATGTAAAAGTGTTACATCTGCTCATCATATAAATTCAGTTGATTGGATCACTTAATTTAGCATCCATGGGAGCCTGTCAGCTGGAATCTGTGATCAGATTTATCTAAATTGTTTAGAGTAAGTATTTGTCTGTGTAGACTCAGCTACTTAGCTTAGTTACTTCAATCAAAGGAGAGGAAATATGTAGAAATCTCAAACAGGCTGCAGAAAGGGGGCTTGTGGCACAAATTAAAAAGCAGTTGGCATAGAAATGAGATACAACACAGAAACACTGCTTTAATGTTATAATCTGTACTCAACACATGCCGACAATAATGAAATTACAATGAATAAAACCAGTTTGGTGCCTTCATGGTGAATAAAGGTCTAATTACGTTTCCTCACCCACCATAGCTTTTATAGGCCTTTTAAGACTTCTTCCCCTTTCCGTCATTCTTCTGCTTCCTCTTTCAGGAGTGCAGTAATTTCACTAATATCAGATGTCAGTTAAACCAGATGGAGTAAAAAGAGAGTGGTCTCATAGACAGGCTGAGTTATGTGGCTCTCTTTGGTCTTATTACCGGTGCACAGCCTACAGGCATTTTACGCATTTGGGAATACATTGACCATCACTCATACATTAACTCAACTTAAACAGCTGATCAATACTTGATATTTTGTGATTTTCCCATGAAGGAAACAAAACATGACACTGCCCCATTGTTCCTCTGAATGACCTGTATTTTTTCTCATGCGCAATACTTGCAGGATTCCAGGAGTTTGCACTTTGTTGTTGCTACTTTTTTTTTTTTTTTATTTTGGAGAAAAGAAAAGTCAAAAATACATTCATTATTCATTAGTTTGGTTTCAGCGCGCTTATCTGAATGTACTGCAGATTTTATGCATCGGGAAATAATCATTTCCAGGAACAGTGGGTCACAATCCAGTTTGTGGAGGTTGATGATGAAGATAAAAACACATTGTGGTGTATCGAGGTAAGTGACCTGCCTCTCCGTTCAGATAAGACTCCAATTAATCCAGGCTGAATTGCAGTAATGTAAAATAAAGATAATTACTAAATCACCAGGCTACATTGCTTTGATAGATTTTTGTTACTCACTGTTATTGATGCAAGGAATAAGAAATTAAATGGATTATATCACAGCGTTTTCAGATGGATTACAACTGCTTTTAAATAACCGCAAGAGCAATTTCATCAGCCCTGCATTCGAGAAGCCACTGACAGGCACTGCATGATTCAAATTGAACTTGCTCTCATCATTTTAATAAAGCCCTTCAGTCTTCACCCCCAGCAGGCACACATGCACAAGCAGAAACACATGCACTATACAAACTGTGCACACCATCGGTTCTTTTTAATCCAAAATAATAAAAAAAATAATAATTTAAAAAAAAAACACATTTACAAAACACACTCATAAGAAAGATTCCATGTTTTTAAATTATTTTTTTTCTTTTTTGTGCAACCAGAGTCCTGAACCAGACAACACATCAGGACAATTTGCAGTCCGACATCTTGAATAAACATGACCCTGTGAGAATTTGTTTGTACATTTTGAAGTTCAAGGTTTAAAAACAGTAAATAGTGGACAAGTAATCAAAGGCATGTGATGCGAGATTTCACGGGTGGTTATCTCCAGGTCCTTGCTGCTGTTTCTGTGTGAGCTGGGAGATTGTGAAGAACTCGGCATGCCAAGCGCCCAGGGCTGCCGCAGTGACTGCTCTCCTTTAAAAACCGTACTGGCACAGAGCCCCCTGTCGAAGCCAAGGCCTGACTCGGTGAGCATTCATTATGGCATCCATTAGAATAAACATCTCAAAATCCCCCAGGACCAGCCCCTTTGCTTTTAAGTGCCTTTTGACAAGGCTGCACCCAAGCTGCAAAATGAGGACAGTGCCTGCATTTTATTGTATTTATTTATTCATTTCTGTATTTATACTTTGTTTTAGACAGAGTTCTCACACTGTTTTTGCACAAAAAGCTTTTAAATGTTTGTCTCAGAGTGTTCTTGTCTCCATGGAAAACTGACAGCAGTGCCAGCAAAGAGTGGAAGGAGGCCTAATTGCTAATCTGTGCTCTTCCTAAGTGCATCGACACAACAGTATAAGGTGCATTTGTGTCTTCACTTAAAGAAGCTCCTAATGTATACAATGTTTAAACCAGTTAAATCAGTTTTCTGTGTGCTTTAGGGAATACCAAACTACAAGCTGACACGTGAATGATTTTAAATCCAGTGTCAGAGCAGCTCTTCATTTTTTTTACGAATGCAGCGAGTTTAATGTGGATGGGCTACAAAGTGACTCTTACTTATTGATATACTTGATACAAGCAGGCTGATAGTAAATATTCCACAAAACCTCATGAAAGAGGTCACTAGATTAGAAAAGCATAAATAATGCAAAGCTTAGGGATCCATCGAGTTTACTGGCTCGTGTTAGACACACTTAAAGTACACAAGATGCAAAGGCTGAGTTTGGTTATTTGCACTGGATGTGTGAAATATAAAGACAGACAAAACTTTCTGCTTTAGATCTATATTCACACTCAGTCGCCAGCTTTCTTGAAGACAGATGAGCTTTGAGTTTTCATGTTACATTTTAAAGTCAAACAAGAAGATCACAACAACAAAGTGCAACCCCCAGTCTGAGAAATGTGTCTCTTCCCTGCCGCAGCAGCTCTTCTGCCAACAAACCCTGTTTGGGTAGAACAACAAAAGGGAGCATTGAAACAAAACACCAGGCATTATCATCACCATTATTGACAACAGCAACAATAATAACAACAACAAAGGGCATCCTGGGATATCAAGTCACATTTGTTTCTCCATTTGCGGAGTGAAACGGATCGTAATAAGGCTGCCTTTCCACTTTGATTTGGAGTGCCAGGGTTGTCGGCGGACCATGGACAGGAGGGTTTCATCAGCTCACTTTTTACACAGCCAACTTCACTCTCAACCTAACTAGGCCAACAGGCCTGACACTTTGCGTTGGAGTACAAGAGTCTCACATAAATGAAATGCAGATGATTGGTAAAATGATATGATACACAAAAGCAAGTGTCATCAGGCTGTCATGTTTGCCTTGTTCCCCCTTGGTGTGCAGCGGCACGCCTTGGGCTTCTCCCTCCCTCCACACACAGTGCAGGGACGCCGGCCGTCTGCCTGACTGACAGGCAGAGGGAGAGATGAGCTGGATTGGGCTGCATGTGCCCCTTAATGCAAACAGAGAAATAAAGACAGACCAGCAGTCAACAACTCATAAGTAAATCTCTTTAAAAGTGAAACTGAGGCCAAGACAGCTACCATAAAACTTTAAAAAGAGCATCAAGGAAGTTGAGAGACAGAGAAAGCTCCGATTTTGAAGGAGAAAAGAAATAGTGACAGGATTACAGATTATCAGACAATTTTGCTCTCTCCTGCTCCTCAAACTCGTATCTGAGTTGAAATGACCCCCCCACCCCCCCCCCAAAAAAAATTCATATTTTGACTATTTAAAGCCAATATTTTTCAACAACACTAAATCAGCAGTGCATGAGTCATTTCTCTGCCCTCCTGCTGATATACTAGCTATCACATCTGCCTAATCTAATTAAGTAAACAACTCTGTAGTGCTGAAGGATGGGCGCTGCGTTAGATCAAAGGTACTCTTCTTCTGCCGCCTTTGAAATATCTAAACAATGGCACTAGTTCATTTAAATAAAAGCAGATTTCACTAAGGTTTTCCTTTTGATTGAGGCCTGAAAAGCATAAATCTGATGCAATTCTTGCTGCTTTTTGCTTGCTGTTTGTGAATATACAGCTCTTTATTTATAGATGGATATATGTTTGATTCTTCTTATATCTGAAGGTGTTTTCAGCTTATAATTAGAATCACTGAGCTCTTTTGTGTCTGCAAGTCCATCACTTCCTACTAGATGCAATAGGGGGAGCAATGAGGAGAAA
Source organism: Telmatherina bonti (assembly GCF_933228915.1). Lineage (NCBI taxonomy): Eukaryota > Metazoa > Chordata > Actinopteri > Atheriniformes > Telmatherinidae > Telmatherina > Telmatherina bonti. The sequence continues at coordinate 26,327,202 of NC_136619.1, read as the reverse complement.
AACTAGACACCGGTGGTGTTGTTAGAAATTAAGCAAATTGGATCATTTGCTGCTTCGATGCAGAAGAATGATGTTTCTCTCCTTCAAATTTACAAGTAAAGTACCTAATAATGCCAAGCAATTAGGAAGGACAGTCACTACACAACGGGGAACGGAGTGATTGCTACTGTGGATTAGGCTGCTTTATCCAGCCGGTGGAAGGAGAGGAGTTGAAACTGAAAGGTGGTGTTATATGAGCACCAAGGACAATGCCTTAAATGCCACACTTCAGCAGCGAGAAGGGATTTGTCTCTAATTAATTTCCAAAGATTTCCGTCGTCCGCGTTTCTGAAGGCCAGCCTGCTGGATACTAAAAAGAGGAGTGCCCTCCAGCAGCTAAAACCTTGAACAAATGGTCTACATCATTAAAAAATATCAAGTATCTTTTGTGTCCTCACCTCTGTCTCTCACTACATCGTCTGCAGTAGTTCTGTTTTTTTTTTTTTTTAAATGTTAAAACACTACTGCAGCTAAAAGTTGTTACAAAGTATGACATTTGCAAATTTTAGATTTTACATAAATAAAACGAAAGACAGAAACAGCTTTCTTTTGATTCAGTAATATCTATCTAATCTGTATTAATGTGACATTTTGATATATGTAAACTCTGCTTCTTAAAAACTTTGGGAAATCTTGAGGGAATATTTTAAAAATTTTCTCTGTGTCTCTTAAATTTCGCACCACAAACATGCCACAGTGTCATCAGAGAAATGGCCGCAGGACAGTTTATCTGCGCTCTGCCATCTGATGAAAGGGTTTAGTGGCGACGGGGGATGTGGTTCTGGATGACAGATTTTAATTACAGGAACACAGGCCGGTGACACTCGAATGACCAGTTGCAGCTTACCATCAGCCAATCATTGCTGATAACCAGATGATGAGCGCAGAGCGACCAATTAGCTGTGAAAGGGCAGCAGTGCCACATCAGCCACAGTGCTGCTATGCTGCATGATCTTCGTTGTAGGTGCAAACCTCAGAGGGTACGCTGTTGAAGTCTTGTCACAGTGCTTAGATGTGTGAAGCCCCAAGTCAGTAAGCTGGCAGAAGTATCTGAAAGTTAACAGGTTTAAAACATGTTATGCAGCCATGTTGAATTGTTCTGGAAGTTTCTTCATATTTGTCTCATATTTTAGTGTTTTAAGTTTCCAATACTGCATCAGGAGTTGTTGCCAGTAATAAGCAGATACTGCAGTCAAAGTGGTTATATCAATATATGGGGGAGGTGGGAGGGGGATTATGATGAAGATGATTTAAAAGCAACATGGAAGAGCAGTTATTGCAATTATATCCAGTTACTTTCATGTTATTTTGAATGCAAAGCTGTGTGAGAAATGAGAGAAGTTACCATGACCTTGTGATCCTGCTGAGTTCTTCTGGATGCATATAAATGCAAAATATTTTAATAGAACAGCCTCATACCACCTAATTGCACTTCCTATTAGATACCTTGCAGGTTTGTTCATTTATCCATAATCTGTGTCTGTTTTATCCAATATGGGGTCTCTCACATACACTTTTAGAGTCAATAAAGAATTACCAATTAGCATGCATTTTATTCGAAGGTCATTTAGGCACAGGGAGGTTACACAGTTTACAGCCAAGACTGAACCAGGAACTCTATTTGCTGTGATGCATCGCAGCACAATGCAGCCTGTCACAGGCCAACATCACTGCTCTGCAGATTGATTCAACCAAGACACGATTTTACACGTTAGTTTTACTTTAGTTGAAGGCACAGTTTGTAACTTCATTTTTTTTATTGGCAAAAATCAAGCATTCCTTTCTTAAATACATATGACCAAAGTCAAATAACAGTTAAATCCAAATGGAAGCATTTTTTTAAGCTTAAAATGAGATACTGAGGTGTCGGTGCACCCAACAGAAGGCTGCGGTGTTGCATCATCATCTTTAGATAGGGTAGCTGAAAGGGAACACATTTGTTAACCTTTTGCATTTTAGCTCTGAAAACTCATGTGTTGTAGGAGGGGGAGAAACAAGCAAAGACAACTTTGGATCATTCAACTTGGAGTTTTCCATTAAAATGGAGGACCATCCATACTCTGCCCCATGAGAGGGAGGAAAAATGGCCAAAAAAAAGAAAAGCAAATAATAACCAGGAGAGGACGAGAGTCTACATCGGTGTAACGTTAGATGGAGACAATTCATGAGGGACTTCAAAACTGATCCAGCGAGGTTGCAGCCTTCTGCTAGACAGGTAGTTAATTCAATCTAACAGTGAAGTTTATTTTGGCGTTATGTTAGAAATAGGGAAGATAGCCCACCAGCTACCTTATACTCCCCTTTAGAGTCAAATAATTTACTGTTACTTGCTACATAAAACAGCAGAGATGGCTAATTTGTTAGCTAGCCTCCAGTGGAAATCCATTGTAATAGTTTCCAGTTGCTGCTACTCTTCACAGACGTCATACATATAGGCAACCATGTGCTTCTTTCAGCTGTACTTTCAGAGAGTTGTTCTTTGTGTTTCATAACTTATTTCAGCTAATTTATCAAGGGGATGGGGGTTCATGTCCTCCTTTTCGTTACACAATTTGACACAATGACATTAGCTGTTAGCAGTAGCTTTGGTATCAAATACACAGACAGCATGCTTGTAACTTATCGGCATCCATAACGTAACAGAAATATGTATTATTCTTTACATCATCACCTGACAAGACTTGAACTTGTGCAGTATGGTAACATTTTTACATTTGGGGCTCCCTGCGGCTTCTGTAGTGGTAATAACATGCTTAAAAAAATGAGGCGCCAAAGAGCTATACTTGGCTATTTGCCGTAAATTAAGGAACCACTAGATGGGAGTAATTCTCACACATTGGAGCTTTAAAGAAAATTTAACTTAAGTAAGTAAAATTTGCGTTTTATTGTTGTCATATTTGGAGTACTTAAGGAGTAAACAAGCAGCTTTGGAGATTTTGTAATGATAGTGGGTAACAAAGGAGAGGAAAACTTCTGTTTAAGCAGAACAAGTCTCCAGTAGAAACAACCAGACTCAGAAGAGCAGGTCACATGTCTTGACCAAAAAGGAAAAAAAAAAGAGCTTTTCCACTCCGTTTAATTAAGAAATGTTCCCATTTTCATGTGTAATTGATGCCAAAGCTCTGTGCCTTTACAATTAATCCATAGAAGAATAGTTGTTTTTAAATCTAAAATTTCCTGTGTTTAAATTCCTTACATTTTTTTTATGTTTCTCACATAAAAGTTAGAGTTCAGAGGCAAGCAGTGTTTGATACTATAATTATGTATTTCTATACAGTTTGGTATGAAGTAACGGCTGGCTTCAGTGCTTGATCACTCACCAGTGTTGCTGTTGTACCAAGTGTAGTTAATATCGTTAACTGTGATCATATTTGCTTTAGACCAGTGGTTGCTACACTTCTGGAGCCATGTCGGGCTGTGAGTGTGTGATGCTGAGGCCAACTGCAGCACACAGCAGAGGCCTTTCCTGTTTCACACAGAGCATAGAGTAGAACCTGAGCAGCAACATGCTTGTTATTCTGTGGTCGCAGCCTGCTGGTCTGTAGATACATAGACATTTGGGTGAGTGGCTAGGAGTAGTACAGTGTGAATGGTAACACCCTGGACAAATTACATGGCTAGAGAAGAGGGGCCTCTCCCCCACTGAGCCACTATGGCATCACAGGGGCGGAAAATGACAATTCCTTGAAAAGGTCATACAAGATGCCTGCACTGTGATACGAGCTTACAGCCAATCTGACAATCTTAATTCAAATCATGACATTCCCCCAAAAAGTAGAACGTTTTCATCTCCCCATGTCAGAAAAGCAACCTGACCTTTTGCACGTAAGAACTTCACTGAGTTTTAACAAATGCTAATCAGAGCCCTTCATTAACTGGTTTCTCGCACGGCCCCCCATTTGCAATTTATGCATTTCACACTGAGATCCAAAAGAGTAATAGGATTTCTTCTATATTCTATTAATGCGTAGATATTCTCAATGGATTCAGCCATTTCATTTGACATGACAGATGTTAATACGGCAAAGTGGTCATGATGAAAGCAGGAATGTAGAATTTTTAGCATTTAATATCTTGTATTTTAAATATACCAGTGATCTCCAGTAATCCATGCAAGTAAACAGTGTTTATTTCCTGTTAGTTTCCCCATATGTGGCACTTTTTAATCTCAGAAATTGGAAGTGTTTGACAATGAATTTCATGCTTCAAACAGCCCCCTATTCGCATGGCCAGTGTTGCCCCACACCTTAATACTACTACAGATGAAATGTCATGGAGAATTCACCCACAGAGTTGCACACCTTGCCTCTGTGTGTAAGCTTGTTTTATCACACTTTTCATAGTGAATTTGAGTCATTTCATAGGCATGTTCACATGTATATATTTACTGGTACATCAAACTTAAAGCTTACTCTAGTAAACAACAAAATATGAAAACTGTCTGCCTTAGAATTTGCCCATTTTCACATCACATCAGCTGTTTTTAAGTAATTTAATGTAGGTTTTGCCATTTTTAATCCTAGTTACCAAAGTTTAAACCTAGATAGTTTGTTATTGTTGCCATTTACTTGTTCTTGATCTGCTGTTACTGGCAGTTGTTAAAGGACTCTGCAAAGTGGCTTAGTCCAGCTGAAACAATAGTTTGATGGCAAAATGGTCCATGTCTAATCCATAATAGATTACTTGCCTGCATGTGACAATTGTCAGATGCTGACAGACATTCTCTCAGAAATCTTTCAGGACAGAGTGACTAAAAGAGTTAAATTGAATTAAACTTTATTATCCCACCAGGAGAAATTTGTCGTAGGCACATAGTGCAGATTCAGTTGTAGACACCATACATTAACACGTTAGTATACACAAGACATAACAATGATACAGTAAAATCGATTTTTAAAAAAAAAGGGGTACAGACTTGTACAAATAAAGTGCATAACGTGTGTGTGTGTGTGTGTGTGTGTGTGTGTGTGTGTGTGTGTGTGTGTGTGTGTGTGTGTGGGTTGATGATTATGGAAGGGGAGCGAAGGGATCAAAGGGAGTGAGAGTGGATGGGCAAGGGATCCACAGCTGAGGACCTCCCCCCTGCCCTATAAACTGGGAGCAACCTTGGGGGAGGTCTACATACCCTGAACTTTACATAAGGGAGGTTGGAGGTCTAGGGTAGTGGATCCACAGCTGAGGGTCCTCCCCACTACTCTGGTCAGGAAGTGGAGGGCTGGACTGTGTTTAGTTGTTTGTTAAGCAGGGAAATAGAGGTAGGAACAAAAGAGAGCCTAAAGTGGTTGTATTTGCATTTGCTAGCTCTATAGCGCCTCCCTGAAGGCAGCAGGTTGAGAATAGAATGTGAGAAAGTTCAGCCAAGATGTTCGAGGCTTGTCTGACCAGAACCTCCTCATACAAAAGCTGAAGAAGTTGCGAGTCTGATTTCTCCACTAGCTTCAGTGCTATTGCTACCATTCTATGTAGCTTGGTCTTACTCTGGACTGTCAGGGAGCCGTAGCACACTGTCACATCATATCTTACAATGCTCGGAAAGACTGCGTTGTAAAATATGGCCCTGATCTCTGCGCGCACACCAAGCAGACATAGTCTTCTGAGAAGGTGCAGTCTTTGGGCTAGTCTGCTACATGCACAGTCAACGTGTTCATTCCAACTCAGGTTGTTAGACACCATCATGTTATATACTAAGACCTGGCTGTACGGGAAGGCTCCAATGGGCAAGGCTTGCCCATTCCCAAATCAGGCTCTCCCATCAGAATTCAATTCAATTTCAATTCAATTCAATTCAACTTTATTTATATAGCGTCAAATCACGGCAATGCCATCTCAAGACGCTTTACAGACAGAGGGGAAAACATAATGAAGGCCAATTCATAATAGCCTATATAAGGAAACCAACAGATTGAGTTGAGTCCAACTCAATCTCCCATCCTGAGCAAGCACACTGGCAACAGTGGGAAGGAAAAAACTCCCTTTTAACAGGAAGGAAACCTCCGGCAGAACCCGGCTCAGGACAGGCAGCCATCTGCCTCTGCTGTGTGGGGGGAAGAGGACAGAAAGACAACAGACAACAGGAACTGCTACTCCCAGCCAGGGAGACCTGCTGAGACAGGAGACATACATGTTAATGATGCAACACTGTTAATGATGCATCATGTTAATGATGCAACACTGTTATAGCTAGGGATGCTAACCATCCCTAGCTATAGGACTTATCAAAAAGATAAGTCTTCAGCCAAGTCTTAAAGGTGGGGAGGGTGTCTGCTTCCCTAACACTAACTGGGAGCTTATTCCATAAGAGAGGGGCCTGATAACCAAAGGCTCTGCCTCCTGCTCAGCTCTTTGAGACTCTAGGAACCACAAGTAAGCCTGCAGTCTGCGAACGAAGTACTCTGCTTGGTATATAAGGAACAATGAGGTCTTTGATATATAGTGGTGCCTGGTTGTGGAGGGCTTTATATGTAAGGAGAAGGATTTTAAATTTTTTAAAAAAGTAAGCCCAGTAATAGAGAGTTACAGTAATCTAGTCTCGAAGTAACAAAAGCGTGAACCAGTTTTTCTGCATCACTCTGAGACAGAATGTCCCTAATTTTGGCTATATTACGTAAATGAAAGAAGGCTGTTTTAGTAACCTGCTTAATATGTGGACCAAAGGACAGGTCAGGGTCAAATATTACTCCAAGGTTTCTCACTGTAGCACTGGAAGCTAAAATAATGCCATCCAGGTTCATTACAAAACCGGAAAATTTAGCTCTGAGTTTTTCAGATCCAACGAGAATTACTTCAGTCTTATCTGAGTTTAAGAGGAGAAAATTTCTAGACATCCAAGTCTTTATGTCTATGAGACAATTTTGTAGCCTATTGGGCTGATTTGTTTCATCTGGTTTAAAGGATAAGTATAGTTGAGTATCATCTGCATAACAATGAAAGTTTGTTCCATGCTGTCTAATAATTTTGCCTAAAGGGAGCATATATAGCGTGAAGAGTATTGGTCCAAGTACAGAACCTTGAGGAACTCCATGACTTACTGTAGTTTGGGAGGAGGACTTGTCATTTACATGAACGAACTGAAGTCTATCAGATAAATACGATTTAAACCAGCTTAACGCTGTACCTGTAATTCCAATCACCTGTTCTAGTCTTTGTAACAGAATGTTATGATCGACTGTATCAAATGCAGCACTAAGATCAAGCAAGATAAGTACGGACACAAGTCCTTTGTCTGAGGCCATAAGAAGGTCATTAGTAACTTTCACCAATGCTGTCTCAGTGCTATGATGAGCTCTAAATCCTGACTGAAACTCCTCGCATAAATTATTTCTGCTCAGGTGGGCATGTAGCTGAGCGGAAACTATTTTCTCCAGAATTTTGGACATAAACGGGAGGTTAGATATAGGTCTATAATTTGCTATCACCTCTGGATCCAGAGATTGCTTTTTAAGTAAAGGCTTGATTACAGCAGTTTTAAATGATTGTGGTACATATCCTGTCACTAAAGACATATTGATAAGACTTAGTAGTGATGTATTAATTAAAGGGAAAATGTCCTTAAAGAGGCTCGTTGGGATAGGGTCTAAGATACAGGTGGATGGTTTAGATGAAGCTATTATTTTAGTTAATTCAGAGGGTTGGACAGGACAGAAACTATTTAGACACAAGTCAGATCCTGGTTCTAAGGATGCTTCGGAGACCACAACAGGCTCAACATTGTAGGTAGAAGGAAGAGTATTGTGAATTTGATCTCTAATAGTGTCAATTTTATTCCTGAAAAAATACATGAAATCATCACAGCTAAGTGAGAAAGGAATACATGGCTCCACAGCGCTCCGGCTCCTAGTAAGCCTAGCTACAGTGCTGAAAAGAAACCGAGGGTTGTTTTTGTTTTCCTCTATCAATGATGAATAATAAGCTGTTCTTGCCGTACGTAAGGCTTTTTTGTATACGATTAAACTTTCTTTCCAGGTTAAGTGAGACTCCTCTAGTCCTGATGAACGCCATCTGTTTTCCAAACGCCTTGATGCCTGTTTTAGAGCTCAAAGCTGGGAATTAAACCAGGGAGCTTTCATAATCTTACCTAATTTCTTCTTCTTTAGGGGAGCAACATTATCCAAGGTTGTACGCATTGAAGCTGTTATAGTATCAGCATGTTGATCAATCTGAGCAGGAGTAAGGCTTAAAGGGGGACTCTCAGTCATGCTAACACATGGTAGATGTGAAAAAATTGATTCAATTGATTGTTTAAATTTTGTAATATTATTGTCTGATAAACATCTACTATAGTAGAATTTATTTTTGGTCAGTGAGTAATCAAATAAAGTGAATTCAAAGGTTAACAAGAAGTGATCGGACAAGACAGGGTTTTGAGGAAATACTTTGAGCTTATCAGTCTCAATACCATATGTTAGAACAAGATCAAGAGTGTGACCATGAGAGTGAGTGGCTCCATTGACATTTTGTGAAAACCCAATTGAGTTTAGAATAGAGCTAAAGGAAATGTTTAAACTATCATTTTCATCGTCAACATGAATATTAAAATCACCTAGTACAATGACCTTATCAGTAGTCAGCACTAACTCAGACAAGAGATCAGAGAATTCGGTCAGAAACTCGGAGTAAGGTCCAGGTGGGCGATACACTAATGCTAAAAGGAGCGGTTTCTCTGAATTCCATTTTGGATGGGATAAATTTAATGTCAGGAATTCAAAGGATTTATAGTTAGTTTTGTGCTTAGGATTAATTAAAAATTCTGACTTAAAGATAGCTGCAACACCTCCTCCTCTGCCTGTAGTTCTAGGAATGTGAAAGTTTAAATAGTTAGCTGGCGTAGCTTCATTAATACTAACATAATCCTCTTGCTGTAACCAGGTTTCCGTAAGACAGAATAAATCAATGTGGTGATCACCTATCAAGTCATTGACTAATAAAGACTTATTTGGGAGGGATCTAATATTCAGTAGGCCACACTTTATTGTCTTATTTTCAGATTTTATTAGATCCATTGTTTTTATTTTTATGAGGTTTTCACGATTAACCCCAGAAGTGTTTTTGTGTTGTTTAATTCTTACTGCTTGGAAGTTGTATAAGGTTGGAATGGGGTTTTGGGTGGGCGGCGGCAGGTGGGAAGCTGCAGAAAAGTGTGTAGGACTACAATTCTGCCACCTGGTCCCAACCCTGAGTTGTCAATTTAGCTGACTAATAAAAGAGTCCATATTGCTAGATAAGAGAGCGGCTCCATCCAACGTGGGATGGATGCCACCTCTCCTAATAAGACCAGGCTTTCCCCAAAAAGCGCTCCAATTATCTATAAAACCCACGTTGTTATCGGGACACCACCTAGACAACCAGCGGTTGAAGGATGACATGCGGCTAAACATGTCATCGCTGATTAAATTTGGCAAGGGACCAGAGAAAACTACGGAGTCCGACATGCTCTTGGCAAAGTTACACACCGAAGCAACATTAATTTTAGTGACCTCCGATTGGCGTAACCGGGTGTCGTTACCGCCGACGTGAATTACAATCTTACGGTATTTACGTTTAGCCTTAGCCAGCAGTTTCAAATACGATTCGACGTCGCCCGCTCTGGCCCCAGGAATGCATTTGACTATGGTCCCCGGTGTCTCTAGAGCCACGTTTCTGACTATGGAACTACCTATAATCAGGGTTTCTGCCTCAGCAGGTGTGTCGCCGAGCGGGGAAAATCTGTTAGAAACGTGAACAGGTTGGTGGTGGCCAGTGGGTTTTGGTTTGGGGCTACGCTTCCGCCTGACCGTCGTCCAGCCCGCCTCGGCTCCCGGCTGCGCGGGAACTGCTGAGGGACGGCTCGGGATGGCTGCCCTGGCTGGTAGCTCCGCACTGGCTAATGGGGGCTTGCTGACTAACTGCTTCCCTAACTGAGTGCGGAGCTGGGCTTCTAAACTAGCTCTTTTATTTTACTTTCCATACTTACTTTTCCATAATTATTTAGGATATTTTATATTTCTATTTATTTATTATCTGTTTTATATTATTTATTTTATATTTTTATTTATTTAACAGCAATGTTATAATAGTATTAAATTAGTATGTTTCTGTTTGTGCTCTTTCTGTGCTAGGAAAACTTATCCCTCAAGATATTTGAAAGATGTCTGTGTGTCTGTAAATCCATCCATTGATCCATTTTTTAACCAGTTAGTCCAAATCAGGGTTGCCTATCCCAGCAACCACTGGGCGAGAGGCAGGGCACACCCTGGACAGGTTGCCAGTCTATTGCAGGACCACACAGAGAGACAGACAACCAATAGGGACAATTTAGAGTAGCTAATTGAACGGTGGGAAGAAGCCAGAATAGCTGGAGAAAACCTGCAAACTCGCATACACAGGGAGAACATGCAAACTCCACTCAGAAAGGTCACTGTCTTATCCTCCCAGCTGAGGTTCAAACCGCCAACCTTCTTGCAGTAATGCCACAGTGCTAACCACTACATGGAATCTATGTGCCTATACAATTATCAAATCTTACAATAACTTCGTGGGCACATTATGCTCTGTATATCATCACAAAATTAGTGCAAAGTCATTGGCTAATTTGAATGAAGTCGCAGTAGACTGATATTTTTGGACAGTGTACATAAGAAAAATGTTCATGACTAACATGAAAAAAGGTACAAGTGTCAGGTCTCACGTTGCGACACCAGTGACAGCAACAAGAAAGACATACAAGAGACTCCCCTACAAAGATTAAGATATTAAGCCAACTACTTCACACGTTTTGTTGTGTTGTGTTGTGTTGTGTTGTGTTATGTTATGTTATGTTGTGTTGTGTTGTGTTGTGTTGTGTTGTGTTGTGTGTTGTGTTGTGTTGTGTTGTGTTGTGTTGTGTTGTGTTGTGTTGTGTTGTGTTGTGTTGTGTTGTGTTGTGTTGTGTTGTGTTGTGTTATGTTATGTTATGTTATGTTATGTTATGTTATGTTATGTTATGTTATGTTATGTTTTGGTTTGGTTTGGTTTGGTTTGGTTTGGTTTGATTTGGTTTGGTTTGGTTAGTTTTGGTTTTGGTTAGTTTTGGTTTGGTTTAGTTTTGCTTTTGGTTTGGTTTTGTTAATAAATCCCTGATTATTTAGAATTTGGCACTGTCATAAATATGACTAAAAATAATTTAAGTGGTCTGGTGAACAGATCTATGTAAAATTCTTTGAAAAGATTCCTTTTGGTGTATCAGGCTCAGATATCCCTCTGGGGTTCTGTGCTTTTGGGCAAATATGACCCTTTTTTTTATCTTTAGCAGTTCTCAAGGTTTTTTCGAGGTAGTACACCATCCAGCAGATGATGTCACGGTTGCTATATTGAACTCTTACATTGAGGTTTGGTTTCCATGCAGAAAGTGAAAAGTAGTAAGTTAGCATATTGCTAATTCTCATACTCAACTCTACTTAACATCATATTTTGATCTTTTTACTGTATATTTTTCTGTAACTCCTCTTGTGTGGTTGCACTATGATGTAGCTAGGAACACTATATCTTATGCAACCAGTCTGCTTGACTTGTTGATACAAACTGTTTAGGCAATATGTCACTTTATGTGCTGTTAAATCTCAAGTTGAGCACAAATATCATGTGCATTGTGGCACTGAATTAAGCCATGATGAGCAACACCTGAAATGACAAGCATATGAAAGACTAAATTTCCCATATTTTGTGTCTGATGAGAGTTTTTGTTACCCACATTATTACCATGCAGAAACCACAAAGATATTGAAAAAAATGTAATTTACCACATTCAGAGCTAATGTCCCCCTTCATACAGTAATTTGGGGGTCTCTTGTGATAACAGAATGGATAAAACATAAATGTAAATGACATCTTTGTGTATTTAAGTTCAAATGTCAAGCAAATACTAAAGGATATACATCCATTATTCTGTGCAAGTACATTTCCCTAAGCTGAAACTGTTGCATAATGGTGTATTCATCAATCATTGGGATGTGAACTTTTCATTACATGATCAATAGTATATATTTTACTTTATATTTAAAGCTGATATCTTACTACCTCGGTGCTTACTAACATTCAGAGAATGCACTTATTTGCCAATACAAAATTCAAGGTGTCCTTTCGAACGTGTCTACAAGATATGCTGTCTCCTCAAAGGGTATGCCAAAGATACTCACAGGAATATTCACACAATCCATTCACCAGTATGCTCTGATTTGTGTTTCATTGAGACAATCCCCAGCTCTTGATGAAATCTAAACATGGACATCGCTACCAGCGGGCTACTTTGTGGACCAGAGGAGATAGGGCAGCAAAGCTTTCCTCACAGCTGGGTGCCCAGATTGATAGGCAAGATAGACACAGTGTATATGTTTACTCATCACGCTGATTGCCTGTGTCTGGGACAAAGGTTTTATTTGGACAGGTCAGGATTTGCAGAGACTGCATGAGATGCACTGTAAATGAAGATATGCTGAGAGGCCCTTGGTTACTACATAATGACATTCACTCACGTTCATCAGAGGACACACAGAGTTCATCCCCCACATCAGCCAAGTTTGAGCCACCCTTGCATCTGCTTATATAAATCTTCACAAAGTATCACACACAATTCCCCATGCTCTTCTCAAAACCAAGCCACTTCAGAAAAAAGGTCTTTAATATATGAAATGCCAGTGCTGCTGTGTCAGTTGGAAACAGTTCAGGTTTTACAAGGAGCAGCACTCCCTGTGCCACGCATATCTTCTGATTCATTGTAACATTTCTTTTGCTTAGGTTAATGAGCTTGACACTGAGTGCCCTCAGCCTGCTCAACAGCCTTGAACTCCTTCCTCTTTTCTCTCTGCATGCTATCAACCGACAGCTGAAAATAGCAATTTCACTTAGCAGATGCAGCATGGGGAAAGTTATCAAGCAGCAGAGTGGTCAACTGTGCTTTTCAAGGCTGTTAAGCAAGGTCAGACCCTCGAGTTGTTTCTACTTGGTTTGTCACTCGGAGCCTCTGAGGGATTAATTGTCCCTGCGCTGTCTTGTTCACAGTCTTTCACAAACAGATCCATGACTTTTCTCTTTCATTTAAGGTGCTTGCTAATCATTAGAAGCCATTTTAATTTTGCAGCGTGGGATTTTTTTAAGCAATACTAATTATTTGATAACAACAAAACACGAGCCAGTTTGAATTACCTACATTTAAATCTGCGGACTCATGCATTTTTAATTGAACATTATTGTAGCATTAACAGCCGAATATGCAACCAGCTTTTCCTCACATTTGTTCCAGCCTTAAGTGAAAGTGCCTTAAATTAAAAGGCTATAGAAATCAATACAAGTAGCATCCATGAGAGAGCACATGTCTTCAGCAGTCTGTCTCCTAATGCATCTCTCACCACATGCTCTGTTCTTGTGTCTAAAAGCACTTAATGTGCAATAAGCAGCCGCCCACCTCGGATGCTGCCAAATGATGGAGATGACTTGTCTGAAGAGGCTTAAAAGTTTGGTCTAATGCTACATTAATGGATTATCGGGCCAGGCCTCTTGGTAAGAGCAGAACTTGTCATGTGGAGAGACTCTGCTAAAGGATGTTTAATGTAAACTGGTACCTCAACAAAATAAGATCTAAAATAATAAGAAAAAAAAAAAAAGAAAAAAAAATTTCTTGAAAACCTTGAGAACATCTTACAAAATAGATTTTTTTTAATTGCATTTGGTTAGTATTAACTCAAACATATAATAGTTTGCATTTTATTTTGATGGCTGTGGTGTAGTATTTTTTAATAAAATATTTCTAAACCACATCAAATGAAATTCATTTCAGAGAGAGCAGAAGGGATGATTGGGAGACTGAGAATCTAAGCTTTCTGACACAGACAGAGATAGAGGTCTGAGATGTCCACTCTGGGTCATTTCCACAGAGCAATTTGATACAGATTTCTTAACGGTAGGAGATTGCCTGTTTTCCTCATCTTAAAGGTGTAGCTCCCTTTTCTGTTTATACCCCACCATTTCAGTTAGAAGCTTCAAACTACATATATACTCAAACACACAGATTTGTAAGAGAAGAATAGTGAATCTGCAGCGCCATTTGGGTGAAGCTGCGGAGGACTGCATGAAAAGAACTCATTAAAAGTGTGACTCACACACACAGATGCTCTGGTTTGCACAGACTTGCGGTAATTTGTGAGTAAATCTGAGGCTGTTGTCCAACAATATATTCCTAATTGTCCCTGCACTCACACGTCCTCGCGTGCACACACACATTCTGTATGGCACATAAGATCACCCCTCACACTGTTACAGTCAAAACTAAAAAATGGATGAGATCTTTGTCACTCAAATGGCTGTAGGTTTCTTAAGTGCTGTCAGAGTACAGATGAGGCCGACATGCATTATGGAAGACAGTGCCTTGCTAAGCACCTCAGCTCTCTGCCTGTTCCATGGCACAAAATCTTCTAATGGAGTTGAAGACATGGTAGTTTCTTTAGCAAACCAAGATTCTACAATAATATCTGAAGTTTGGAGCTAATTAATCTCAGAGGTATATCACAGGCTTAGCTGCACTGTCTGCTCCTGCTAATTCCTTCCATCTGGGGTGCTGAGGAGCATTTATGAGAGTTTACCAGATTAGTCGAAGATACAGGATCTTTAAAGGGAACTGCTTGTTCTATTCAGATTGGAGAGCTGTCCTCTTTGCACAGCAAAGTGGGGGATAGACTAATAACAGCCTATTGTGTTCGTATGTGACTGGGTTGAGTGGAGGGCTAAAAATGGAGCCAGTTGAGCGAGAGAAACTTGCTTTTTTGTTATTGATGTGTAAAGCAAGACAAGTATGGGCAATTAAATCTGAGTAAAGTACTTTTCTTTCCAATTACACTTGCCATGGATTTTCTTCAAGAACATGCACTTCCAGAAGAAGCTTAGGCCATCATTGGTAGATACGGATCTGCGTAGATTAACCAAAAGCTACAGTATCACACATTTTTTAAATTAGACTTATCTAAAAGTTGTTGCAGCTGATTAGATGGCAGAGATCGCTGGCTTCTCATTACAGCTACCATGCAATGTGCTTCACTGAGCCTGGATTCCAACAAAGTACCAGATATTTGTCTCTTTCCAATAAATATATTCAATACTAACATTATGTCTTCCCAGTTTGGGCAAGATCTTGAGCTGTCCTGATAAGACCAAGGTCATCTGCTCAGAGTCTGCATAGGAAATGCACGAGGCTCCCAGTATACTCAGCAAGAAGGTTTGAGAGAGGAGTTAATAGTCACTGCTCTGGTTTTTAAAAGTCTGCCTGCAGTCCTGGTTGAGTTCTTCACTCTCTGACTACAGCTGGCACACAGATTGTTTGAGAGAAACACACAAGAGTTGGAAGATGGGAAGCAAGTGACAGAACTGATAGTGAAAGAAGGATTTAACAACAGAGAATAAGGGGGAGTTCTCATGGCAGTGCGTCATCCATCCCTTTCCCTTAATCATTTTCAAATGTCCTCTCTGTAAGGCACAACTCTCACTCTTTATTCACACACCAGAAATTCAAATTACCCACAATGCTCCCGACTGCATCCAGAGTTGACTATGTTAGTTAAGTGAATTTCCCCATGTGCCATTTTGAGTGTGCGCAAGAAGCCATCTTACCTACAGTTTGTGTCAGTCACAGCTGGCAACGACGAATTATTAAGGTGGATTTGACATGAAATGTTGGACGTAGTCACCCTCTACCTTTTCTCCACCCATTAGTCTCTGAGAGGCGTACTTGACAGGGAGTGCCATCAGCCAGCATCAACTCAGGCAGCAGAGCTCTCTCCTCCCCCGCAGATGCACCTTGGGCCTGCAGTGGTCTCCTCCTCTTCTTTGTTCGGTGCATCTGTTCAGCATCAGATGACAGCACTGATTAGCCTCACTCAGGGTCTTAATAAGACAACTGGAGTACAGAGTTGCAGCACAAGGTGAACACGGACACACAATCACAACGGCTCACCCCGGCTGTAATCACTACATGTGCTTTCTGTGCTTACTTCACTCCCTTACTCTTAACCTGACTATGAGTGTGTCCTTAACCCTAATGAGGTCTGGAAAATCTCCCTCTCTTTTGCTGATCTGTCTGACTTGAACAATTTTAGCATCTCTGCCATTAATGTCCAGCCTGCATGGACAGAAGGCTACTTATTTCCATTTCATTCAGAACTTTGTATGTATGTCCCTGTATGGATTCTTTTTGCGTTCTCCTCATCTTTTTATGTGCAACTGTTTATCAGGTGTTTATATTACATCAAATGGTAATTGAAAAAGAAGACTATTTAAAAAGCCATTAGCTGTATATAACAGAGGCTATTGGCTGGTTTCATTCTCAGATTTGACTTCACTTATCTGTAACTTTTGACACAAAAGCACCACAAAATAAAGCTGCTTCATGCATTTCTGTGTAACAGTCAGTTGACCGGTTTATCAAAGCTTGAATCAATCCATAAGGGATTCATTAAATCCAAACAAAAAACTCTTTTCCGCAAGTGCAACATGCACATGTTGGAACCTGATCACAGAAGTAAACATCCAGTTGTTGTTTCTGGTCAGATGTGCATGTAGGTATGAGTGGGTGTGAAGCAACAGCTCTCCACAGTGTTGTGTTTCTGCAGGGTGAAGTTCTCCCACTTGTCTTCACCGTCTCCCCCACTGCCTCCTGGCGGATGCTCCTCACTCTGATATGTGTGTCCCAGCCCACCTGTTCAGCCCTCATTACTGTCAGGCCTGTGTTAATAAATATCCAGGTGTAGAGCGCTCCTCTGTGCCTGTACTTCATCACCAAGGAGCTCAGTCTGCTGGTCGCCCCCTCCTCTCCTGCAGCAGGGCTGACAGGAACCATGATTACACTGTAAGCACTGTAGTTATTCACCTTCTGCCCAAACTCCGACACTGCACTCCATCTTACGTACCAGCACAGGCACACACACACATACACACAGAGCTCATGCACATGTGCACCCATCTTTACAGGAACACACGCACACTGACAAACAAATACTTACAGATATTTGGTCTTTCATTCCCATTATTTTTTCCTCTTCAGTGCACCCGTGTGTGCAAGCAACATGGGCAGTACATTGCCATTTGCACTCTGCAAATATCCCTGCAGCAATGTATGGTGACGGCACCCCATAAAATTATTGTTGTGGTGGATATCCACAACACTGAACGGTTAATTATGCAGAACATTTATGCATATTGTTTTGAGGTGCAACCAAAACACCTTTTTGTAACTCAGAACGAGTGAAAAAAATAGCAAGTTTATTTAAATTTATAACCGGATTTTTACTTAAGCTGTGTGTGTGAGGTGTGAATATCTTCAGACCAAAAGGCCAAGAAAAAAATCATTTTCACTCTTCCCTGACAAACTAAGGCAATATTTATGGTGTCGTGAAGTTTCAACTCTGTTGAAAGTTTCATAAATCACCATTTTGTAGTTGTTGTGTTTGTTCTCTGCTGACAGTGTGTCTTCATCCAGTTACTTTTATGCTGACTTTTCATAAAATCTTTTTTCTTTTGTTTTACCAAGATGACTTTACAGGCTAATCACATCTTGTCTATTAATTTCTCCCTGTGGTTTGTTCTATAATGAACTTGCTCAAACCATATAAAAAATAAATTGGCCTGTACAACTACAAGATTTTAAAATGTGTTAAATTTTTTATTGTCAACATTTAAAAACAAAGAAATAAAAAAGGTTTTAATTTTAGGAGCTACACTTTTAGTTCTTGTCCAGCATAGTCAGATCAAGGTTAACATTGTGTTAGTGTACTGATATGTAAGATTTCTGTAAGAATACAGTGACTTTAATAGAAAACAAGTGCTAGATTACAAGTAAATGCATGCAGGGCATTTTAACACAAAAATAGGGCTATTTGTAAAGGATACATCTAATTTTAGAGCACAAAAACATGTCGGGTGTCTTCAGTCTCACCAGTTTTTTTCTTTAACAGAAGGTTAAAGATGGGATGTTTTTGTTTGTCCCAAGAAAAATCTAAAATGTTACCCAAGTTGCCAAGTTATCTAGAACTCAGTAACTTCATGCATTGTCTGAACACTAAATATATTTTGAGTCAATCTGTCTTCAAAACTTGGCAATTCAAAACATGATTCAAGAGCTATGTGAACAGCTGCTCTTGTCGCAGGAAGGCAGACTAGCTGAATGTAAAGTGAATTAGCTCACTGTCTAGTTGTTGTTCCTTTCTTACATAGTTTTCTTGATACCAATAAATATCAAGCAAATGCACGCATATAGCTCATTAGCAAAAACATGCACAATAAGATGTAACGTAAGTATGTGCAACTTTTTCTTGACCTCTGAGACTTTGAGCAAATAAGAATGAACAAAGCTTTAATTAATGGTCCTTCTGAATATTCTGTTACTTAACACCAAATCTTATATAGAAAAAAAATTAGAGCATTTTTAATATAACTTGTTAATCTGTACATAGAGCTAGTCTCAAAAAGACTTAACGCAGTCCTACTTGTACTCTTTTTACACACTCCGAATCCCTCTCTGACAAGTGACATTAAGCATTTTCTGGAGTAGTCTTGAATTATTGTCTGGGAATAAAAGAAATGCAGCTTTCTACCCAGTAATTCCAGTGTGCAGGGTAGAGCCAATCCCAGCTGTAAGAGGCAGTGTACGACCTGGACAGGTTGCTAGAGCCAACAAAGTAAGAGAGAACAATTTATGCCTTGGGAGAATTTGGAAAGACAAATGAATCTTACAAATATCTTTTGGGAAATGGAATAACAAGAACCCATGCAGTGCATGTGTAAAACCTCCAAACTCTACACAAAAAGCCCACAGCTGGTTCAAACCAGGAATATGCGAAGGCACAAAACTGACAAAGTTAAAAATAAATAAGGAAATATAAACATAGATTATTAAGCAAATTCATATAGCAATAAAATATGCAAAGAAAAGATTTTTACATTCAGAAGTTTATGAAATCTCTCATGAAATTATATTTTATTTCTGTCCATTTAAATTGATATGATTGTTCCTGTTTATTTAAGGTTGTTAATAATAAAATAAATACAAAACAAAAAGCAATATTGAGGAAAAAAAACTTGACTGCTTTGTTTTCCTACTCTGTTTCAATGATGTGCCACTGGCCATATATATATATATATATATATATATATATATATATGTGTGTGTGTGTGTGTGTGTGTGTGTGTGTGTGTGTGTGTGTGTGTGTGTGTGTGTGTACAGACATGTATAAAATATGTATATGTAGTAATCCTGATTACCCTAACTGATTCACCTTATAATACAAACTGAAGTCAGATCTGTTAAGACAAAAAACAACACGTTATTGTTTTTCACGTACCCCTTGGAGTGTCTCCAAGTATCCCCACGGGCGCATGTACCCCATTTGGGAAACACTGCCTGAAATAATCACGATATAACTGAAAATCTAGTCCTGTTGATCACTCAGTTCATAGTATTAACTTTTATTATTCCCTATGATGCTGAATATTGTCAATAGTGTATTTATCTTAAAAACAATCATGTCATTTCCTAATGCAATAAGAAATGCATGTTTGTGTGCAGGCCCTTGTTCCAACTCATGTTTGAGGTCAGTGTGAATCTGTAAGTGGGTCAGGGAGGTCTATGTGAGGACTTCCGTCTCAGTAGGTGAAAGTAGGCGGTGCAGCAATTGTGGTGGTCAGAAGAATGACAGTGAAGACGCAAACACTTGACTCTGGAGAAGCAATCAGACTCTAAGGGGTTTAATGCACTGCCTTTGGTATGAGCCACAGCAATTGGGCTTGATAGCCATGCTATTATGAGAGGAGGCCGTCTGGAGGTCTTCAACAGTCAGGGATTAGACGGAGGACATAGAGACAGGGGAGAGAAGAGTAGGAAAGCAGACTGGGAATCCCTCCGACCACTTCTTTGGACATAGGCCACTCTCATCTCCTCAACTCACTGGCATCTTCAGGCAGCCTCTGATTAAAGTGATTTCCCTTCACAAAAGTGATGAAGAAAGCATGCTTTGGGAAGATATTACTACATGGAGTTCACTCCCACATTGTGTATTTGAGCTTGTTTTACACCAGACATATTAATTTGCTGCCATGCATGCAATTATAGTTTATTTCTTCAGCAACAGCTAATTAAGAGAATACATTGTCAGCGACAGTGTCTAAAGCATTTTCTCTCTCTGGCTGTACGCACCTCCACCTCCTTTTACCCTTTGTAATTAGTGCGAGAGAATAATAGTCTGCACAAGAGATTCTGAGAAAATGTCAATCCTGTGATGTTGTGAATATAAATCTGACAGTTTCACGTAATTTTTATATTTACAATTTCCTTTGACAGACTCATTTAGAGCTCGACGCCTCAAGATGTAACTTTTTCTAGAAATATGTTCACAAACAAGCTTAGACTGTTGAGTGAGATCTCATAAAGCAGTCAAGTGTCTGTGAGAGAGAGTGAGAGTGACGGAAGTCAACCTGTGATGGATGCGATGGCAGATGCTAGGGTAAGAGTTGTCATCAGCGTTCCCAGAGCCTCGTGGAAGAGTGCCAGGTACACAGCTTTGATTGGGCCTACTGTGGCTGTGCTGTTTGCCACAACACAGCTTTGATTAGTGCCTCCATGAAAATGTATGCCCTATGCTCAAAGAAAACTGGGGGAGTAACTACCTGTCAGGAAATTCACAAACAAGGCTACTTAGAGGAAGGGGAACTGTATATTTTAAAGTCTAATATTCCCCGCCATTTCTTTTCATTTCATTGGAAGGGGGGGGGGGGGGGGGGGGGGGGGGGGGTACTTGCCAAATCCCTGCTGATACCCCCACCAAGCTGCACCCTTGCAAAAGGTCCCTCGATTAGGAGGAGGTACCCGATAAGAAGGAGGTATGCTGCTAACCCCAACCCCCTACACACATACACACAAATACATGTGGGAGAAGTCGTACAACAAAGGCTGACTGCCAGATGCTGTGAATACCAAAAATCCCCGTGACACAAAATATATAAATTAATCAGAGTGCAGGTAAATAAATAAATAATGTATATGAGGAGCTAATTAAATGTGTTTATTCCTGTTATCATATGCTGCCCTCATTTCCACCACTTGAAGTCATGAATCATTAAGTGGCTGCTAAATTGGTCTCTGGGGCTGTCCTAGTGGCAGGGGGCGGTCAGATCCTGTCTGGCAGAAGGCAGGTGTGCAGCGGACGGACGGATGGCCTGTGCTCCTGTACTCCTCGGACAGTGGCATCTGACAGAGGGGAAGCAGGCGTCATGCTGAGAGGTGAGCGGCCAGAGTAGAAGCTGTAGCGGAGCTGCTGACAGGACCGGCCGTCAGAGGGCCGGCTCTGCTTTGATTAATGAGGGCATTTGAAAGACAATTAGTGGGAGCAGATTTGCCTTCAACTACCTTATCAATCAGAACTCTTTTAATTCAATGTGTAGCACCCTCTGCACCAAAACAAGTGTGCAAACGTTGTGCATAAGGGCAGGAGCAGCTTGCCAGTCAACAGGAGGCAGGAGAAGACTCTGTGAATTACAAATCGGTACTTCTCCTTTAAGTCTAGTTGAGAGTGAGGGGGTCCCTTTTTTGGCCTTGTTTATGGAGTAATTATACATGTAGTATGTGAAATTGTGTCAATAATCTCCAGAAATGTGTCAGCAAACAACATTTTTAACACAAAAATGCAATATTTTACATAAAATGAAGTATGATGATAGTTAAAAACTTTAGAGATTTACAGCAAAGAAACATACTTTGACCATTTACCATTTATATTTGCTTCTGCTTCCATTATGTGCCTTATTGTTGCGCAGTAAATAAAGTGTAAACACAGGACAAATGTTTATTGAAGGCTTCTTTTTTGCTGTACTATTCACTACAAGCTCCTTTCTTTGCAGCGTTTTCTCCTTTGATGCAACACACATTTTTGAAGCTCAAAACTTCTTTTAAACATTGAATTCTTTGCTTGCCACTTTCCAAGAGAAATGCTGGTGTTATGTGCTAGAATGCTTGTGCTTGAAGATGTTTGTGGTATGTGTTGTCATCAACAGTGAGAGAATCAGCACAGGAAGCTTTGTTTGTCATTTGTTTATTTGAATGAAATAAACTCAAACTTGAAATACATCCTTGAAATCAGTTGATAACATCAGAGCAATGGTAAGACTTTGCAGCTTCCACACCTAGTCAAAGCAGTAAATTAAAGAGCAGAGAAAAAGATCAAATCAACATGTTAGTTACAAGGATTTGACAGGATTTTGACAAAAATCTTCAGTAAAGTATCCATTAAGTATCATTGTAAGATAAATAAAGCTTAATAAAAACTACATTTGTTTTTACCAAGGAAAGACTAAGCAGCTTTTTCAGTGAATACGTTCTCTTTCAAAATGTGTTATTTTCTTAAATCCTTTGGTTAAAGGAGCTATATGTTAAAAAAAAAATGTAATTATGACAACACCTCTGTATAATGTTCGTATGTGTTTCTAGACTTCATTGGTGGGTTCAACCATTCCACTATGGCTGGAGATTTCTGATCAGCATTTGCAGACCATCAGGCAGTCTCAGAAAGGCGAGGTTAGAGAAAGTTTTTTACATGTAGAAGACTGGAGGAAAATGTTGTTTTATATTCTCAGTCATTCATGTTAATGTCATTTTAAGATCTGGAAAAGCGGGGTAGGATGGCAGAACACAGCAGAGCCAACTCTACGGGTCAAGATTCAGAGGTTCCTCTGCATCTCAAGGATAAAGAGACATACTTTTGGGAAGAGTAATGTACACATTTTGGACATATAAGACAAATGGTTTGAATCAGGTTTTAAGGAAGGCATCCATATTGAATGCAAAAACCTTCTCTGAACAGGAGAGGTGACCTCGGGTATCACCTTCTCAGAACGAAGAACTGTAACTCATGGTCTTTTCTGAGTCTCTCATAAACACTGAAGGAATCAGTCCTGACAATATGTGAGGTTTGATTGTATTCTCATTGTTGTGGACCGAGTCAGATGAGATGCCAGCACAAGCTACAAGAACTAAGCAACAGCAAGGTGGAGAGCCTTACTAACTATTTTTTATTCTCACTTCCTGGGTTAACCTTGCAACAAAAAACTTTACATCTCCTACTGTTGCTGCAGCTAATACTAAGAATACAAAACATTCAGGGGACAGCTACATACAGCCAAGCAGGCCTGAACTGGCATACAGGAGGAGTGGGACAATCCCCAGTTACCTGGGCATTAGCGAAGTAGTGAGTGGCCTGCTTGTGTAAAATAAATAAACAAATAATTTCACAGTGCTCTACATCGGTGCAGCTGATTGGTTTACCTGGTACTGGTATCCACCAACAGGCTCATCAGTCTGGTCTTGTCAGTTGTTACTAACGGACTGATAAGGATGTAAAAAAAATAAAATAAAATAAAATAAAAAGACTGATCAACAAGGGTAACGTGCACAGAGGCAGAGCAGCTGTAAGGAGAAAGAATGTAGTGGTGTATTTGGACTCATGGGAAAAAAAAAAAAGAGAAAATCACTTCAGGATGTGAGAATGTTCTAATATTTTCAGTCTCCGCCAGCAGCAGCAACACACTGGTTAATAAATGCATGATACAGGTGAGATGACTGGTGATGAGCGGCAGATTTATATGTGAACATCAGGGCATGCTCACTAGTTAGGATTCTTCATGATTTGTGCTCTTAGATGGGTGCTGCAGTTTATTTTTCTTAGACACCAAAACAGCAATGAAACTATTTGGATTTGTTCAATAAAATTCACGAATAAATGTTTAATTAAAAAACAATAATAATAATGAGAAAGGCCAGGTGTGGTACTAGTTTTTTCGGGGATGCCACAGCAAAAGATTAGGATTGTTAATGACAAAAGCTGTAAATCTGAAACTTGAGCAGTTCACACAGCCAAAAGTCAGCTAACGGCGCTAACAGTAATTTGTGTTCTATTTGTTTACTGTGCAACTGAAAGCGTTGCTGCCATGGCTGCTCAGATACATTGTTAGTCACGCAAGCAACCATATAAACAGATCAGCTACCATATACTTCACATGTTTTGGGAAATGATAGAAACAAGTCAGGTAACAATAGAAGTGTGTCTTAGCATCATTATCCTCTTTTAAATTGGCAGAAAGTGTTTTCTGCTGTAATTAGAATTTTACTACTCATTTGAATTGCTACATAATTAAAATCAATTTACTTTTCAAATAAATAAACAGCAGTTTGTCCTGGTGCTTAATTTGATGACATATCCGGAACCTGTATTAGCCGAGAATCAATTCCTGATACCCATACATCTAGTGTGTTCAATAATCTTTTTGTCAGTTAATAATTGTACATGATAAATAGCATTCAAATAGACTGTCAGACATTGGCTTCTGATCAGTGCACCAGCGAATATCACTGTGTCATGGCCCAAACCAAGTTCTCAACGAGGTTTACATTTTTTGAACGGCATAAAAGTATTTCCAAGACATGTTAATCATTTGAACTGAAATTATTTGCACCACCAGAGAAATGATGCAGATCTGCCAGGGTACTTAAGAGACTGAAAGATGTGTTTTCATAAAGCTGAAAACAGGCAACTGAGGAAGTGTCTCCATTGATCCCACTGCCTGTAAATAAAACAGGGGCATTGGGCAAAAAGAAACAAACAACTCTGGCAGAAGGAACTGGGATGAAAAAATCAATAGGCTCCCTCGGTGGTGGGTCTTCTCTGGTCAGACTATTCTCTGTGGCTTTGGCTTTGTGCAGACAGGGAGGAAGGTTGGGGTGTGAGGGAGTACACAGAGAACATCCTCTTGATTTACCAAATTTCCTTTTGAAACTTGAATTTAACCAAACACTCAAGAGAAAGGCAGTGACATATCTGTGTGACTGACTTTCATATTGAAATGACTGATCAGACAGCTTCATTTGAGTCAAGGTTTTAATTAAGCTTCTGACCAATTTCCCAATGCATAAATCTCTGAGCAGCATTGACTGTCTTCCATGACTTTAAACAAACCTTGTTGTTAATAAAATGATTACTCTGAAAAAATATGATTATTTTGACAAATTATGGAAAGATACACATTTTCTTTATATTGGAATAGTTCATTTAGTTCCTTGATTGTCTGGAAGTTTAATATCTAAAGCTTAAGAGTTATCTTTATTGTTATCAGTTGCATACTGATGGCAAAGGCAAGCCATCCAACACTGATGATGATTTTGAGAAGTGAGAAGCCCTGTTGAAACTATAGACTGTATATAAAAGATTGACGGAGTTTCCGTAAGGTCACCTGTATTTTTCTGAAAAGCTGAAGTGAAGCCCATTGGGTGGTTCCCGCCGACACCATCTTGGCAGCATTATGCGTGCCGTCACTCTCAGAAAATACAAAAATAGGCAAAGAAGTAGAGCTGTGAGGGGGGCTGTGAGCGTAGGGGTGGATGATTGACATACATATAACTCCTACCTGCCTGTAGCTAAGAGCTAAATGAGCTAACCCGGAGCTAACAGGAACTGACCAGCTAACGAAGGTAAGTGGGTGAAAGCTAAGTCATGCTGTTAATGGTTATGCTACACTCTGCCTTCTTGCAGCCAGACAGCACCTGTCAATGAAAAGGACACACCTCAAATTATATTGTATTTTGAGATTGAATTACTTCTAAATGGATTAGTTGGAAACAAAATCACTCCACTTAAAGCTGTCATGAAGGTAAACTAGACTTATGTACCTAAAATGGTTTTTTGAACCAGGCTGTAAACATGTTTATTACTGCTGTAAAGTTGGCCTTTTTAACATGGGAGTCTATGAGAATTTTCTCTGTTTTTGATCCAGCATCTAGATGAGGGGCAAACAGCAATTTTTGACGCTTCAGCGTAGGCTTCCCTTTGATCCAACAGAGGTTGCCGCTTGACTGAAACCTACCTGGCCAAGGCCAAAATGCCTTAGATAGCTCCCTGAAGGTGAGTCACCACCACCACCTCTAGATGTCAATAATTATTTTATTTACACATCAGAATTAACAATCAAAATAGTGCATACTGAAATAAATGAACAATATTTACTATAAGTGTTTTATTCACTCCATAAACTTGTTTGCTTCTCATCTATTACCTGTGTTGTTTTGTTTTTTTTTGTTTTTTTTTTGTTTTGTTTTTTTTTTTTTTAAATCAGTTTTTATGTTGCTAGTTGTGGAGTATTATGGTTTTTGCATTCATGTTGTGGCTTTTGTAATCACGTTGTCATTAATTGTATAGTGCAGTGGCTTTTGAATCTGGATTGCAACATTTGTATTGCTGCCACATTTCAGGGCCACTGTATAAAACCCACTGCGGATAACTGTATTTGGAAGAATTATCACTTGTTTGCTTTAGTGAACTTAACAAAGAAAACACAATGGTCGAAGCTCAGTGGATCACACTTAATCAGAAAATCTTTTTATTAGTTAGCAGCATGAACTGCATACTTATCACTCATTTATGTCTGAAATGTAAATTTTATACTTACAATTAAAGGTATCATCATGGCATTATGATGAGATAGGCTCCAACTTCCCTGCAACACTGAATTGGACAAAGTGGTACAGAAAATAAATAAAGTAATGAATTAATTGGATTGTAGCATTATAAAAAAAAAAAATCTCCAAAATGTTACACATGCACATTTTTTAATATGAACAAAAAAGCAGTTAAAATTCCTAAATTAACTAAACATTATTTCCTTTATAAAGCATCTCCAAACAAGCGCTAAATGTGAATGTGTCTATGTTGAATATTCAGTCGCAGATGTGTCATCATCTTTTTGAGCAAACATAACTAACTGCCCCACTTCCAATTTCCCATGATGCATTTGACTCTGATGGTTAAAACCAGGCCAGTTGTGGACATTTGGCTTTTTCCTGCTTCCCTCCTTTTTTTCTTTGTTGTTCCAGCTTTGTGGGCAACAAGGAATGCTGCCTGTCGCCCTTCGTTTCCCATTAGCTGTTTTATTTCACGGGAAATTTGCTTCCTGCTTGCTGTAATTGGTATGTAGCCACCTCCTGATGTGGGCATTAGGATTTTTAATACAATCTTTCACACAGGTGAGGGTGCGCATATATTACCCTTTCTGGAGAACATTACTTGATTACCATTCACAATTATTCACCATACTTGCATGTAGCAAAGTTAAAGATTGCGGTTTATGTTTTTAGCTAAATGCATGTAGGTACACTGGCATGCCCTGAAAACTCAAAGACTTTGATGCTTTTCTCTATTCTTGCAGCGGCACAGATGCTTTGTCTGTCTCGTGTGCATTTATTGCTGTTAGAGCAGTGGGAGCAGGCAAGAAGGGAAATCACGCACACAATGTAGTGCAAGTGCAAAGTTGTTTAAAAATACAGCAAAATTGGTTACAGCTGGTACATATACATGTTTCTAACAGTTTATGTTTATGCTATGAGGAGCGTCGGGGGATGGCAGGGGGGGTGGGCTTTACATGTTAATAGTAATAAACTCCACTTGTGTTGTTTGAATTCATGATACTTCAAAGAGTCCATTGCTGCAAACTATGGTTGGTTGAGTGTTTGGAATTCAAGACACATGTGGTGAAACTGCAGCAAGTCTTCCTCTTGCAGAGGCCAGAACTGAGTGCCATAATGATATTCATTTTCAAACAGGAGAACATTCTAATGGGCAATTAAGATGATCAAGCCTGCCAAGATACACGTGAGGAACGGAGTGCTGGTGCCAGTGATTACGTGTCCTCCGCCCCTGCCTCCTTCCTGCGCTGGCCCAGGCTTTGTCTTATGTGTGTGCATAAGTAGCAGGGAGGGAAAGAGGGAGAAGGCTCCAAAAGCACAATATAATTGAACTTTCCACATTATTTCTCACTAATATGTGCTGCCACTTGGTCTCATTAGTGGAATGATGTGCTCTGCCATTCTGGAATGAACTCTTTGCCCGAGTAATTAAGGCTCCTAAAGTTTCTAGTCCTTTGTTTAAAGAATTCGTCCTTGTGCTCTCCATGCCCCATCAGCTGCCTAATTAGCAGGGCCTTTGTGTGATTAAAAATTCTCACAGAGATTCCGTTGGATATTTTCCTCTGTTAATGAGTGTTTGTGGACAGCTGGGAACAGGAGCCGGCTCCCTCCTCGTAGGACCTCCTGTGCATTGGGCAGACCTCTGTCAGGGCCCAAGAGTGAGAGCTGTCATTTTCGTAATGGGGATGGAAATTGGTCAAAACCTACTAAGGCCCCTGTAGGAATGGAAATGCCTTGAAATATAAATGAGAATGAATATTCATATTTCTTCCACTTCAATAAAAAAAAGTGCTGAGTATTAATATACATGTCTGTCAGTTAAAGCAGGACCAGGAACTGGGAGTGCTGTGTCTGCCCATTAACGCAGCCCTTGGCTTCATTTGCTATTATCCTCAGGTTCTTTCTCTCCCTAAAGTTGGGGTCACCCTCTCCACTGAGAATTGTACATCGGAGGCTTTCCTTTTGTTACATTTCTTCCACTTAGTGAGTGTCTCAGAGAGAGAGAGAAGGCCCTGAAAGAACCAGAAAGACATTTAATGAAGCCCACTCGGAAGTAAGGTAAGCAGGGGTCGAATCCAAATGAAACGAACAAGTCTGCTATGTGTGCACTTGGAGGACACCAGAAATCCAGAGGGAGAAAAGGAGCTATGTTGAGAGGAAAAGGCCCAAAGAGAAGGAAGTAGTCCATAGTGTTTTATCTGGCTGGGCCAGACACCCTTCAGCCTTGCAGCCAATTCCCTGTTTCAACTCCTCATTTGTCTCATATTGCAATGCAGTCACAAAGAAGAAATTTTAACACACCTATTCATACATTACCTTACATCTACAGTGTATTTAAATAATGAGCTGAATCTGTTCAGCATTTTTCTGCTAAAATAAACAAGGTCATGTTATGAAAACGGTCCCTCAAAGCTCATATCCTCATTTATAAATCAGGCTTATGGTCAATTTAGATCTTTAATATGACTCAATAGCAGAAATATTGTCCAAGTAGTTACTTATAAAACCTTGCTTTGAAATGGAAATTATGTTTACTTAAAGCGAGTCTAGACTGAACTGGATGTAAAATGGCAAGGCTCAAGGCAGTCAGTTTAATATGTTTGTATGATAAACCACAGGTATGCCTGTTATATGATTCCATGAACTTAAACACTTTTATATATGGGCAATTACTTTTTTTAAATCAGCTGTCATAAATCATTTTAAGCATATATTTAAAAAAAAAAAAAAACAACAGAAACAAAGACGAACTGTGTGAATGAAGCTTTAGATGTGGGAGCCTAACCATAAGTGAAATGAATCAGACAACTTGACTGGTGCAGGGAAATGGCAAAGAGGGACAAATATAGTTTTAAAAACACCAATATAAACACAGAATGACAAAATTAATTAATTATATATGTATTTTAAAAAATTAATGCTGAGAGAAAAGCCACAAAACAGTTGCCAGAAAGCAAATATTTTTTAAATGAATAATTCATTTAAATGATGAAGAAAGGGCACTGAGAACACCTCTTCCCAGTATGATTCACTGTGGACACAGTAAGATGTCCACCGTGAAGGTTAGCAAAATTAGTTTGATTATCACAAAATAAATCAGTCAATCATAACCTGGTCCCACACAATGTATTTGTTGATATTTAGACCCAGCAACGTTATCACATCGTGGACATCTTATCAAGTGACTTTTTTTTTTTTTTTTTTTTTAAACTATATAGTCCATTGATGCATTTAACCATACTCTCTGCTTTCTACATTAATTAATATTTTGTGTACATGTAGACCTTTCACAGGAGCTATTCAACAGTTAAAAGCTGGCCCCTGTTTGGATGGAGTTAAATTTCCTGGATGCATAGAGCTCTGGGTAATTTGTTTGTTTTTAATTAAAATCTAATGCAGCTTTCTCAGGGAGCCTGGCAGCTCTGCAGCTCTGCCCAGTGACTGGGGGATATTTAATAAGCTGCAGTGCTGAAAGTTGTTTCATTAGGTGTGAAAAGGGCTGATAACTCAATAGCCAACAGCCAAACATCCTCTCTGTGTCGGTTTCCTGCCTTTTTAATCTGTTTTTCATTCTGCCTGGCATTCAGTAGCAGTAAAGGGGACTTCACAAAAAGGGAAGGCATTCATCATCGGCCTCTACCAAACCAGGGTGACAGAGCGAGTCAGCCAGTTTGGCTGTAAAAAAAGATGATCAGACTGCTGAGCACGATGGTTGAACCACAATATCCAAGCTGAAGATCTCATTTGCTGCATATCTGTACATTTAATTCTAAGATCGTGAATGATGATTGTTTCAGTTGTGAGTCAAAGACAGAAATATTCATATCCTTCCACTCGTTCATATTTTGATATTCATTCTGTTGTAACCTTGCATATAACCATGATTGCCAAGTGCGAACAGATTGCTCTGACTCACTGTGTGTTGCTTGAAGCTGGCAAGGTGGATTCATTTGTGACTGTGATCTTCAGCATTATATAAAAGTATGGTAACAGCTTTATTACTATGAGCCCAACTGTACTCAGAGAAGTATCAGTAAATCCTTTCTTAGAGGACTTTATGCACAGTTTGATAAACCTTTCATGCAGACCAAAAGAGGTGCAATGTACTCACCAAGTTAAATTCTTGAAATCATGTGATGTGCATTTTTATGAGATGTTAGAAATTTATTAGCACTCAAATAATGATATGATTAAGTAGTAGTACATTTGCAAATAGCTTTTCCAAGTTAGTCGTCTAAAGATTTCCAGTTCGTAAATTAGCGTACAGAAGACTGCTTTCAGAAAAATAAAAGAATCATGCACTGACTCCAGATATTTCTCACTGAAAAAAAGAAAAAAAAAGTCTTGTTTGGGCACAGTTAATGACTGCAGAGTGTGTGTGAAAACCTAAAAATGGAGATCTTCTGCCAACGTATGTCAATTAGGGCTTGGACAGCACATCTGCAGGATCCCAGCTGTGACACACAATATCAGTCTAAAACCCTATGTGTGACTTCTCCAAATCCATCCTGAGTTCCTCCAACAGCTTCAAAATGCTTAATAATATGTATGTTTTGATGATTGCTTCCTCGTTTATCCCCAAAATATTCATACCAGGATAAAAACTGGTTCTCTGCGTCTCCCTTCTTAGTTTTGCTGTTTTCTTCTTGTGACTATACCGCGGCTACGTACTCAATTATGCACAGAGACTGTGTGCTTTTAAAATCTGATAAATATAAGCAGAGTTTCTATGGGCAAAATTGCTCTCAGGCTTGATAGATCACATTGCGGGTGCTAGTTTACTAATGTATTTACATTTTCTCTTCCCAACACAAGCAAAATTGTGTCCTTTTTTCTTTTTCTTTTTCTTTTGTCCTTTTGATTGACAGGTACCCGATATTCCGCTGCAGTAACACTACCACAGTTTTTAGCCCAATAACAGTATGACTTAGCTTTAGCCCAGCTATTTCCGTTAGATGGTTAGCTCCTGTTAGCTCTCGGTTAGCTAGGTTAGCTCTTAGATACAAGCCGGTTGGAGTTTAATAGGCATCAATCATCCATCCCCACACGTTTGTTTTTCTTGAGTTTCTTGTCTATGTCGAGGCAGAAAAGATCTGAGTATTTAAGTAATGCACAAACCATTCACAGACTTTTCCTCCACTACCTGAAAAATATGACAGATGACGTATCTTTCAGTCTCTTTTGCCCTCTCTGAATAGATATCACAGCCCTTAATATGCTGTGAGAGATCTGAGGGATACTTGAATTCTCCCTCACCCTCTTCTTCGGGGAGGACTTCTAAAGCTCTTACAGTAATAAGGTGACAAGTATACCTTCACATGTTGAACTACATCAAGCCCACTAATCCTTGTAGAGCAAAGCCACCCACTGATTTAGATTGTCATTACGTGTTTCATAAACGTTCCACTCTGAGGCGTTCTATTAAAAAAATCTGTAGAGGTGGAGGTAGAATGGACCTAAATGGTCTTTTCATTAGTGTTCATACTGCTGAATGCAGAGTTTATACAGAGCAACACAAACGTGATCATTCAATGGCCCTGTTCCACCTGAGATGAAAAGCTATTTAAACAACCAGCGATGATGGTGATGATGATGGTGATTATGCCTGGGAGTTAGTATGGTTTCCAGGCCACTAGATTCTCCAGCTCACTGTCATTTGACAGGTTTTAAGGAGCATACTGCTGGATCTCTGCAGACACCGTGACCATCACTCCTAATTGACCAGTGGGGTTGTGGCTTAAGTCTAACAGAACTATAACAACTGTAAAACTATACTATAACAAGTAAAACTGAATCTCTTCCGATGCAGATGCACGTGACAGAACAGACAAATCACAGGTCACCACTTGATACATGTGAAGCCCTATTATTTTCTAATTTGAAATAGAGTCCACTTGATCTTTAAATATGGAGACCTTTAGAAACTGAACCCATAAGAATGATTGCTCAGCCAGAAGGAAAGATTTATATTTTCTCATCCTGCTCATTTCTGTTTCATGCAGAGCTGATAAGTTGATCAATGATAAGTGTTATTCATTACAATGAGTAAGCTAATTAAAAAGGGAGTTTTATCTAATTTGATAGTTAGACATAATTTGCAAGAGTTTAGACTGAAAACTCACAGTTAATAGTATGCTTTAATTTAATTTTACACTATTCTGGAGTGCTGGATTAAAAGGACTGAAACTTTGTCTTCCATTTTCCAGTTCTATTGGACTATTCAATTACCCATTTTGCCGCACAGACATGTGCATAAAGTAAAAATCCCTGCCCTAACCCAGAAAATAAATGAATAATTAAAATAAATGTATGCTTAAAGGCAATTAAAGCTGGAACTACTTCAGCAGATACATTAGCACCACTTGTCCTGGAAAGTGTCTGTGAGGAGAGTAAATGTGCACACACCAGCTCCGACTTTTGGTCTTGTGTAGGTGGAGAGTGGCTCCACAGCTAACCTGAAGTAAGAAAATGGAGCAACTGAAACGGGTTCCTCTATTTTTCATGAATAAGGTCACTTATCAGTAAATGTAATGTCACCAAGTTCTCTTCATCAATTCAGTAACAGTGTGAGAGTGAAAAAAAAATAGTTGGGTCATTTCTTTGTAATACACCCCTGGGCTTTTTATTATGACTTCATTTCCTCTTGTAATATTGGAATGTCTCTATAATTGTAAAAGTGTAATAGACTCTAATATAATTTCATTTTGAACCCTGAATGGTCTATGCCATCTCTGCTCAATTTGAGTAGAATAATGATTTTTAATGTCCACACATGGCTTCCTGTGACCTTATTCAATCTCTCGGCTGATCAGGAAATATATTGATTCAATTACAGTGCTGATGACAAGCGAACAGAAGAGAGGAGGGAAAAAAGGTCAGCATATATTTGAAAATGTAAATCTTAACAATGTCTTTTGGGTTTGCTGAAAAAAGCCATTATCAAATGCCATTTGGCTCCAGTGCCATGCGGCCTTCTGCCTTTTCTCCTCCACCAAAGGGAATAGTTAGAATATTTAGGAAATCCAGGGTGGATTTTTCAGTTGTCAGCACATGAGTTATATTTGGACCATGCACCTCTATTTTGCTTTGATATGAGAAATATAATAGTTCACATTATTTCTTGAGCATTACATTTCCACAACTGGCCTTTTGGAGACTTCCTAATGACCTTGAGGCGATGACTTTGCAGTGCTTTTGTATGTGGTGCCCAGTTCTTTTGCTCCATAAGCTGCTCTATAAGTAAATTACCTTGTCTGTAGTCAAACACTGAACAAACTGCTCACATTCATTTCTTCTCAAATTACATGCACACCACACCAGGCCCTGCTAATTATTTGTTTGGTCATTAAAAACTCATTAAATTTAAACTGTTCATTTGCATACCACTGTGCGTGGCATCATAAATTATTAATCGAAGATAAATAAATGAATTCAATTAGAAAAATAAGTAATGTAACATATGCGCATACAGAGATCTCATGTTTGTCTTTCTTTTGACATTGAGATTTTGCTCTGGATAAACATCACATCACAGCTCCTCTTCCAACTCTGAAAAGAGTCTGTGCATGGTGAAAGGGATCCTTGTTAAAATGGCATGACTGCACAAAATGTGGACACCAGAAAACAGATTTTGGGTGGTGCTAATGAGTGTGAATCACAGCTGCTTGGCTGAGATGAACATGCTGGAAATTTCTTTTCTGCAGACAGAAGTGAAAAATATTTTCCACTTTGCTGTTTTATATTTAACTGATGAACTCCCACCCTCCCCTGCTGTCACTGTTTGGCTTTGATGAATATGAATAAATTGACGTTTTCTGTTGTTGACAAATATTGAAGCAAACCAGCCAAAGAAAGGTAATTTTCCCAAACCCAACTCATTGCCTCACATCTGTATGTGTTTTAAGGTTAGGTCATCTTGTCTCAGGGTTGGAATCGTAATCCATCTCATTACAAACAATTACTCAACCCAACTCTTACTACTTTTTTTTTTGTAGCTCTGCAGCTGCTGCTGCTTGTGTGGCTCTTGTTGTTTCAGCTACTTTATATGCCCACTATTTTCCAATTCCAGGAATTGGTAAACGTTCACCCTTTTTCAAATCACTTCATTAATTAAATGGGATTGGGAAAGGTTCTGAGCTAATGGATTAGACTGGAGCTGGCTGGTTCAGGCCTTTTACCAGAGGTCACATTTCATTTGCTGCCTATGTCAAGCGACCAGCAGCGGGGCCTCAGAGGCAATCTAATCAATGTCTGCGTGCCGTAGCCCTTGAATGATTCCATTAAAGTTATGTGGATGCATCCTGCTCAGAGAAAAAAAGTCTCCAGATACCTCTGATAGAAATTAGCCATGAATTAGGGGGGAGGCTGGATTCATTCTGGATTCCAGCCAAAGCAGAATTAATAGGCCATCAGAGCCTCTTGTGTGTTAAATCCCATTTGTCTGCACATGGTTCATGAAAGCACCTCCTCCGTTACTCCAGGCTTGGTGTGAGACCCACCACAAAACTTCACTCATTAAATATATTTCTGGGAGGAGACAAATCAGTGAGGTGCTGCAGATCAGGGACAGGGCGGTAATTTAAGTTTGTCTTGTAGGAGATGATCGGTCTGAGGGGCTGGACTGAGCTTGGTGTGTGATTGCACTTGGGGTTTGGGTGGGCTTAGCCTGTGGCCGGGAATGAAGCTAAGAGGACTTTAGCAGTACACTGGAAGAGAAGGGGCACGATAGTCACGTGGAGCTCTTCAGCACCAACTTTATCTCAGCAGTGTCCACTAATCCCACAAATTGATCCTCAGTGTTTCTGTGTTTAAGTGGAGGAAAAGCTGTGACCAAATCTCTCTGGAAAAGAGTGTCTGAAATGCCTAAACCTATCAGAGGGAGAGTTTCACCCTTGCAATTTTTCAAGCACTTTGTGGCATGCAATCATTATTTTCTGTATGCCGGAAAACACGGAGCGCAGTATAAGCTAATTACTGGACATATACTTCACTTAAAGAGTAACAGCTCTTGGCACATATGACTCACTAAGTCAAGCAGTCATTGCTTAGAGAACAAACTTTTTCTGTATGATTTCCTTTATCACTGTAAGTCTTATCGTTTGCACCTAAGTAGACTCTACAATTTTTTTCAATTTTTCAGCTTTGATTGGACCAGTTACAGTTTTTCTCAGTGGCTTTTCTCAAAGCTTTTAGTTCAAACTGCTAACAATTAGTCCTTTTAGCACATCCTAGTAGCATTTCTCATTGCATTGATCAAATTGCAAAAGCTGTTGGACATGTAGCATTTGCTTTAATACAGTTCTTTACATTTTAATTTCTATATCATTAGTTTTGGTCATATCAGTCTAAATTAACTACTTTGAACTGCAAAATAGTCAGTCCCCTTATTTCATACATATATGTGCATGTGCATGTATACAATAGATAGATTGTGGCTCCAAGATATGGCTGTTTTGTATTCAAACACAGTCATAAGACTGTCACAATGACAACATGACTAAGCCATTTGAGTACCTTCTCAGTACTAAGTGGTAACAGGATTTTTCATTTTGATGACTCATTGGCATATTTGCTTCTAAGGAAATTAAGTATTTTTAGCAAGTGCGCACTTGCATGTTATCCACTTGGTTCTGCAGTTTGTCGCCTACTAACTGTTTTGAGAAAGGTACTAACTGTTGTGCAAATATTAATTCTCTGTAAGAAATGCACCAAATGGACTGACAAAATTTGTAATAAATTAAATACTTCAGCAATTCTGAAATCACTCTTTAATTTCTTTTTTTTCTAACAAATACCCATAGTCTGTTGTTCCCTTGGTCTATAGCCGAATACCGAAAATCCTGAGCTAATGCCATTTTTTGTCAGAATATATTTATTCTAACACCATGGTTCTGTGAAGGTTGCAAAGAATCTGCTCTCACAGTTTTAGGCAAGTATTTGTTGTTAATTGCAAATAACAATATTACTTAAAACATGATTATAAAAGGAGTAAAGAAACAATGCTTTGTTGATAATAACCAGATAATAAATTTTAATTATGTTGGGATAAAGAGCAGAATAAGAAGAAACAAGACAGAATAATTAAATAACTTGATAGCAATATATTTCTTTTCAAGCATAGTTATTAATATTACAATAACATCATTGTCATGAATGTTTGTGGTCATAATAGTAGCATAATGATATATATCTGACAGTACCGGTTTACATCCATCTTCCTCAGCCGAAACGAAGATAACAAAGACTGTACAATCACTTATCTGGTGTAAGAAATCAACGGATATGCTTTTTCAACTGAAAAAGTTAACCAAAAGTTTGGGGATAACAAGTATTATTGCATTTCATATCACAAGAAAAACTGTATTTTCGTTCTTGTTTTGAGTTTCACGTGATACCAGAAATTCCCAACACTGTTAACTCCTAAGTAAATCAGGCATTAGATGTGATATTTACCACTTACCAAAATAATGTCAAGTTGAGCTGAGAAAACTTCCATATCAGTGTGTCTTCATTCTCTTTGTTGTGCATTTTCTGTTGTTGCTTAGTTTATCCTGTGCCATGCTGTTCTTTCCTGGAGTAGCAGAATTGACATCCTCCGATGAGGAGGATTTTCCACGCTGTTACCATATGAGAATGCAAATCCTCCAAACCTTCTGCTGAAATTATAGTTTTCAAATCTGATTTACTGTACTAACTTGTTTCTATGGAGACTTTGTCCAATTTTTCCATCCCTTTTTCTTAAAATTCATCATTAGTTCAGTTCAATTTATCTTTATATATATACCACAAATTCACAACAAAGTCATTTCAAGGTGCTTTTACAGACACAGTCCAGTTCAATACAACTAACTGTCGTTCAATTATAATCCAATTGGAAACTAATCCATTTTCTATGTCCATGTTAGTCCAATTCATAACTGTGTTGACTGAAGAAAATTCATTTTAAAATATCTTTGCTCTAACTAACAGATTCCATCCAAATTTCCAACAATTTGCTGATATTAGATTTCATTGTTCATCGTAATCCTCACCTTGGCTATCATAGTTAGTTTGTCGTCAGTGATAAAGAGCAAATAAGGCGTGTATGTTGTTAGATTTCAGAATGTCATCCAGTGTTTGAGCTGACGTCAGTATGCAGGTAATGCTTACTAAGTGCACTGCTGACATGTTGGTAGTGACCTACTTTGTTATCTTTTTTTTTATTTATTTATTTTTTTTGTCCAGCATTTAAGCAAGCAGACTGGATGCTGTGCTCTGCTGAGCAAATTTATTTTGCCAAGGGGAATTTTTATAGATGTAATGATCCCCTTGTATTTCTTGATTCTTATTTTATTTTTCTATTTGCTTTGGATAAAAGTTAACTATTATTAACTATTATTATTAACTAACTATTAAATAGTTAATAGTTAGTTACAGAGTTTATGCTGCTGGACCTGACCGGAAAGGACAGGAAAGGGGCAGAAAGAGAACAGAAAAGAGAACATAAAAAACAAAAAGAGATCAATGCATACACGTATATGCACATACATACCCACCTACATATATATGTATATACACTCGCACATACAGTATATACATATACATATATACATACATACATACATACATACATACATACATACATACATACACACATACATACATACATACATACATATATATAGATAGATATACATAAATACATACATATATATACATACATATACACATACATATCCATGCACATACATACAGACATATACATACATACATATGTACACACACATACCCACCCACACACATAAATATATACACCCACACAAGCCAACTCTAGATTCATGGTCCCTGTGGAGAACAAAACCATTGACAATCAGGAGGACCAGAAACTAGCAAGTTAAATCAAAAAGACAGAAAGAGAGGTACCTGCTGTTAATGAATAAACTTGCTGGATGACTCAGTGACTGTGACACATGCAGAACATTCATGCAGAACATTTAGAGTGGAACGTGTTCAGAGAAGAGTGATCACGCCAATGTGACCCCGCCCGCCTAGGGCTAGAGGCAGGCCAGGAGAACCCAGAGACCCGGGTAACCGACAGTCACCCCCAGGCACAGACCCCAACCACCCCACTCCGGAGCCAGCCATGCATCCGCCCAGGAAGTGGCGAAGGAGGTCCCCAACCAGAGTCCCCCGCAGTGAGGGGGAACAGGCCCCAGCAGGCCCAGGCCGGCAAGGGCCGATCCCACCGGGCACCGGCCACCCAGGGCAGACAGAGCGCAGGCCCCAGGGCCCCAAGAGCCCGAGAGCAGCCCCCCGCCCCCGCAGGCAGAGGGCACAGCCCACACCGACGGAGGACCAGGATCCCCAGACCGCCACCTAGCGGCAGCCAGGTCGCACCCCAGTGCGCCAGCTGCGCTCCCCGGGTACAGGACACCACCCCCCCACCACCAAACCACACACACATAAACATGCATACCCTCCCTCCCCCAACACGCACTCCCCTCTCAGCCCCCATCCACACACCCCTCCGCAATCCACACACATCTCCCATCACATACACAACCCCACCCCACCTCTACTCACTCACCCATACCAAGTCACACAAACCCCAACCGACCCCACCCCCACACACGCTCACACCCCGCCACCCCATCCCTCTACTTCTACCCAACCACACATGCCCCACCAAACACCCCTCCACCACCCACAGCCCCCCCACAGATACCCTCACTCCTCCAACACAGGCACACCCCATTACATACAACCCACCCACCAACATACCCCTCCACACACACACACACACATCTACTCATCCGCACACATCCCTATCCCCTCACCCCCCTACCCACCTATATCCCCAACCCTAATCCCCCCCCAGCCACCGCACCATCCATCTGTAACCCCATACACCTACTCCCACACATCCTCACCTCACCCCTCCATCATGTCCCATGTGAGATGTCCCAGAGGGGGCAGAGGACAGGATGGCCCCGATCAGGGCCCCCATAATTACCGCCCACCACTCCCAGTGTCCCCCCCACCACTCCACAGATGCAGCTGACCCAGCACCCCCCCAGGGCCGGCGACAACCCTCCTACAGCCAGGCCAGCCCAGACTCAGGCCTAATGGATGGCACTCTTCTCCCACCTGTACCCCCCCCCCCAGTAAAGCCCCGAGAATAGGGGCATGAGAGGACCCTATCGCCCCTGCCTCCCCCCCGCTTATGACTGATTGTGAAGTATGTATTAGTTGCAATTAAAATTGAGGGAAGTGCCACGCGGTGTTGGGAGAGGGACCACCTAAGCAGCCCCGCCCCACCTGGGGACATGAAGTCCCCCCTTGTCCACACATCGGCACTTTCACACACATCCGCCACTGTCTTAGCACACACACCTACACCCACACACACACACTTCCCAACACATACAGGTCCACCCAGCCACACATTCAGCCCACCCTCAAAACCATCTTCCTGACCCCCTCGTCACATCCAAATCTCCCCCACCCCCATCCATCACATCTACACTTATCCACCAACCCACCACACACATCCACCCACTCCCCCATACATACACCCCTGCCCATCGCGCCCCCCCCCCCACACACACGGCACTACCCCCCCCCCCCCCCCACACACAGATACCACAACACCCCCCCACAAACACACACCCACCCGTATACATGCACCATCGCCACTCCCCCCCACACACACATCATCACACTTCCCTACCCAC
Source organism: Telmatherina bonti (assembly GCF_933228915.1). Lineage (NCBI taxonomy): Eukaryota > Metazoa > Chordata > Actinopteri > Atheriniformes > Telmatherinidae > Telmatherina > Telmatherina bonti. Next base: position 26,286,960 of record NC_136619.1, on the reverse strand, counting down.
ACACATCCACACACCTATGTACCGCCACCAGTCCTCAACACACACCCCTCCACACACACACATCCCATCCACACTATCAAACACCCCCCACTCCCCAAGTCCCAGGGTCGCAACCAGGCACCAGAGCATGTACCTGCCCGCCGCCGCAGCGGCAGGTCCAGGTCAGCCCAGCCCCCCCCGGCACAAGCCGACCCCCAACCCCCAAGAGACAAGGGACAACCCCGGGCACCGGAGCCCGGGACCCCGCCCAGCCCACCCCACGGCGGCACAGCGCCCGTTTTGGAGTCAAGCCCGCCAACCCATCACCCGCCAGCAACCTCGCCCCGCCGCCGCGTGGCAACTCCAGCCGCCGGCCCATCCAGGTCCACCGTAGGGCTAGAAACCTAGCAACCCCAGCAGTGGAGCAGTCAAATCCCCCCCCCAGGAGCCCACCACAGACCCACAGCCTCCAGAGACCCCCAACCGGCCACCAACCCCGAGCGCAATAAGGTCACATTCTCCCCCCATACTAAGTGATGGAGCTGATCACAGGGGACCAGAGGGAATAAAGTTCAGCTGACTGATCTCTTGAGGAGGCAGACATCATCTCGACACTGATGTGATCTAATAAGAGATTTCTGAACTGCTGGATACACAGACTTTGTTTGCTTTTCCAGTTTAGAAGGATAGTTTTCTTTGCAATACATAAACTGGTGAGGATTAAGTTTGCAGAATTAAATTCTATGTTAATTTCACCAAAGTGACCCAGTAGGCCCAGTTTGGGGTTTGTAGGGATGTTACATTTGAAGCAATTTGACAGATCTTTACATACCTGAAACCAGAATTCCTGGACAGGTGGGCAAGACCACAAAGCATGGTAGTAGTTGTCAATTGTGTTGCCAGTGCAGTGTGGACAGATGTTTGATTGTGACAGACCCATCCTGAACATCCTGTGTCCTGTATAATGAGTTCTATGCAGAATATTAAATTGTATTAGTTGCATGTTTGAATTCTTAGTCATTGTAAATGTATTTGAACAGATCTGTGACCATTCATTTTGGTCAAAGTTACTGGATAAGTCTGCTTCCCATTTAGAAGTTGGGAGACATATGGAATCGTCTAGCTTTGATAGTAATCTATATATTTTGGATAACAATTTCGGGGCATTGAGATTTAAGAATTCTGCAGCCCTGATAGGTAGCTGCAAGTTTAATTGATCAGGGGTGTATTTCTTACCTATAATAGATTTAAGTTGGTGGTATTCTAAGAATTTTGTGCTGCTGATTTCATATCGTGAAGTAATTATATCAAAAGGGAGAAAGTTCCCATTTTCTATTAAATGTTCTAACTGTTTTATTCCTTTATTCTTCCACTGAGGGAAGTTTATCATTTTCCAGTTTTGCTGGATGTCGGGACTGTTCCAAATAGGTGTAAGTTTGCATGGAATAAGCAAGGACTCGGTTAGTTTAAGAAATTCCCACCGGGCCATTAGTGAGGAGCTGATATTAATGCTTTTAAAGCATTTTTGGCGTTTGACAGCTGTGCTGATAAATGGCAGGTCTGAAATTGCCATATCCTCACACATAGCTTCTTCTATATTAAGCCATGGTTCATCTAGATAGCTAGGTTTAAGCCATTTAGAGATGTATTGTAGTCTGTTGCTTATAAAGTAATTTTGGAAATTAGGCAAGTCTAAGCCACCGCTATCTTTAGTCTTCTGGAGTGTTTTTAGACTAATCCGTGGTGGTTTGTCTTTCCAGAGAAATCTAGTGACATGAGAGTCCAGCGATTTAAACCAGGTCGATGGAGGTTTAATGGGGATCATTGAAAACAGATAATTGATTTTAGGTAGAATCATCATTTTTATAGTGGCAACTCTTCCCATTAGTGATATGGGTAAACATTTCCACCGTGTGAGATCGTCCTCAACTGTTTTTAGTAGAGGGACATAATTTAGCTTTGTAAGGTCTGACAGTCTGGGTGAGATGTTTATTCCCAAGTATCTAATATTTCCTGACTGTAAAGCAGTGTCAGGAGTATTATGGAAGAAACAGTTGATGGGTAGAACGGTGGTTTTAGACCAATTAATGGAATATTCAGAAATTGATGAGAATTTATTGATGAGTGTGATTGTCTGACAGATGGATGATTGTGAATTTTGAAGGAAAAGTAATACATCATCAGCATAAAGACTGGTCTTATGCTCCATATTTCTACAGTTAATGCCTTTAATGTCTTTGTTTTGTCTAATGCTAGCTGCTAAGGGTTCAATAAAGATTGCAAAAAGTGAGGGGGCGAGTGGACAGCCTTGTCTGGTGCCTCTCTGCAAACTGAAGCTGTGAGAAGTTTGATCATTTGTCCTGACGCATGCATTTGGATTGCTATACAGTATCTTTATCCAGTCGATAAACGATGAGCCAAACCCGAATTTTCTTAATGTTGCAAATAAGAATTTCCAGTTCACCCTGTCAAATGCTTTTTCAGCATCTAGAGAGATTATTGTAGTTTCCAGGTTATGTATGGTGGCATAATCAATTAGATTTATTAGTCTGCGCGTATTAGTGGTGGAATGTCGTCCCTTGATGAATCCTGTTTGATCAGGATGTATGATAAGTGGGGTTATTATTTCTAGTCTTGTAGCAAGCACTTTACTGATTATTTTAAGATCTGCGTTCATTAGTGATATTGGACGATAACTAGATGGGAGTTTGGGGTCTTTTCCTGGTTTTAGTATTACTGTAATACTAGCCAAATTCATGTTTTGAGATATTTGGCCTTTTTCCTTAATTTCTGAAACCATTTTATAAAAAGTGGGTGCTAGTGTAGACCAAAATTCTTTATAATATTCAACTGGAAAACCATCTGGTCCTGGAGCTTTATTGCTGGGCATGTGTTTTAAAGGTTCATGTAGTTCCCCTACTGAAATGGGTGCGTCCAAAACCATTTCCTGATCCTGTTGTAACTTTGGAAGATTGAGGTAGCTGAGAAATTCCTCAATGTTGTTGTCTGATGGATCTGTTTCTGAGGAATATAATGTTTTATAGAAATCCCTAAACGTGTCATTTATTCCATCAAGGTCATGAAGGATATTTCCTCTTGAATTTTTAACAGAGGAGATGGTTGTTTTCTCCTTGTTTGCTTTTAATTGATTTGCGAGAAATCTTCCAGATTTGTTGCTATGTTCAAAATTCTCTAAGCGAAGTCTTTGTAGCAAAAACTGGGGTTTTTGGTTAATTATTTCATTCAGCTCTAGTTTAGCCTTTCTTATGTGATTCAGAACTTGCTCTTCTGGAGAAGCCTTGTAGGCATCTTCTAGTGATTTTATTTTAAGCTCTAGTTCTGATATTTTTGAACTCTCCTTCTTTTTCTTATGTGATGAAAATGAAATTATTTTCCCTCTCATGACTGCTTTTCCTGCCTCCCAAAGAACACATGCTGATGTTCCTGGTATGTCATTTTTTTCTATATACAAAGACCACTCCCGTTTGAAGTAACTGATAAAATCAGGATCTTTAAGTAATGATGTATTAAATCTCCATTTGCTATAAGATGGTTTAGTTTTCTTATTCATTAGGGTAAATGATACTGGTGCGTGATCACTGATAGTGATGGAATGGATTTTAGTTTCTGAGATACTGTTCATCATAGAGCTGTTAGTGAGGAAGTAGTCTATTCTGGAGTATGAGTGGTGGACAGATGAAAAGTAAGTGTACTCTCTAGCAGTGAGGTGTTGTGAGCGCCAGACATCACAAAGACCAAAATCCTCCATATATTGTTTAACAATTCTTGCTGACTACCAGACCCTGTTTCCCTGCTCCGCCCCCCTTGTCCATCCCAGAGTTTAAGGTCATGTTGAGGTCGCCCCCAATTATCAAGGTGATCATATAGTAAGGAGAAGAAGGAATGAAAAAAGGAGGGGTCATCAGTGTTTGGGCCATAAATATTTGTGATGCATAACTTCATGTTTTGGAAAGATAATGTCATTATTATGAATCTTCCATCTGGGTCTAAAATTATATTATTAGCAGTAAAATTAATTTTCCTGTTTATCAGAATGGCTACTCCTCTTTGTCTAGAATTGAAGCAGGCCGAGTACACGTGAGGGAACTGTGCTGAAGAGAGTACGTTAGCTGTTGTTTTTAATAAATGAGTCTCCTGTAGCAGGACAATGTCTGCCCGTAGATCATTCAATCTGCTAAACACCTTCAACCTCTTCTCCCTGGAGCCAGCTCCACGTATATTCCACGTAACAAACCTCAGGGTGGTCATGCTCAAGCTACTGAAGTGTTTCTATAAAAGTATGTGTGTGTTTGTGTGTGTGCAAGCCCACATTAATGCATGCATGCTGCGTGTAGATTGTGTGCGTATATAAGTTCATCTGTGTGTACAATGTTCCTATATGTCTGTCCACATGCTTAGAGTGTGTGTGAGAGTTGGGGGTGAGTGTTGATGTGATTAAACGTGCTCTGTGTTGTAGGTGTGTTATGTGCATGACATTTAGTGTCTGTGTCATGTGGATGTACGTGTGTACCCTACATATTATTGTTGGTATGGCATAATAGAATGAAAGAGCAGCTAGAAAGGAAAGGAGTGAGAAAAGCAAACAACTACAACTACACATAAAAAGAAAGAAATAGCACAAACAAAAGAGCAAAAACAAAACCCTAAAAGGGAGGGAAAAAAGAGAGAAAAAAAGGCGAAAAAACAAAAAACAAAAAACAAAACAAAATGCAAGCAACAACAACAGCAAATTTACAAAGACTGGCAGTAAATGTACAGTTCTGGATGACCATAATTAATGTGCTTATAGCAGATTAACATGTAAATTTAACAATGATTAGCTGTATGAGTGATAGATATTACCTGAGGTTAGTAGAGCTAGGGGGTAGTATTTTTGTCACGGTAAAGCTGTCCATTAACGAACAATTTGTCCACCGCGATGACTGCACGGGATCCTTCGTCTCTGAGCTTCTTTCGGATGGGAAACAGGACCCTGCGTCTCTCCAGAATCTCTTTGGGAAACTGATTATTTACACTAAAATCTGTCCCGCGGAGTTCCGGACCTCGATCCCTCACCTGCTCTTTCTGCTTGTAGCTCACGAACTTGGCTACAATCGGTCTCGGTCTGCTGCTGTCCGGTCTTTTCCCACCTAAGCGATGAACTCGGTGAAATGAGATGTTCCTCACCGCGTCTTCGGGTAGCTTCAGCTTGGTTTGGATAAATGATCTGATTGTTTGCTCTGGATCTTTGTTATCATATTAATGTGGAAAGATTCTTTGATCTGCTAAAAAAAAAAAAAAAAAAACAAGTTAATCAACTTAGAGTTACTGTTAGGTCATCATTCAATCTTTGGTGTAATTTATTAGATCCATGAGTCTCCTTACCACTGAAACTATATATTTTCTTTAAAGACAGGAAATTAATTTGTAGTGATTTATTTTAAAACTTTTAAAATATAAATAAATAAAAAGTCTTAAATATGTTTAGATAAATAAACAAAGTTGCAAACTTGGAAATTTTGCAGTACAAGTTTGGGAATCCAAATCACAACAGGAAAAACTTTTCTTTCTGTCTCAGTTGAGCTGGTACATTCAACGAGAATATACTGATTCACCTTGACAAAACAGCAATAACTTCCAAATGAACTAGTCTCACATAAATCAAGCAACCAACCAAAATAACAGAGATGTGCAGCTCAGAGGGGAGGTCTCAGTGCTGTTGCACGGAGAAGTTTGCATACTGAACCCACAAGAGAGCCATTACAGCTCAACCATTCTTTTTTCTGCACTGATAAACAACAATTCCCAGAGTCTTCCAGTCCTCCACTGTCCAAATTTACATGAGGTTTGGAGGCTTCAGCTCATGTGGGTGATAGAGGTCAGAGAAAGGCCGTATTCACAAATGCACGCGATAGCACAACTTTTTCTAAAACAACAGTCTGGAAAATTCAGTAAACTCTCCAAATGCTTGAATGCATATGTACATCTGAATATACTCACACTACACTTAATGCATGTATACAGGTGATTGAAATGTATGGTCATACTGAATGTACTGTGCATGCATGGGCAAACCAGCACAGTTATTTTCATGTCATTATAGACACACCACATGTAAATGAGATCTAAACTGGCTCTCATGCTTGCCCTCTTCCTCCAGTGCCAGAGTCACGCATCATTGTCAGCAGCCAGCAAAACAAGATGAAATAAAATTCTAAGCCGTCCTGGCAGTCAAGGACACCATTCCCTCACCGTAATAGCCTGTATCGCCTAGCCACTCCATGTGTAGCTTTTCTTCATTGCTCTGGGCTTTTATTCCTTGCAATAAGCTCTTTATCACTCCTCAACACAATTCATTTAAAACCACCGTCAAGAAGCAATCAAACCTTAAGTAAGAGGATTCAAAGTCAGTGTGTTATTGTTAAGCAAAGTAGCATTACTTCATTTCCATAATGCACCCAGACTGAGATGCCAAATAAGTAATAATAAAGAACAGTATGCAGGAAAATAAACAGTTAATGTTTTTTCTCCCAAATTTAAATACAATCCTTTATCCACCCATCTAGTTTCCTCTTCTCTTCCTTCTCGCTGTTGCCTTCCTCTCTGCCTCCAGAGCAACATTATGTTTGGGTTAGTTGTCTTTCTGCCTTGGACATCTATGATTTAGCAATTCTTGACATATCCATTACACCTCACAGATTGGCTGTTCACTGTTCCCTGTGTCTCGGAAACCTATAGAAATGACATGTACCCTTCCATTTTTTTTCTGATGTCCTCGATTCACAGGTGGTGCATTTAGAAAGAAGTGGATTCTAATTTCAGAAGTGTTCCCTTACTATTAACTATAGCTACAAGAGGGACATCAATCTTGACAAGGTCTTTTTGAACTACGTCTAAAAAAGCAATACCATTGTGTATTTTTCACCTGCTCTCCACAGCCTGAACATAGACGGGCATTTCAACTGCTGGCTTTATGATTTACTATCTGCATTATTTTCATCTCTATAACACTGTTTAGGAAAAGGTTCACATGTCATTATGTATCTTCTTCCATATGTTTATTGCTTAGGTAGAGTAAGCCATCTTCACCTGCAAGACAGAGAAGATCCATTTTAAAACAGGTGCAATAATGTAATCATAATAACCATCATCCTTATTCTAATGTTGACAAGGAGCTTTAACTTTTATGTCCAACACCTGAAATATCTTTCATTAATGTTTACTTGTAAATTGACCCTGGTATATCAGCAGTTCCGTTGAATTTTCATTTTTACATCCTTAGCTGTGGAAATTAATTGATCCAGTAACAGAGGAAGTTCATAAGGCAGCGGCTACATCAGTGTGTAAATGGATTCAATAAGGCAACATGACCAAAAGGTCACAGTTTGCCCCTGTAACAATCAGCAATCCATAGTAATTATGCTATAATTTATAATACAAAGAATTTATTCTTCTTTGTTAACACCTGGGTCAGTTAGATCTATATACTATTCACTTCAATGCTATTTGATTGATTAAATTAAATAAACTAAGGACAATATTTGGACAGTGATGCTGTTGTCATTTTCATTACATCCCAATACATAATGAACATGGTGGTAAATAAAGATGATCAGCTCTAATTGCAGTGTATTCAAATCAAAACAGGTCTAAGTATTTCAGAAAAATTGCTAGTCAACACTCAGAACTTTCTTTTTTGGAAGACTCAAATCTAACAGGATCGTTGCCTTGTGGGCAGGTGTTAGCTATTTGTCACAGTTTTGATTGTTTAAGAAAGGAACTAGAAATAATTCCAAGTGTGATCTTTTCATTTTGACTGCTGTGTTGCTGTGAACTCAACATGTGATCAAAGGAGCTTGCAGTGGGAAAAAGGCTTTCATTAAGCTGCAAAAATAACTCTACAAATGGTCAAATCAGTTGTTAAACAAATCTGGCTGATAAATACAGGATCCACTCATCCGTTTTCTTCACCAGCTTTACCCTGTTTGAGGACACTGAAAAAGCCAATCCTACAAAAGTCTGCATTGAGGTGGGTTACACCCTGGACAAACAACTAAACACAATGTGCAACCATACATATTAGGAGCAGAGAGGTCAGACTAAAACGTACCAAAACCTTTTAAATCAAACTCCAGTAGCGTTTCGAGAATAATGTTTAAACAAAACTATGATTTCCTCACAATGTTGAGAACCCAAAACCCTCCTCATGTGGGCCGCTAGGGCAGCTTGGGCATGCATGACTTTCAAAAGAACACTGGCTCAGTTGTGTTTATTGATGATGTGACTGACGACATCAGCCAAACAGAAACATTGTTCCGTGTTGCAGATGGGTAATGACCCAAATCAGACCGTTTGATCCAAAAGCAACTTAGGATTTTTTAAGTCTTGAAATTTTATTCATAGCCAATAACCTTATCTCAAACCCATTAAGATGCATTTTACCAAGTGATGACACAACAAAGGCACAAAGTTCCAGAAATAACGACTGAAGATGGCTGCAGTGATGGCCTGGCATGAGAAACCAATGATTCAGTGATATCAAGGGTTTCCAGCGTTTACTTAATTCTTTAGTTCAGATGTGAATTCTGTCATAAACAGTCTGTACTGTTTGTCCATTTTACCATAACTTAAATATTACATATATATATCACATATAAAGCTCTCAGTGACCGAATCCATTATATATCAAAGATCTCATAGTTCCATATATTCCAAATAAAGCACTTGGCTCTCAAACTGCAGGTTTACTTGTGGTTCCCGGTTTTGGACAAGCGGCAACCTCCGGCGGTTAAAAGTGAAGCCTATGCAGAAGTGCATAAAATTGCAGTTCCCCCTTCATCCACTAGGGGCTGGCTCCAAAACAGAGCAAATCCCCATAGACTCCCATGTTAAAAAGGCCAACTTCACAGCAGAAATAAACATGTTTACAGCCTGGTTCAAAAATCCATTTTTGGTTTACAGGTCAGGTTTACCTTCATGACAACTGTGGGGGGAGTGAATTTTAAAGTAATTTAATCTCGAAGTTCGGCATATTTAGGGGTGTGTCCTTTTGATTGACAGGTACCAATCTCCAGCTTCAAGTCAGAACATAGAACAACCGCGGTTTTTAGCCAGTTAACAACGTGACTTAGCTTTAGCCTGCTTACCTCCGTTAGCTGGTTAGCTCCCGTTATCTCGGGGTTAGCTCGGTTAGCTCTTAGCTACAGAAAGCTCAGAGTTTGCTCGATGTCAATCATCCACCATGACGCTCACGGCTCCCCTCTCAGCTCTACCTCTTTGCCCATATTTGTATTTTCCGGGCGAGACGACGCGCATGACGCTGCCAAGATGGCGACGGTAGGAACCGCCCACCGAGCTTCAATTCAGCTCTTCAGAAACCTATGGGTGACGTCACAGAGGCTCTGTCCATTTCTTTATATACAGTCTATGGTTTTGGAGGCAAACTCCTTCTCTGCCTGTAAGATCAAGCTGAAGACCTTCCTTTTTAATAAATCTACATAAGATGAGCATCTCTTGAGTTGGAATCAGCATGTTCAGGGCCCAATCCAGGTTATGCTCTTATAGTTCGGGTGGTCTAGCCATCCATTAGTTGTGCAGCCATGGAGATGTCACCTAATACACTTCCTTCTTCCTTTTCCTCCATGTATAAATATATTACAGTATTTCCATTGGTAACATATTTCTCCCTTTTTCGTAGGTCTGCTGTGCATCTTGATCTGTCTTTCCTGTCCTCTCCACTCCAACCAGTAGAGGCAGATGGCTTTCCTGCCTGAGCCGGGTTCTGCTGAAGGTTTGCCTCCCGGTTAAAATGGAGTTTTCCTTTCCACTGTTGCACAAGATGCGTCATGCATACTCAGGATGGGGACTGGATCAAAGTCTCAATGTAATCAGTTGGTTTCTATTAGCTAGGCTATTTATTATGAATTGGCTTGAATTTATGTGTCTGTACATGCCCTGAGACGACACTGTTGTGAAGTGGTGCTATATAAATGAAGCTGAATTGAATTGAATTAAATTGAATTGAATTAAATTAAATTAAATTAAATTAAATTAAATTAAATTAAATTAAATTAAATTAAATTAAATTGAATTGAATTGAATTGAATTGAATTGAATTGAATTGAATTGAATTGAATTGATACATGTTTAAGAAAAGACTTGAGACAGTGACACCCAGCAGTAAAATGATGTTCTATCAGACATATATTTACAGAGATTTGCAGTTTTGGGTTTTCGATCAAATGGCCCAAAAAGTGGAGGTGTTTCTTAAATATGGTTAGAACTGTGATAGTTTAATTGCATGTCCACTGTCCCCTCCCTCCTGTGCTTTCTATTTAATACACTGACTTCATCACCAGGGAGATTAAAGCTAATGCCTAAAGGAGTAAAGCTCAAAATGGAAAAGAATTAACTGTAATTAGTACACTAACAAATGGCTAATATGACGGTAATTGTAATATATTTACTGTAAAACCTGTAATCTTACTCTTGAGAACCTCATTTTACATAATGGTGTAATGGGGTTGAGAATTATTCTAAAACAAATCACTTTTTATCAGATAAAATCCAGATATTAAATACAGACTAAAACAGCATCTCTCTTACACAGCTTTGCTATGTACTCACTAGGGTCCTTACATTTTTATGTTATGGCATTTTGCAAATGTTTAACAACACCAAATGACAGGTAGAGTAAGCCCACATCAAGCTCAGCATCATTATGCCAACACCACAACCACGGCAGGCAGTATGGCACATAAGAAGCTCACTGTTCCTCCAGCCTGTAAACTCAGCTAATTAACAGTAGCTTTATGCTTTTGTACGTTTCAAGCTCTCTATCGTCAAGGCCACAGGATGTAAACCATGCAACAATCTGCAAGCCAATTGTCGCAGAGAGATTGGTTGTAGCGGGCAAGGATTATTGGCTCTGATAGTTATTGGATGGAGTATGTTTTCCCTGCTTTTCTCACCTTCTGCTTGCTGTTGCAGCTGCCCTCACAAGTATCTTTCTACGGTGATAGTAATGAAAATGATAATAATGGTAAGAATAGCATCACTTCAATCTCACTTTTAGTGATTACATTGTTCCACTCGTTTCCGTTTCTGCTTAAATTATATTTAACTTCATCTGCTGTGGTCTGCAAACAGGATTACTGGTACTTATCTGAAATGAAAGTGCATTTTTAACACAGTTTAATAATGAGAGTGGAAAATCCAGTCCACAGCAATAAAGCTGAAACTAATTCATTTCAATGGCTGTCGGAGCAGTGTTTCAATTCTTCCCCACATGCCCATTTCCACTCTAAAAACTCTAAGAGAAAGGAGGCAGGAGGCCATTTGTGTAATCTGCTGCCGCCTGACATGAGCATGGTGATCACAGAAACGCTGAGGAATCTTCATCCAGCTTTTAAGAGCCTCTTCAAAGAGCCACTAAAAGGCCAACTTTAAAGCAACCAGGATCTTCAAACTCTGCAACTTTTGTTAAGAGTCTCAAGCAGGGTGGAGGTTGAAGGGATGGACCGGCAGAATGGGGGAAAGAGAAAATGCCACACGTCCTCGTGCATCTAAAGTGGTCAGCAGTTTAAACCTGCCTGTGCCTCCTGTTCCATTATGGAATAGTAGCATAGGGGTCTGTTTGTTCGCCAAACACAATTAACAAGGTTTCTGCTGCACATCAATACCGCTATTTGCATAAGGTATTGATCTGAAGTCCTTATAATCACAAAATGTTAATTGCACCAATTAATTCTCAATCTGTTTGTGCCCTTGTCTGGCCGCCTTGAGCCCTGAAGGTCAGTGTGAAAATGAACTGCTCTTTGATTCTCCTCCAGGAAAAGATTTTTCCCAAGACAACACAGTTTGCTACTCTGAAATCAAAAGGCCCAGCCATCCTTTATCATTATTATCATTCCATGTGAGTAGGAACTAATGGGTTTGAAATCTTGTGATCTGATTTGTCCTTTTAAACAAGGTTTTTCTTGTCTCGTTCATTAACCAGGGTTGCCTCTTCTTCTCCACAGAGCCGTGGCTATTTACACCTCAAAGACACAGTATCCCCCTTTATATTGACTAATAAGTCATTTTCTGAGACAATGCATTACCCATTTGATTCATAGCCTGTACACGTTGTGTGTGTTTTCCTCTGTCTCTGGTCCTGCCGCTACACCATGTTATTACATGCTGAAGCATGACCTCCTGGTTTATTGTCTGTTTGAGATGATCAGAATAATAAGTCAGAGCTGTCTATTCACTGATGCCCTGGATGTGATGTGTGGTAAGGCATAACTCTTTTTATGTATGCTACAACATATATTATGGTAGTTCTAATGTCTTGTGTGTGTGTGTATACATATACACACACACACACACACACACACACACACACACACACACATATATATATATATAATGTGTGTGTGTGTGTGTGTGTGTGTGTGTGTGTGTGTGTGTGTGTATATATATATATACATAGATACAGAGAGAGGGAGAGAGAGAATTGACATAAACAAACACTGTGTATGACTTCTGTAAGTGGTAAAAGCAGATTATATTATGTGCACTGGCTGTATTTACCACTATTGATTGGACTCTGCTTTAATTGCTTTTCCCTCTATCTTGATACGCTCAACAACAACACAATTATAGGTTTTGCGACGTGTTTCACTCACCGATATCAGCACAATGCAGTGCACGAGGACCTCTCTCTTCCAGTCCCCGTCATCCATGCCTGAACACAGCCAAATGAAAAATGAGACACCCCATGTGAAAGATGAATTTCAATCCACTACACCTGTGCCACCCCAGCAAATGAAAGGACTGATTGCCTCCAATTGCATATTTAAAATGCTTAATTCCTCCATTAAGAAGCCTATTTACATGAATTAGGGACAATTAGCATTTTCAGACCCACTTCAACTTTGTTCGCCCCCATCCATTAACATTTGAAAGTGTCGGCTGGCAGACACAAGAAAGCCCCTCCATCTGATTTGTGCTGACCCCCTATGACGGCTGCCTGGATAGACTTTTTTATCTGCACCACCTCACTAAGGATGGGGGAGGGGAATGGTGGGGATAAACTCTGCGACTATTGTAAGTCACCTCATTATAGTTAATCAACAAAAGCCAGTGAATAAAAGACAACAGAATGAAGGGCAAAGGGACGTCTAATCTAGAGAAACTAAGGTGAAAGTCTTCCACCTCAAACACCTTTTATCTAATGGATATTACATTCATTTAATGTGTCTGCACATTGCACACTGAACAGTCGAGGGAAAACGAAAAGGAAAATCTGCGGCCTCTGAGCTGTCAGCAGTTAAGTGGAAATAATGAGGGAAAAACTTGATAAAAGAGAGGAAGATGAGTTTCAGGGTGTGCACCTGTCAGGTTTCTAAAGTTATTGGACCTTCTAGCAAATTCCAGTCAACACAGTTAAAATTAGGTCTCAGTGAAGACTCACAGCCTTGGTTATTTTCATTGGTCAGCAATTACAGCCTCTGATTCAAACTGCTTACACATCCTTAAGATGAGCTTTTTGATGGAGAAAAGCTGTCATCTTCTAATGAAGATGACAGAGGCTGTCGCACTCTCTGGAGAATTTATTAGGAAAAAGGGGCCTCCCATCATGTGAGTCACATGTAATGCGTTTTATTGCTGTAGTCACAGGGAAGCGAGGAAGAGAGAGCTTGTTTTGATGATTATATTCACTCTTGGAAATACATTAATATCTCTTTGAGTTGCATAAATCCTTGTGTGTATGTCCATGCTCATGTGTATGTGTGTGTGTGCATGAAAGAGAGGGATAGTTCTAGCATACATTTTCGGTATCCATCTGTAACACTGTATATGTGTTTCAATGGTTTTCAGTGGTTACTGTTGCTATAACTCATGTGTACATCAATTAAATGATGCAAGTGGTCATAAATCACTTCCAAGTTTCTGCAGTAAAATGCACTTTTTTTCTGTGAATATGATTCCTAATATTGGGATATATTTTCAAAGGTAAAAATTTATGCAGCCTCTTCCACCCTATAGTCCCAATGGGTGAAGATTGCAGGACTAAACATCCAGGCTTACAGGTGTTACATCAGGTCAGTGATGTATGTTTAGACCTGTGTGATATCCATAGAAAGTCAAGAATCTTATCTTAAAGTTATTAAACTACTTCCATAACCACCAAACCCAAACTAAGACAATAACTGATTAAAATACCAGAGTGGGATTCCAAAAAGCAGGTTTACTGGTTTAGCTGGTTAACCTAGATCTAAGCTGTTCTTGGGTTTTCTATTCCAAAATAGCTAATCTATATAAATTGATACGGAAACTTGTGGTTTGAAAATAGCATGTTAGGGGGTAGGTTTTGTTAAGCATATGCCAAACTTATCGTCAGCATAATGATTTGTACGGTCACCAAGAGCAGGGTCATATCTGTCAGAACTACTTGAATTAAAATAAAGGAACAGGCAACACTGTTTTCAATATTTTTAGTTATTGTCTGGCAACTTTCCAACTGCATGCTTCATTACCTGAAAATAGAAACACTTTCTTATGCAATGTCATCATTCACTGAATAGCTGCTCATGTTGGCCTTTTAAAATGTTAAGAGCATTTTTTTGTAGTTTGTTATATAATAGAATAGAATAGAATAGAATAGAATAGAATAGAATAGAATAGAATACATGACATAACAAAGCATATATATATGTATGTATGTAAGTGATCATTTTTCCTCTCATCATAGTCCTCAAGCAGGACCTGTAACCATTTTATCTTCCAAATCATGATAGTTAATTCCTAGCTGGGATTGTGGAACATATAGTGTAGGTTAAAAATGCACGCAAAGTGAAATGTTAACACAAATAATGGATCTCTGTGTCCACCAAATAGTACATAAACCGAAAAACAACACCTCTACTGAAAGCACACATTGCACAGATTATAAAGATTTGATTGGGCAATGATAGCTGTGTAATTCTGCAAACACAAACATTTCTCACCTTGCCATTGATGATAGATCAAGTTGATGTAAAAATTATTTCAGCATAATTTCATGCATTTCTACGCTTTAAGTATGAGGGGTTGGGCCAAGCCAGTCGGCCAATCACAGCCAAAGTTATAGCCTTGGAAAATTTAAACATGCAGAACATTTTACATCCACTAGCCCACCCACCATGGTATACACTGTGGTATATTTAAAAAAAACTTTGTGAGGCATGCATATGAAGTTTGTGTCATTGCTGCCTTTAATGTATTATGAAATGCAAAATATGTTTAGGTGAGGAAAAATAAAATTCTGAAATTTTTCTCGTGTTCCTATTATTTCACCTCATATAAAATCCAGCAAGTGTTACCTTTATTTGGATACCAAAAAGGTTTATATAGAATGCATAATCATAAAAAATAATCACTACTTTCTGTCATTTTTAAGCAGAAATCCGCAAAAGACAATTGAAGCATAAGAGGCTATCATATTATTTTATGTTTTGCAGGATCTCATCATAAAAAAAGTAAAAGGAGCATCTTAAAAGATTTTAGCTATCAAATTACTTTTACAGAGGTCTCAGACTCTAACAAGTTTATGACTGTTCGTTCACACACATCACTGGGAAAGGCCTACTGGTGCAACTTCTAAAGCTGTATAAAACCATTACCGTGTACTATTTGTTCCAGCAATCACTTGGTTTAGAATTGAAGCATCTCCAGATAACTGGCATAAATGACATATGTTTCAGGTCTTTAAGAACAAGAACATTTTCTGAGATCAATGTTTCCAGGACTCCCAGAAAGAAATATTAAAACCCCTCTTTGACTGTAAAAGACCTTTAAGAATATTTAACAGATTCTGAGGGGTAGTGCAGTGTTCTACTATGCAATCATGTCTGCACAAATATGACAAGCCAGTGAACTTTTACACAAGCTTGATTCATTTTCTGAATGTCTTGTTAAAGCAGATTATTTCAATGCAATGAGCAAAGGTGTTTGGGGAAAAAAAGAAACGAAAACAACCCTTATTAAATTGTCAAGCATGGAGAGAAATCCACCATGCTTTCACGCCTGTGTTGTTGCTACAGTAGTAAAGAAGAAAATGGATTGAAAACTGAAGTAACTGTAAAGGAACTGTAAAAAAAATAGAAATAAACTTACATAATACATAAAAATGTGTGTTGTACTTAAAATAGACAAGACATGATCATTTCTAATTAAGGAATACTTCATCCTGGATACCTGTAGATCATTGTTATTTCAGAAAGAGGGAGAATGGTAAGATTCAGGAAAAATGTATTCTGATTGGTCAAATTACCAAAGGCTTGCAATATCTCAGGGCCCTCTTCATGAGTAAAGCACAATTGAAATGGGAGATTGACAGGCAGATTAGTGCTGTGTATGCAATGATGCAGACTCTGCATTGGTCAGACGTGATGAATGAGCTGGACCAAAAGGTAAAGCTCACAATATACCAGTTGATCTACATTCCTACTCCCACCTGTGGTCATGAACTGTGAGTAGTTTCCAAAAGAAAGAGACTGTGAATACAAGCAGCTGAAATAGGTTTCCTGTGCAAGGTGGACACTAGAGGTGTAACAATATATTGATCCAAATCAATATATCCACTAATTTGTCTGGCAAAATAGTTTTAATTATTAAATTAAATATTTGAGATCATTCACAAAAAAGTGAAATTATATTTTAGTTGCATTACAAGAATTATTGCAGTGGATGGCAACTGGCAGGCTGCGGGCCCACCATCAATAATGTCTGGCCCGCCAGATTACATTGATAAAAGCTGCAAGAGTTATTTGTCAATGCGTGGACATGGTGCTGTTTACAGCGCTGTGTTAAAAGAACAGAGTGGCTCTTTTAGGAATGGTCGAGGTAGAGAAAGGAAAGTGACAGCCATACAACATGTCAGCTGCATCCCTAGCAAAGGAAGCTAGCTGTGATTTTTTAAATAACTTTATGGAATGTATGTACAGATTCACCAAAGGCACATACTCATTGCAACTGTTTGTTAAAAGTTAGCCGATTGAGCTAAACAAAAATAAAAAAAAATTGAAAATAAAACCTGAATTTTAAAAATAACCTGAAAAATAAATCCATTTTTAAAAAGTATTAATACATCAGATACAAAAGACAATTACTTTAACCTGCTTTATCATTAAACTGTCTGTTTAATGATCATTAAACTGTCTGTTTAATGATAAATGCTTTGTAACAAGCTTTAGAAATAAACATCACACATCCCTTTCTAGTTCCAGCAGACTCCTGTGTCTGTGTAGAGGGAGTTTACCACCAAGCTTTTCTTCCTCGGTTTGGTGGCAGAAGGTTTAATGGCTGTTTCTGTTGGAGGTTTCAGACAGTGGAGGGAACAGACCAGAGCAGTGTGGTGACTAAACCATCACAGAAATGTTGCACTTAGGACCAAAAACACCAGAAAGACGAGGAAAATAACTGGTTTTGTTGGAGCTGATTGCTGATGTAAGAGCTGTGTTTAGTTTGCCTTGTAAAATAGCTGCTTCATACATATGGCCTGGTGTGAAGTTTAATTCCGACATCTCCCTAACCCCTGCGATGGACTGGCGAGCTGTCCAGGGTGTACCCTGCCTGTGGCCCAAAGCCAGCTGGGATAGGCTCCAGCTTCCCCGCGACCCTGAATTGGATTAAGCGGTTCAGAAAATGAATGAATGAATGAATGAATTTGAGTATCATATGATGTAATATATAAATATATGTATCAATGAAATAGAATAGAATTTAGTAGGAAAAGCAGGTTTTAACTGAGCAGAGGTCATTTTGGCCAGCCATTCAGTTGGTCAAAAAATTTTGGCCAGGCCAAATGTAGTTGCTAACCCCTCCTCTAAGAGCTATACCAGCAGGAGCTTTGGTTTCAGGTGGGACACCCGAGCTGGACAGGTCTTATGGTGGAGACCTGACAAAGTACACTCCAATTCTTGGGAGTTAGACTATACTAACAACCCATTCCTGTTAAGAAAACTCTTAACAACAACAAAAAATGAGTTGATGCATGATGCATACAAATGATGCCCCTTCACATTTCAGCCTGCCTCCTCATGTGCATTCATAGAGCCAACCTTAGTTTTGAGTGGTTGAAGAGAAAACAAATGGATACTTTTGGTTGCAGAAATGTATCATTAAATTATTAGGTACTTAGCTATCTTTTCAATCTTTGTACTCATGATGTTTCTACTAAAATATATTTTGATGCCTAATGCCAACAAAACACACACATCGGAAACAGTTTTACTTACCATTTGAGTTTCAGACTCACCGCTCACTTGTTTCCGTCTCTACAAGTGTATTAAAAGAAATAGGAATCATACATGAGCAGACAGATGCAGATGCTTCTTTTATTTATAATATTTTATCTTATCTTTATTTTGAATCCATCAGTTCATGTTAGTAATGAATACAAAGCCAACCATTGTATTCTTCTCATGGAATGTAAACTGTAACACTTCACCTCTTACACTTTAACATGCACTTCCTGCAATATTAACCACAACCGGTTTGGATTTTATATTTGCATCTTGTATTTATGTATTGTTGTATTGTTGTGTATGTCATGAAGTAATGTTTTGCTGTGTCCTTTGTTACTGGTTTCCTGTTTTATTTTGTAGGTTGTTCCTGTTTTGCCTTTGTCTGTGTTCAGTAGTTCACCTGGGTTCATTCAGTTAATCGGTTTTACCTGTGCCTCGTTGTGTTCTGTGTATTTATACACCTGTTTTGTCTTGAGTTACTGGATCATTGTGTTAGTTCCCAGTGTAGTTCTGTTCTTATTAACTCAGTCCTAAATCTGCAACCCCGTTTTCTCATCTCTGCGTTTGGGTCCACACCTTCACCGACACCGTGACAGTGTATTGTTGAGGTTTTTCTGTGACCTACCAGTTGGCAACAGATGTAAATTAACATCAATGCTAAGTCTATACACAATTACATTTTTTTTCTTTTACTTTTGTACATTAATATACAATATGTCTCTACAGCATGCAGTACAAGAGCCTTCGTTTCCAAACATGATTGGCTTATTGCACACACCTCCTACAGACCCCTGGTGTAAGACACACTGTGGAAGGCAGATGTACCAGAACTGGACCCCACATTTGGGATACACTGTGAGTGGATTTAGGTTTAACATCTAGAAACATCCTGATTGAAAGCAAATCCCTTACAGTTTTCTTCATAGGCTACATTTAACTCCAAGGATGAAAGCAATCATTGACCCCACGTGATTTTTTTTCCCCTTACAAGTAGTGGGCAGTTTCTTTTGTGTTTTGGGAGTGTCCCCATGGCCATTTTCTGGAAAGCAGTTGTGCTGAATCTATCCTAGACATTCAAGATTAAGCTGCCCTAATTTCCAGTCATTCTAATTCTAAATGATTTGTCCAAATTAGGTCTGACATTAAATGAAAATAATCTTTCTTCTTTTTGTTTGCTTGACTATTTGTTTCTGACAAAATGCTGGTCAAAAAAGAAAAAAACTCCCATGGCACTGAGACAAAGATCTGACTAAAGGAAACTAAAACCTTACATGAAACTCTATCTCTGTGACCCAACCGGATCAAGTTCTGACTAACAACCACATTTAAGACCTGACAAATGTTTTGTTTTATTTTATCAAGTACTAATTGTTATCTGCTAAACTCTGCCTTTTCCATATTATGGCCATGAAATTTAATTCAGTTCAATTTAGCTTTATTTGTATAGTGCCACTTTACAACAATGTTGTCACAGGGCACTTTACAGACACATCATTTCAAGCCAATTCATACATATCCTATAAGAGAAACCAACTGATTGCATCGAGTCATGACTTCGATCCAGTCCCCCACCCTGAGCATGAACGAGGCGACAGTGGGAAGGAAAGAACTCCCTTTTAACAGGAAGAAAATCTCCGGCAGAACCCGGCTCAGGGTGGGCAGCCATCTGCCTCGACTGGTTGGGGTGGAGAGGACAGGAAAGACAGAACAACATGTACAGCTGCACTGATTGAGGAAGACCTGCTGAAAAAGGAGAAATGTGTTAGAGATGGCAATATTGTCATATATTTATACATTAATACATTAGAAAAATGGAGCAAGGTCCCTCTCAGTGCATCAGTGTGTCCCCATTGCTACATAAGTAATAGATGGCTAGACTACCCCTAACTACAAGAGCATAACCTGGACAGTTGGGTCCCGCACATGTAGACTCTATGCAGACTCCATGCATAAAGAAAGCATGCATAAAGCTGCTGAAACTGCATGAATAAAGATAACCTTAAAGATAAACATGTTGACCGTGACCATGCAATGCTTAGATTATCAGGGTAAGATTTAAAGTATCATGCAAACAGATGACAAAAAAGGCAACTTTTTGCAAATTAACTTAAAGTGTTTTTAAACCAGACAGATTGCTATAAACTCCATGATTAATTTAATGTTACCTTTGAATGAATTAATATTATACTACACCAGTTAGCAACATTAGAAAACACCGGCAGGAAAAGTGAGTAACACAGCTCGTGATGGTGAAATGAAATAGTATATGGGAAACCAGGAATTCACATGGATGTCACTTGTGGACTACCTAAATGTTTTTTTCTAATTTTTTTCAGACCTATTACATTCTCTTCTAACCTCTGCATACAGAACAGCAGACCCTGAAAAATATAAACATTTAGCAATGACTAAAAGAACATGATACAGTGTGAGGTGTTCACCCAGCATTCAAACTCTCCAGATAGTAAACAAATGGGATCTGGTGGTATCTGTGGAAACAAACTCAAACCAGAAAAAAAAAAAATCCACCTCACAACCTTTAGGAACCAGATGATCTACTGCTTATGTCCCTGTAACGAACAGATGTTTCAGGACCCTCCCACCAAAGTTCTTTGTCCACTTCCTGCCTAAGGGTCTATACAATCTTTAGCAGATGTCATTCTGTTATTGCTGATCAGTATTTGTTGAAAAGAGAAAATACAGTTATTTCTGCCGAGTAATTTACTAAGAAAAATCCATTCCACCTAGTAAATAGTTTTTATTGCTGCAGAGCTTTGCTTTTAAAGTTTGAGAGGCAAGCAGACTCAGTTTGAAATGGCCAGGTCAGAAGTTTAAACACCAATTTGTACAACAAGCAGAAACATTGTTAGTAAGATTGTTGACCCTCAAGTTTTAAACACTGCTCTACAACTACATTTGCAAGCAACCTGAAAAAAACTACACAAGCTGAAGAGGATGGACTGACTCATGCGGCCCTGTAAACCCCTTCCTTCAACGCTGTAATCACAGTTGGCAACCTAACAGACAAGCTAAGAGTTGCACAGATCTGATCTTTTAGGGATCTGCCAAAAGTGAAAGTACAATTGGGCATTAACACTTGATCCCGTACAAAACCATTTTTCTTTAGCGCTTTCAGTGAAAAAGTTTTCCCTGAATGACCCACAGGATTTAGATCATGAACGTTTCAGTTTCATAATCAGCAATCTGTTCAAGATTAATACAAACCAATTCTAACAACATGCTGCACAGTCATGCACAAACACATGTTGTTATAATAAAAACAATGCAGCCTATTTGAAAGCACGTATTGTCTGTATTACAAGGAGAAGCCATACAATCATAATTGTACTATTGATTATACATAACTCACTTTGTCTGATTATGATTACAATTTAATATTGACTTTCCATGTGCAATGAATTTACCCTCTTGGTGTCACTCTTGTTGACTCGTATGATCTATGATTCATCAATACAATTGATTCTTCCAAAGTTCATCCATCCATATGTGACTGGCGCATCACTATTTTACATTAAAAAAAAAAAAAGATTGAGGGGAGGCAATCTGCATGTCAGCAAAATGTCACCATAATTGAGCTTGGCTGATGTTATTGTTCTTTAACGAAGTTCTGACTGTTTTATAAACAGGGCTGGGACAAGACGCATCAGTCACAAGGGAGACTGTTAACATTACCAAGGACAAGAGCACCTCGCATTTAAAGAAGCAGCTGATACACACACCCTCATATGTAATCTGAAAGCACTTATCTTTCTCTCTCTCTCTGTCTCTGCCCATCCTTGTATTGTGTCACACAGCAATGCCAGGAGGTGTGTTTACAGCCTAAAGAACAAAAGGAGAATCTGTAATAATACAACAGCTCACAAGAGTGACAGCACACTGAGGCTAATTGGGGAAGGGGCCTGTCACTGATTACACAGTTGCATTGTCTGTTTGTATGTCTGAATGTGTGTACACCTGTCCCTGCCTTGCATGGGCTCACGACTATTCAGTTCGCACACCCCTGTGCATCCCTGGCAATTGCTCTGCTTGTGGACACCGCTGTGACAGTGCACTGCCCTCAGAGGTCTCTGGATATCCAGTGTAAATCCAGCCGTGTGGAGCTGTGGAAAAAAAGCTAATAATATGTTATTGCAGTCCAGGTCCCCCTGTCGCCTCTCCATCAGAGCACCACTGTCACCTCACACATGGACCGTGGTGTGATAATGGACAATAATGTGGAGTAGCTGAGAGCGAGAAGTCCAATCTGCCTCCTGAGTGGTAAAAAGGCTGAGAGGAAAGCACAGCACATATGCTGCGTACGAACTCCTGACTGTGAGGCCTGCATGTCATCCTCCCATAAACCGCTGGGCAACTCTACCACTGGCTGATCATCCTATTTCATGAACTGTAAAGGTTCAGTCTGGGCAAGAGGGGCAGGTTTTCTCCAGAAACATTTTTTTTCCCCCACCAAGAAGTAGCTGTAATTGGTGAATGCAACTCCACAGCGTTGTTTTATTACCATTTTCTAGATATACAGGAATGTAAACTACACATGAAGGGCCATTGCCTAATTGTTTCATCATGATGTGTTTATTCATATTTAATGTAGAGCCATTTTCTCCTGCAGAAACATGGTCATTAGTGGAAGCTTCACAAAGAAATAAATAGCGAGATTTGTTGCGAGAGAGTTTAACTCTCTCAAAGAGAATCTGAGATCATGACTGACTTCAGGCTTGTTTGCAGTCAGTGAAGCACTGCTGCACACAAGCATAATGAACTATTCTTATGGTTTCTTTGTTTAGAACAAAGTTTTATAAAATAACCTTCAGAGCATCCGTAACAACTTCATTTTCAAACCTAAACATATTAAATATGCTTCCTTTGATCAGCCTTGAATTTCTGGTCTTGCTCAGTGAAATGTTTGCCTGCAGAAAAATATAAGAACATTCAAAACACGAGCAGCAACAAAACAGCAAACATGTATAAAACAAAGCAGTTTTAACTTCCAGTAGGACTGAGGCCTCTAGTGGAAACTAAGCATAACTGAAACTTCTCTTTAAAATTGTTGCATGCGATAGTCCACTGAGGTGCAGTTTCCAGTTTGTTTGTACAATTGGTTAATGCATCCACCTTAGACCAGAGCAAAATGCAATTAAATTTCCTGTAGCTCCAGATCGTTAATGAAATGTTGTGATTAATATAAGGAAAAGTTAGCTCATTAAGCATCACAGCAGCTTCTACATTAATCAGATTAGAGTGTTTTTATTACAACAAATTACAGTCTCCTTTCTAATTGTAATTATTGTAACACTGAAAGGGCACAAGGGGCATCTTATTTTCTATCAGATGATTGAATTCTCACCTCCTTTCCCAAGTTGTATTTTGGTGCGTGACCATGCGCTTTGTGCTTTTCCAAGCCTCTTGGGACCAATTCACATTATTTACTTGACTGTGACCCCGTATCACGACCCCTCA